>NC_054709.1:20655901-21008940 GCF_016097555.1 Gigantopelta aegis
ATATAAAAAAAACACCAAACAATAAAACATGTTTAAAAACCCAACAAATTAAGAAACAAACAAGAAACCAAAGAAAAAAAACGAAAAAATGGAAAGTCTCTAAACACCGGCCTCGGTGGTGTCGTGGTTAAGCTATTGGACTAGTAAAGGCTGGTAGGTACAGGGTTCGCAGCTCTGTACCGGCTCGCATCCGGAGTCAGTTTTAACCATTACACCGACTTTTCTCTCACTAACGACTAACTACTAACCACTAATCCTCTGTCCTGGGCAGCGTGCTTGAACCTTAATTAGATATAACCACGAAAACAAATTGAAATGAATGTAATCTAAGATAAGTATCAGAAAAAAAAGAAGAAAGATAAGTGGCTTTATTAGAGAATATTACGCGAGCCGCAGGTTCCATTTCGTATAATTTTTATGACCGGAGAGAAATAATTGTCAATGGGTACGAGCTTTAGCGAGTGTCACTGGAAATTAGTTTACCAATGACTTAACGAATTTTTGTGTAGGAATCAATGTGTTCTAGTGGTGTCGTTAAACAAAACAAACTTTCTGTGCTGTCCGGCCAGTGGTAAAGCGCTCGCTTGGTGCGCGGTCCGTCTAGGATCAAACCCTGTTGGTGGGCCCATTAGCCATTTCTCGTTCCCGCCATCGGTACTATCTTGTCTGTGGGTTGTTGCATATTATAAAAGATACATTGCTACAAATAGGAAGGAGTATCCTATTACTAGTAGGTGGCGGCAGCGGGTTTCCTCTCTAATTATCTGTGTGGTCCTTTAACCATATGTCCGACGCAATATAACCGTAATGAAAAGGTGTTGAATGCATCGTTAAACAAAACACCCCTTCCTTCCGGTCAGATTTGTAAGAGAATGTGTTCTAAGATTTATTAAATTGTTGATGTTGTTGTATTTGTATATTTAAAAATAATAACAACATGACCTTTCTCTTTCTATCAGAATTTATTAGTTTTTCCACCACGATAACCTATTTGTTTGTTATTTCGTTTCAGTTAATAAACTCCCACTTTTATAACAACCGTCGGGCGTGTGGGAACGAACATCGGTGACTCGGGACGCACCGTCAATAAATCTTAGTTTGGTTTGAACACCGTGACTGTTATGTTTTAATTGCCGGCATTACCCACACGACTTCGATCTTGTTTTTACACAAGAGATGATTTATTGCGTCTCCAGAGCACCACGACAGACATTAAACTGTCTTTGGGAACGATTTTATTGGTCCTACAAATAAGACTCGTACCCGAAGGAGCGACCATCGTGCATCCTCCCATCTTCCTACGCAGTCAATACCCCAACGCATGGGGGTTGACAGTCCAATATCAAAGATGGCGAGGGAAAAAAAGAGCTCCCATGCCCCCACCCTCCCATCCCAACCCCCGGTACGTCAGTGCTCTAGTTCCGTCTTCTTTGAATCGGAGAACGAAAGAGTATATGTAGCCTCCCCTGCTAATTTGCCAGTTAAAAGACGAATTATTATTTCTTCTCCCCCACCAATCACTGGAATTTATATCTCTCCATCTTTCTCTGTCCGTCTCTCTGTCTCCGACCGGCCTCGGTGCCGTCGTGGCAGGCCATCGGTTTACAGGCTGGTAGGTACTGGGTTCAGATCCCAGTCGAGGCATGGACTTTTTAATCCAGATACCGACTCCAAACCCTGAGTGAGTGCTCCGCAAGGCTCAATGGGTAGGTGTAAACCACTTGCACCGACCAGTGATCCATAACTGGTTCAACAAAGGCCATGGTTTGTGTTATCCTGCCTGTGGGAAGCGCAAATAAAAGATCCCTTGCTGCCTGTCGTAAAAAGAGTAGCTTATGTGGCGACAGCGGGTTTCCTCTAAAAAAATCTGTGTGGTCCTTAACCATATGTCTGACGCCATATAACCGTAATTAAAATGTGTTGAGTGCGTCGTTAAATAAAACACTTCTTTCTTTCTTTCTCTGTCTCAGACTCTCCTCCTTCACCCCCTCCGTACATAAAACAAAATGACAGTAAGTGGCATACTGTGTGGTGCACATACTGCGATACCACAGTTTATTCCATAATGAAAAATTACATATTCAAAAGTCTAAAATTCACACTCTTACAACGTAAACCTCTAAACGAATTATAATGGGCTGTTACCCCACCAGTGGCTTTTCACCTTCGTCAGCGTATTCTCACGATTCGCCAACCTATAAAAAGACAACAAATTTAATGTGAGATATACTTTCAAAACAGTGTAAATTGCGTGCACCACAACCGAGATTATAAAAAACGCATTGCCACCTCCTTATATAGTGCTTTAGCAGCGCTCTCTATCAAACACTTATGCAAATTACCAACCTTTATGTACTTCGACTAAGGAGAAACAATATTATCTCTCTCTGTTTTTTTCTATGTTTCTCTGTCTATTATCTCCTGTCTCCATCTCTCTTTCTCTCATCTCATGTCTAGATCTGTTTTGGTATGTGGTGTTCTAATCATAAGAAAGTCATTCTCTCTCTGTCTCTCTCTCTCTCTCTCTCTCTCTCTCTCTCTCTCTCTCTCTCTCTCTCTCTCTCTCTCTCTCTCTCTCTCTCTCTCTCTCTCTCTCTCTCTCTCTCTCTCTCTCTCTCACACTCTCTCGGAAAACGCGTTTCCGAACATCTTTATTTCAGAATGTTTCGGGAAGTATGTCCCGAACCCCCTACAGACCTCATTCCCGCTTAGGATTTTGGCAAATTCAAACTTGCTCCTTTTAGAATTTTGTTACCCCTTACCCCCCACCCCCCACCCATTAAAAAATCATGGATCCACCCCTGTATCTTGATCGGCTAGGTATTTATTCACACGACTGCAAATATTCAATGCATGTAAATCGCGTACGTATCGTTTTTCATTTTGCATTCTGTCCCTGTTTAAAAAACCCACCTACATCCGCCCATGGACAGGGTTCGTATATGAGGAATGTCGCTGCTATCTCTTGTGTAAAGGGCGAGACATAGCTCAGTGATAAAGCGCTCGCTTGATGAGCGGTCGGTTCGGGATTGATCCCTGTCAGTGGACCCATTGGGTTATTTCAAAGGCCGTGGTATGTACTATCCTGTCTGTGGGATGGTGCATATAAAATACCCCTTGCTGCTAACCGAAAAGCGTAGCCCATGGAGTGGCGACAGCGGATTTCCTCCTTCAATATATGTGTGGTCCTTAACCATATGTCCGACGCCAGATAACCGTAAATAAAATGTGTTGGGTGCATCGTTAAATAAAACATTTCCTTCCTTCTGTCCCTGTTAAAAAATACTTAACCCATAGGATAGGGTTAGTATATTAGGAATGTCGCTGCCATCAGTTGGGTAAATCGAAATTAAATTTGAGACACTGGACAGACAGAACAATGTTTTGGTGCCCTTACCTTCTTGAAAAAAGGTAATGCGCTTGACAGTAAAAGAAAACAAGTTTGCTTTGTTTAACAACACCACTAGAGCACAATGATGTGTTAATTATCCGCTATTGGATGTCAAACATTTGGTAATTTTGACATATATAGTCTTAGAGAGGAAACCCGCTTCACTTTTCGATTAGTAGCAAGGGATCTTTTATATCTACCATCCCATAGACAGGATAGTATGCAATAACTGGTGATTAGAAAATCCCATCCCATAGACAGGATAGTACATACCACGGCCTTTGATGTACCAGTCGTGGTGCACTGGCTGGAACGAGAAAAGGAAAGGAATAAAATACATGTACCTAATACGCCCACCTAGAAGTCAATCCTTGATTACAAATACAGGAAACAAGACATAATAATAATAATAATAATAATAATAATAATAATAATATAATAATAATAACAACAACACTACTACTACTACTACTACTAGTAATAATTAATTAATATCACACGAAGAAAGCTAAACCTTTGTCGAAAAGATAAAGCTTGTTTAATGACACCACTAGAGCACAATAATCATAGGCTATTGGATCTCAAACATTTGATAATTGCGATACATACAAAATGTAGTTTTCATAGGAAACCCATTACATTTTTCCATTAGTAGTAATATGTTGTATATGCGCCATCCGACAGACAGGACAGCACATACCATGGCCTTTGAAATACCAGTCGTGGGACACTAATTGGGACGGGGGAAAATAATAGGAGAATTGGTCCACGGAAAAGATTCGATCATTTGAGCCGAGCGCTAACATAAAAAAAAGGTGTGCTATATGTGCTAGTTAATATGGCCAGCAAGTATGATGGTTTACATACAGTGCATACATTTAATAACTTTTAACGACATATTTTTATAACGACACCACTAGAACACATCAATTAAACATTGGATAACTCTGACACACACGTGCCTTCAGAGGAAACTATATTTGTGTTTTGCATTATCAGCAAAGGATTTGTTTTATGCACTTGCCCACAGACAGGACCGCACATGCCACAGACTTTGATGTACATGTTGTGGTGTACTGGGTGAGTGTTTGACAATATAATATGCAGATTTGTTGTGTTATTGGGTGAGTGTTTTTACAATATAATATACAGATTTGTTGTGTGTTATTGGGTGAGTGTTTTACAATATAATATGCAGATTTGTTGTGTGTTATTGGGTGAGTGTTTTACAATATAATATGCAGATTTGTTGTGTGTTATTGGGCGAGTGTTTTACAATATAATATGCAGATTTGTGGTGTTATTGGGTGAGTGTTTTTACAATATAATATGCAGATTTGTTGTGTGTTATTGGGTGAGTGTTTGACAATATAATATGCAGATTTGTTGTGGTGTACTGGGCGAGTGTTTGACAATATAATATGCAGATTTTTTTTGGTGTTATTGGGTGAATGTTTGACAATATAATATGCAGATTTGTTGTGGTGTACTGGGCGAGTGTTTTACAATATAATATACAGATTTGTTGTGTGTTATTGGGTGAATGTTTGACAATATAATATGCAGATTTGTTGTGGTGTACTGGGTGAGTGTTTGACAATATAATATGCAGACTTGTTGTGTTGTTTGTTGATTTTCCTTTCTAATCTTATTACCAATACAGACTTATACATTATCAGTTAAATTAATCCCTAGTTTATATAGCCAGTATATATGTATATATTAATTTATATGTTCAATGCTGTTTTTATGCCATTAAGCTGTAAAGCTTAACACAATAAATAACTTCAACTTGAACTTGATAAATTAACTGAATGTAACTAGCAAACTTCTAGCTTAAGATCTAAGCTTCATTCATTTATTTCGATACATTTTCGTGCTTATATCCAATTAAGGTTCAAGCACGCTGGCATGAGCACACACACCTCAGCTATCTGGGCTGTCTCTCAAAGACAGTGGGTTAATTGTTAGTGATTAGTGAAAGAGGAGAGACTGTAGTGGTCTTGCACCTACCCATTGAGTAGTTACACCTCGCTCTGGGTGGGAGCCGGTACCGGGCTGCGAACCTAGTACCTACCAGCCTTATGTCCGACGGCTTACCCACGACACCACCGATGCCTGTTAAGCTTCATAACAGTGTCCTGGGAAACATAAAAAATAAAAGAAAGACAAACAGGATTAAAGTATACGAGCGTTAAAGCCTGCCTATCAAAGGGTAGTTAGAATCTGATCGACTGACTGACAGTTTATGACACAAAAGTTTAAAAGATGACATTTTGCTCGTCGTCGTCATCAGCATCATGTATAAACATAGCATCATCAAATCATCATCACCATGGTATCATAATCATCACCACCTCCATAATCATTACCACCACCATGACCACCTCCATAATCATCACCACCACTATCACCACCTCCATAATCATCACCACCACCACCACCATCACCACCTCCATAATCATCACCACCACCATCACCACCTCCATAATCATCACCACCACCATTACCACCTCCATAATCATCACCACCACCATCACCACCTCCATAATCATCACCACCACCTCCATAATCATCACCACCACCACCACCATCACCACCTCCATAATCATCACCACCACCATCACCACCTCCATAATCATCACCACCACTATCACCATCACCACCTCCATAATCATCACCACCACCATCACCACCTCCATAATCATCACCACCACCACCACCATCACCACCTCCATAATCATCACCACCACTATCACCACCTCCATAATCATCACCACCACCACCACCATCACCACCTCCATAATCATCACCACCTCCATAATCATCACCACCACCATCACCACCTCCATAATCATCATCGCCACCATCACCACCTCCATAATCATCACAACTACCATCACCATAATCATCACCACCACCATCACCACCTCCATAATCATCATCGCCACCATCACCACCTCCATAATCATCACCACCATCATCACCACCTCCATAATCATCACCACCACCATCACCACCTCCATAATCATCACCACCACCACCACCATCACCACCTCCATAATCATCACCACCTCCATAATCATCACCACCACCACCACCATCACCACCTCCATAATCATCACCACCTCCATAATCATCACCACCACCATCACCACCTCCATAATCATCATCGCCACCATCACCACCTCCATAATCATCACAACTACCATCACCATAATCATCACCACCACCATCACCACCTCCATAATCATCATCGCCACCATCACCACCTCCATAATCATCACCACCATCATCACCACCTCCATAATCATCACCACCACCATCACCACCTCCATAATCATCACCACCACCACCACCATCACCACCTCCATAATCATCACCACCACCATCACCACCTCCATAATCATCACCACCACCATCACCACCTCCATAATCATCACCACCACCATCACCATAATCATCACCACCACCATCACCACCTCCATAATCATCATCGCCACCATCACCACCTCCATAATCATCATCGCCACCATCACCATCTCCATAATCATCACCACCACCATCACCATAATCATCACCACCACCATAACCACCTCCATAATCATCACCACCATCACCACCTCCATAATCATCATCGCCACCATCACCACCTCCATAATCATCACCACCACCATCACCATAATCATCACCACCACCATAACCACCTCCATAATCACCACCACCATCACCACCTCCATAATCATCACCACCACCACCACCATCACCACCTCCATAATCATCACCACCACCATCACCATAATCATCACCACCACCATCACCACCTCCATAATCATCATCGCCATCATCACCACCTCCATAATCATCATCGCCACCATCACCACCTCCATAATCATCATCGCCATCATCACCACCTCGATAATCATCACCACCACCATCACCACCTCCATAATCATCACCACCACCATCACCATAATCATCACCACCACCATCACCACCTCCATAATCATCATCACCACCTCCATAATCATTATCGCCACCATCACCACCTCCATAATCATCATCGCCACCTCCATAATCATCATCGCCAAAATCATCCTCGCGACCACCACCATAATTATCATCATCAAAATCATCATCGTCACCAGCATAAACATCGTCTCTATTTGCGCATCGATCACACAACTACTTAATCCGCCCTCGCAATGCTATCGTGGTCACCGAGAGACGATATACACATTTCGATTTTTATTTAAATATTACATTTTTAACCACCACACACCGAAAACGAGTCGCTAATGACGTTACTCGTACGTACTCATCATTTAAGCTTCTATTTCCACTAGAAAAGCACCAGCAGGTCAATATCGTCGTTTCGTTTCACGATTAATTGTTCAATTTAAAAAAAAAAAAACCTCTAAGGTTATTCTGTTTGAGATTATTTGAAAACCGGTCAATCAGATAACAGCGTGACGGCGACAGCGGTCTCGCAACACACCTCCGGCTTTCTTGCGAATTACTGACTGATTGAAATTTCAAGCGTGATAGATTGTATCACAGGAATAAGATTTGTAGAAAAAATGTTTATGGGCTAATGGTAGATGTTCTATTAGTTTTGCTTCAGTTTTCAATGAAATTCCGGAGAAGTAGTAAGCGTATTAATGGCGAAATATTGATGTGTTTTAAAACGCGTATATTACTCTATATTATTGTGCTGGGTTTTTTTTTTTGGGGGGGGGGGTGTTTGGTTGGGGTTTTTTGTGTATGTTTTTTTTTAATGCTTTTTTTTGGGGGGGGGGGGTGACGGGGGGTAGATGTGTTTGTTTGCTTTGCTTTGCTTTTTTCTGGTTGGTTTTGTTTTGTTTTGTTTTGTTGTTGTTGTTGTTGTTGTTGTTGTTGTTGTTATTATTACAGTTACATGAAGAGTAGAAAAATATATTTGAATATAAAATATAAAAATAATATGACTGTGAAAATCATTAATTAATTAATTCATCTATCCATCCAATCATCCATCCAATCATCCATCTACAATGCACACATATATATATATATATATATATATATATATATTCACTGTTCATAAACTAGTATTTACTATTTCATGCATTCATTCATTTATACATTAACGCAAACACGATGCACCAATATTAAAACACGGTATACTTGTCCATCCAATCCATTCATACATCAATCTATTTATTGTTTCCCCAATTCATCCATTCAAAAAAACAGAAGACTAAACACCATTATAAAAAGTTAAAAATTAAAGTTTATTTTGTTTAACGACACCACTAGAGCATTATTAATTATCGGCTATTGGATGTCAAACATTTCGTAAGTTTGACATTATAGTTTTAGACAAGAAAATCGCAATATGTTTTCATTAGTAGCAAGTTGTCTTTTATATGCACCATCCCACAGACAGGATAGCACATGCCACGGCCTTTAATGTTCCAGCCGCTGTGAACTAGCTAGAGCGAAAAGTATCCCACTGATCCCACCGACGGGGATCGATCCCAGACCGACCGCGCGTCAGATGAGTGTTTTACCACTGAGCTACGTCCCGCCCTTGAACACCATTATGAAAGCAGGATCGGTAGAGTACGACCCTCAAACTCCCTCGCTGGATCCATTCAATCATTGGTTTATCAAGGCAGGATTGGTAGAGTACCACCCTCAAACTCCCTCGCTGGATGCATTCAGTCATTGGTTTATGAAAGCAGGATCGGTAGAGTACCACCCTCAAACTCCCTCGCTGGATTCATTCATTCATTGGTTTATCAAGGCAGGATCGGTAGAGTACCACCCTCAAACTCCCTCGCTGGATTCATTCATTCATTGGTTTATCAAGGCAGGATCGGTAGAGTACCACCCTCAAACTCCCTCGCTGGATTCATTCAGTCATTGGTTTATCAAGGCAGGATCGGTAGAGTACCACCCTCAAACTCCCTCGCTGGATTCATTCATTCATTGGTTTATCAAGGCAGGATCGGTAGAGTACCACCCTCAAACTCCCTCGCTGGATGCATTCAGTCATTGGTATATCAAAGCAGGATCGGTAGAGTACCACCCTCAAACTCCCTCGCTGGATTCATTCATTCATTGGTTTATCAAAGCAGGATCGGTAGAGTACCACCCTCAAACTCCCTCGCTGGATTCATTCAGTCATTGGTATATCAGGGCAGGATCGGTAGAGTACCACCCTCAAACTCCCTCGCTGGATGCATTCAGTCATTGGTATATCAAAGCAGGATCGGTAGAGTACCACCCTCAAACTCCCTCGCTGGATGCATTCAGTCATTGGTATATCAAGGCAGGATCGGTAGAGTACCACCCTCAAACTCCCTCGCTGGATTCATTCAGATTCATTCATTCATTGGTTTATCAAGGCATTAGAGTACCACCCTCAAACTCCCTCGCTGGATATTCAATTGGGCAGGATCGGTAGAGTACCACCCTCAAACTCCCTCGCTGGATTCATTCAGTCATTGGTTTATCAAGGCAGGATCGGTAGAGTACCACCCTCAAACTCCCTCGCTGGATTCATTCAGTCATTGGTTATATCAAGGCAGGATCGGTAGAGTACCACCCTCAAACTCCCTCGCTGGAGTCATTCAGTCATTGGTAGAGTACCATCAAAGCAGATTCATTCAGCCATTGGTATATCAAGGCAGGATCGGTAGAGTACCACCCTCAAACTCCCTCGCTGGATTCATCATTGGTTTATCAAGGCAGGATCGGTAGAGTACCACCCTCAAACTCCCTCGCTGGATGCATTCATTCATTGGTTTATCAAAGGCAGGATCAAGGCAGGATCGGTAGAGTACCACCCTCAAACTCCCTCGCTGGATTGCATTCAGTCATTGGTATATCAAGGCAGGATCGGTAGAGTACCACCCTCAAACTCCCTCGCTGGATGGCATTCAGTCATTGGTATATCAAGGCAGGATCGGTAGAGTACCACCCTCAAACTCCCTCGCTGGGCATTCAGTCATATCAAGGCAGGATCGGTAGAGTACCACCCTCAAACTCCCTCAAGGCAGGATCGGTAGAGTACCACCCTCAAACTCCCTCGCTGGATACCACCCTCATTCAGTCATTGGTTTATCAAAGCAGGATCGGTAGAGTACCACCCTCAAACTCCCTCGCTGGATTCATTCATTCATTGGTTTATCAAGTACCACCCTCAAACTCCCTCGCAGGATCGGTAGAGTACCACCCTCAAACTCCCTCGCTGGATTCATTCAGTCATTGGCCATTGGTATATCAAGGCAGGATCGGTAGAGTACCACCCTCAAACTCCCTCGCTGGATGAAAGCAGGATCATTCAGTCATTGGTCAAGGCAGGATTATCAAAAAGCAGGATCGGTAGAGTACCACCCTCAAACTCCCTCGCTGGATTCATTCATTCATTGGTTTATCAAGGCAGGATCGGTAGAGTACCACCCTCAAACTCCCTCGCTGGATTCATTCAGTCATTGGTATATCAAGGCAGGATCGGTAGAGTACCACCCTCAAACTCCCTCGCTGGATTCATTCAGTCATTGGTTTATCAAGGCAGGATCGGTAGAGTACCACCCTCAAACTCGCTCGCTGGATTCATTCAGCCATTGGTATATCAAGGCAGGATCGGTAGAGTACCACCCTCAAACTCCCTCGCTGGATTCATTCAGTCATTGGTTTATCAAGGCAGGATCGGTAGAGTACCACCCTCAAACTCCCTCGCTGGATTCATTCAGTCATTGGTTTATCAAGGCAGGATCGGTAGAGTACCACCCTCAAACTCGCTCGCTGGATTCATTCAGCCATTGGTATATCAAGGCAGGATCGGTAGAGTACCACCCTCAAACTCGCTCGCTGGATTCATTCAGCCATTGGTATATCAAGGCAGGATCGATAGAGTACCACCCTCAAACTCCCTCGCTGGATTCATTCAGTCATTGGTTTATCAAAGCAGGATCGGTAGAGTACCACCCTCAAACTCCCTCGCTGGATTCATTCAGTCATTGGTTTATCAAGGCAGGATCGGTAGAGTACCACCCTCCCTCAAACTCGCTCGCTGGATTCATTCAGCCATTGGTATATCAAGGCAGGATCGGTAGAGTACCACCCTCAAACTCCCTCGCTGGATTCATTCAGTCATTGGTTTATCAAAGCAGGATCGGTAGAGTACCACCCTCAAACTCCCTCGCTGGATTCATTCAGTCATTGGTTTATCAAGGCAGGATCGGTAGAGTACCACCCTCAAACTCGCTCGCTGGATTCATTCAGCCATTGGTATATCAAGGCAGGATCGGTAGAGTACCACCCTCAAACTCCCTCGCTGGATTCATTCAGTCATTGGTTTATCAAAGCAGGATCGGTAGAGTACCACCCTCAAATTCCCTCGCTGGATTCATTCAGTCATTGGTTTATCAAGGCAGGATCGGTAGAGTACCACCCTCAAACTCGCTCGCTGGATTCATTCAGCCATTGGTATATCAAGGCAGGATCGGTAGAGTACCACCCTCAAACTCGCTCGCTGGATTCATTCAGCCATTGGTATATCAAGGCAGGATCGATAGAGTACCACCCTCAAACTCCCTCGCTGGATTCATTCAGTCATTGGTTTACCAAAGCAGGATCGGTAGAGTACCACCCTCAAACTCCTTCGCTGGATTCATTCAGTCATTGGTATATCAAAGCAGGATCGGTAGAGTACCACCCTCAAACTCCTTCGCTGGATTCATTCATTCATTGGTTTTTAATCCTGTCGCAACCAGAGACCCACGACTGGTATATCAAAGGCCGTGGCGTGTAGTGTCTTGACTGTGGAAAATTATAAATGATTCCTCGCCGCTAGAGAAAAACTGTAGAGACTTTCCTTTAAGACTATGTGCAAGAAGGATTAAATGCTTAACATCTAATAGCCGATGTGTTCTAGTGGTTGGTTAAACAAATCAAACTTTATCTTTTAAAATAGTCCATGTACTCTGACTGCAAGAGAGCTAGACAGACATTTGGACGGTTATGACGCTCTCATTACAGCGTCACAACCTTCCAAATGTCCGTCTAGCCAGAGCCGGCTTAAGCCCCAGTCACACCAGGCCTGCAACCAGGATACGACATAGCTGCGACCGAAAAATGTTGGAATCGCGGGCAAATCGTTGAAAGAGCGTGCGACTGTTCTCAGAGGTTTTGGGTGATCGCTAGAGCAAAATCAGTCGCAGCAAGGTCGATGGTCATGTTCAAAACTGCTGACCTGCGATTCCAAATTGTAAGAGGTCGCAGACAGGTCTTACATGGTCGTACCACCAGTCGTGCATGACTGCGGGTCAAGTAGTCGCACGACTGGTCGTGCTACTGGTCATGTCACCTGACGATTGGTGGTGCCACCTGTTGTACGACCTCACGATCAGTAGTGCAACCAGTCACGACCTGTCCCGACTGATTTCACGACCTTATGATTGGTGGTACCACCAGTCTTTAGCTCGCAGACCAGTATATTTGGAGTGGCTTCTGGGGTTCAGTTCACTCTCCACTACGACACCCAAAGAGTGCATATCGTTATGGCGCGTGTACCAGTGCCGCCGAGAAGACTCGAACTTATGTTGCCCCGACTTCAGATGGAGCAACAACAACAGCTGGGTGCTGTGGCCGCAGCCATACTTCGCCTTTATATCTGATCGAGCGACCCATCTCACGACTGACCGCGACAGGCTGCGTTTGGCTGTGATATATCGTGCGAGTGGTCGAAGTTCGTCACGATTGATCGTACGATCGGTCGCTGATTGCCACCACTAGTCGCACGATTATCTCCGACTGATCTTGCGATCGATCTTCTCCAATCGGTGATCACACGACCAAGCGTATCACCAATCGTACGATGACCTACCGCCAGTCTTAAGAGCAATCGCGGTATGTGGTCGCAAATAGAAATCGTAGCAAACATTGCCGATTGGTCGTACCCCGGCCAAATTACCACCAATCGCACGATCCAGAAAACGTACGATCCAGTGTGACTGAGGCTTAAAGGATCCGCGGGGCCTGTAACACAAATAATAGCGGGTCCCCCCTTCCAAGGATATATATTTTACAATCCCCTCGGAGGGAGGGGGAAAATAAATGTACACATTACCGCGGGGCCTCCTGAAGCGCAGGGACGTAGTACGTGCAACATTTAGTCAGAAGGGACGTAGAATGTGTGGTTCTTCTAAGAAAAGTATTAACATAACGTGCCCCGTTCACTAGTGCTACATGTGCTACTAGGCTCTGCGTCTAGCTCTCTTACAGTCTGAGTACTCGGACTACTTTTAAAATAATAATAATAAAACTATTTAAAAAAACTCCCAACATTATCAATTGCCTACATCGTTCATATATGTGTCCAAGGTCATATTGTCGACACTGAGTTATTTGCCTGTTGGCTTCGCGCTGTCGTCTCATTCAATACTCCGCTATTTATCTCCACAAGCCCGACATTCGGTCAAGATTAATGTCCGTCTTCTTATTAATTGAATTGCCCTTATAACGTCCGCTAATCGAGCCATCGTTAATATGGGTAACGCACCACGACAACACCACTACGTCGATAACACATAGGCAGCCAATATGCTCAAATTTTACCGGTCGCAGGCGGTCCGAGTGTGGAGCACCAGCAGCCTATCGTTTGCCGTAAACCGCGGGAGTTAGACTGACCATCACAATTTTGTCCTGGTACTTGTGGCGATTTCTCATTTGAGGAGACTTGGTTTGCGGGGAAAATAATGCTCCGGGCTAATAAAAAGATTTAAATGCGGACTCGACCGCGCTGGGTTATGCGTCTTTGTTTGATAAAGGTGTTCAAGTTGACGCATGGTCAACGATAAGGCATGGGCGTACATAGGGGGGATGGGGGGGGGGGGGGTTCGATGGGTTCGACCGACCCCCACCCACCCCCTGAAATAGCTTTTTTTATAATTTAATATATCTGACATTGATATCCGACATTATTATATTTACTCAACATAGAAATATATGCCCAATATCTCTGCAATCTATTTTGGAACCCCCCTTTTCAAAATCCTATGTACGCCCATATAAGGATTAGGTTTTACATCAGGTTGTACCCTGTAATAACGGGTGCACACACCCACACCTACACTAGTCCTAGCCTGAGTGCTTTGCAATTGCTAGCCCTCGCGTAGCCAAAATTGTATATTGGGGGGGGGGGGGGGGGGGGACCCACTATTATTAATTTTGTGTGTGTGTGTGTGGCAACCCCATAACGAAAACACGAAATGTTTGTCCTATAACCGAGTAGGCGAAGAATCCCGCTCTAATACAACAACAATCCTATGTTTCACGTAACATACCTTTACATCGATCATTTTCAAGATCGTTGATAACAAATAATTGACAAGTAAGTCACTTATGTTCCTCTAGGGGCGGGATTTAGCTCAGTCGGTTGCTTGCATCGCAGGATGAAACCACCTCGGTGGATCCATTCACCTGATTGGGGTTTTCTCGTTCCAACCAGTGCACCACAACTGGTCAAAGACCGAGATATGTGCTTTCCTACATATGTGCATATAAAAGATCCCTTGCTGCTAAAGGAAAAATGTAGCGGGTTTTCTCTGATGACTACATGTCAGAATTACCAAATGTTTGACATCCAATAGCCGATGATTAATTAAGCAATGTGCTCTAGTGGTGTCGTTAAATTAAAAATGTTTATCTATGTACAAAACGTGCATGACAGTTAATTATTCTTATTTACATTTCCATACTTATGTTGTAAAACGTGTCATATTCTTTTTATTATTCATATATATGGAAATAAAAATTGAATTCAATTGATTCTCATATTAATCATTAATACATAGGGTACAGGAAGAAACCCGACAGATATTTAACTAAAACATTGTCGAAGGGGATAGCGGTCTGGTAAAAATTCCGCGTTTTCGTTATAAAGTTGTCTGACGACAGAGAACGAATATAAATATTAATTTTATCTATCTATGATATTTGTATTTTTGGCACATTTCTTTACACTGTGTTTTTATTTAACTCTTGAATTTGTATATTGATGTTGGTCATCACTTAATGTTTTGCATTTACCATAGTTTGACACCCAATAGCCGATGTAGTTTTCGACTGAGGTGTCGTTAAACATCTATTCCATTCTATTCAGTCTCTCTCTCTCTCTCTCTCTCTCTCTCTCTCTCTCTCTCTCTCTCTCTCTCTCTCTCTCTCTCTCTCTCTCTCTCTCTCTCTCTCTCTGACTCCCCCACCAAATGTCAAAATAACCCTATGTTAGACACCAAATAGCCGTAGTTTGTAATGTGCTGGGGTGTCATTAAACAGTCCTTTCCTCACGGACCCAAATCTACCTAACAGACTGATTGCACCCTAGAAAGATACCCTTTCGAAATGCGAATCTGTACGCATGTCAGGCGTTCTTTCACATTTGTTGACATCAAACCGAAACTAAATAAGGTCATATCCCAGTGGGCTTAAACTCATTGATATCAATTATGTATTGAACGTATAATAGCAAATGTGCCGCCATGACAACTGAAATGTTATATCCAAGATTAAACACTGCGTGTTACAAATGATATGGAGAGAGAGGATAGAAAGATGGTGGAAAAAGGAGACGAACGAAATATTGTAAAACGCATTAACGCCAATGGTTTAGTAATTATTGTGTATATTAGGGCAGGGTTGAGTGTCTGTGGTGTTAAGTTATTGGCAAGCATAATCACCGTCACGTCATATACACTGTACGATATAGTGGGTCTAAGCACGCCGAGAGTGTGGAATTAAAGCTGTTTAAAGTAAACATGGAACATTTGAAAAAGGTTACACATTGCAAAAATCCAAAGATAAGAGGATTAGCCTGTAGACAAAAAAAGAGAAAAAAAGAGAAAAAAAGAGCCATCAACAGCCAACCAACAAACCAATTTTTTAGCACTGTTAATGCTGTTGTTCACGATATAGCCAATACGAATTTTAGCTGAATCTTGCAAATATATTTCGAAAAAAAAAGCTATTAACTCCCACTCAAAAAAAAAAAAAAAATAAAAAAAAAATAATAATAATAATAATTAAAAAAAAATGTGTGTCGTACTCTACTGCTGTCGGGGCTGAACGTAGCCCAGTGGTACAGCGCTCGCTCGATGCGCAGTCTGTCCGGGATCGATCCCCGTCGGTGGACCCATTGGGATATTTCTCGTTCCAGCCAGTGCACCACGACTGGTATATCAAAGGCCGTGGTATATACTACCCTGTCTGTGGGATGGCGCATATAAAAGATCCCTTGCTGCTAATCGAAAAGAGTAGCCCATGAAGTGGCGACAGCGGGTTTCCTCTCTCAATATCTGTGTGGTCCTTAACCGTATATCTGACGTCATATAACCGTAAATAAAATGTGTTGAGTGCGTCGTTAAATAAAACATTTTCTTCTTTCTACTGCTGTCTTTTCAGATGTTTGGGCTAAATGAAACTTGAATTTGACTACAGATGTCTCATTATGGAGCACATTGATTTTCTTAGTCATCGGTTATAGGATGCCAAACATTTAATAATTTTGACATATTAGAGAGAAAACCCGCTACATTTTATTTTCCATTAGTAGCCAGGGATCTTTTATATGCACCATTCCACAGACAGGATAGTACATGCCACGGCCTTTGATATACCAGTCGTGGTGCACTGGTTGGAAAGAGAAATAGCCCAATCGGTCCACTGACGGGGATCGATCCCAGACTGACCGCGCATCAGCGGGTGCTTTACCACTGGGCTACGTCCGCCCTCTCATCAAATGTGCCCAATTGCTGATAACTTTGAGGGTCCAACTTGAACGCTGAAATTGGGCTCCGTTCAGTCAAACGGCGCAGTCTAGGCTCATTATTTATATGTTTATACTTATTTTCGTGCTTATGTCCAATTAAGGTTCAATCACGCTGTCTGGACACACAGTTCACCTATCTGGGCTCTTCTGACCAGGATAGAGGGTTATTTGTCAATGGTTAACTAATTAGTCAGAGAGAAGGCCGTCGGTGTAGTTGTCTAACACCTATCCATTGAGTCATTAAAACTCGCCCTGGGTTGGAGCCGGTACCAGGCTGCGAATCCAGTACCTACCAGCCTTACGTCCGATGTCTTAACCACTACACCACCGATGCCGATACCTAGACACATTGCAAACAGGTGGGGGAGGGGTATCTCAATGTTAAAATGCTAGCAATCAATTAATCAACCACTGAAGGTTCAAGCACGACTGTCCTGGGCACATTCCCCCCGATTCCCCGGTGGATGTGTCCAAGACAGGGAGTGCTAGCTTCAGGACTGATGGGTAGTAAGGTCCATTTCCTTCGAAACATCCATTGAATTTATTCCCATTCCAAACAGTGCCCCACGATGAGTGCTATAACAAAGTCTGTGGCATATGCTGTCGTGTTTGTTGGAACGCGTATAAACAAGATATCGTGTTGGTCTTTGGAAAGAGTAAGACAAATGCGTCTTTGATCATAAACCTGAGGTGTCGTTAAACATTCATTCATTCATTCATTCATTCTGATCATAAACCTGAGGTGTCGTTAAACATTCATTCATTCATTCTGATCATAAACCTGAGGTGTTGTTAAACATTCATTCATTGTGATCATAAACCTGAGGTGTCGTTAAACATTCATTCATTCATTCTGATCATAAACCTGAGGTGTCGTTAAACATTCATTCATTCATTCTGATCATAAACTATCTTTCCAGAGGCATGTTCAGGAAATCGAGCGCTCGCGAACAGTTTGACTTGTACCATCGTCTTTTGCCACATCACATCTATGTAATAGGCTAAGACTACCATTTGCCAGCACAAAGTTGACCAACTTTCTGCTCTCACGACTTCTACGACTGTCCAGTTGCTAGTGTGGGCGCTCTTACAACTCGATTCTCGTTGTATAACCCATTAGTTGTTAATCTTAGCGCACCCGTCGTAAGCTGGAGAAATTACAATTTAACCATTGATTTGGCCAACTTTGTGCTGACAATTGGCTGTCTGATCCTAGCATTAGGCGCACAAAAAAGTTTCAGCGAGCAACCGAAAACGCCCGATATTACGGGTTTTCTTTCAGATCCGTTGGTGAAAACATTATTTATGATAACACATACTAATAACACATACATGTGCGATAACAAATTGAGGACAAGCGATTGGTTGCTGACTTTCTGATGACCCGTTATTTTCAGATACGTTGGTGAGAACATTATTTATGATAACACATACTAATAACACATACATGTGCGATAACAAATTGAGGACAAGCGATTGGTTACTGACTTTCTGATGACCCGTTATTTTCAGATACGTTGGTGAGAACATTATTTATGATAACACAAACTAATAACACATATATGTGTGATAACAAATTAAAGACAAACGACTGACTGCTAACTTTGTGATGACTCGGTTGCGACAATCGTACTATCCGATGAAAACAAAGAGCACGATCGAAATAGATTGATCTATGACGTATATCGTAACTTGAAACCGATTTGTCTGTGACGCGTTATAAGTTAGCTACAACACAAGGGCTGTAAATAAGTTTTAGTTCAAAACAAGACGTTTTAATTTTATCAAGACCTGGGTTTTGAGGATAAATAAGAAAAATAGAATACTACCTTCATGTCCGTTAGATACCATTTATCTTACAACTCGTTTAAAATCTTATGCAACCCGCTATTGCTCGTTAGATGGTGGGTTTTTTTTTTTTTTTTTTTTTTTTTTTTTTTTTTTTAAACTCGTTGTAAGATAAATGGTATATAATGCTAGGCTGAGACTACCAATTGCTTATTATGCTAGGGTCAGACTGCCAACTGCCAGCAGAAAGTTGGCCAACTCGACGGTTGAGTTGTAATTTCCCCAACTCCCAACTTACGGCGGGTGCGCTCAGATTAACAACTAATGGGTTATAAGCCCATCCCCACCAACCCAGTTAACCCAAATGTCCTGGCTATTGCCTTCTGTTTATGACTTGTATGTCAATGGTTTAGTCCTGGTACTATATTCTAGGTACTGTCGACGAAACAGTTACCGTTATGAAAAGCTGCATCTCTGCAGAAGAAATAGTCCAAGAGACATGGTCGTGACTCTACCACGTTGACACGAATCATGGTTCAAAATCCACGAGGTTGTTGTCATGGAAGACTTACAAGTTTGAGCACATTGATTTACTAATCATCGGTTATTGGATGTCAAACATTTGATAATTTTGACATGTAGTCTTTGAAAGGAAACCCGCTATATTTTTCTATTAGTAACAAGGGATATTTTGTATATATTATCCTACAGACAGGAAATCACATACCACAGCCTTTGACCAATTATGGCGAGAACAAAAAACAATCAGTTGAATGGATCCACCGAGGGGGTTCGATCCTGCGACGCAACAACGTCAGGCAAACACTCAACCGACTGAGATGCACGCAGCCATTCAGTCGTGCATGTATTTCTATACAATTTTTGTGTCAAAAATATTTTGCGAGCGTTACGTGATTAAACAAAATAAATAAATAAAATAAACCTAAAAAACCCATACAAAACGCCACAAACAGACACGCACACGCACGCACACGCACACAAAACGAACAAAGCAAGCAACCAACAAATACAGACACCTTCCTTGACTACGCCACTCTTCAGTAACAAGGTAATATTTTGGTTCTTATTTTTTGGCGGACCGTTAAAAAAGCGCCCATTTCATTCATTAAAACTGCACAACCTTTCTTTTTGGCTTAATCTCACGGGGCATTCAAAATTCGATAACACCAAAACTACCCCCCCCCCCCCCCCCATCCACCCCGCCCGTTACCGACCCCGGTCGGGCTACTGGTGCTCTCTTGCACCTGCCAGTGCGGGCGGTCCGCGCTCACATCCACCCCAACCCCTTTCCTGTCCTGGATAGAGGAGCCTATGCCCATGACAGGCGTGCGCTATAACAGCTTGCTCTGAATGTGCACGTAAAACCCTCTGACCTGACCTAGTTCTGATACTTGGGATGGTATATATTCCCTAATAGCATTATATGGCACTGGTTGAAACTCTTTCTTTTTACTAATATTAATATATATTAACATAATGTAGATTTTTGGGGTATCACTTCTTCAAGCTGTAATTGTTTGTTCTCTCAGAGCGCCGAACTAATGTTAGACTAAATTTAATGTATAAAATTAAAACAAAAATACAGTGATCCGGAAAATGTAGACGAAATATTTATTTACAATTTTGTTACGTCATATCAGCATGGATTGTTTTCGGAAAAGTTCGGTAACGTTCGGTCCTTGTGCGAATATGATCCACGTTGAAAATAATGACGATTTCTCGCTGCTATTTTTGAAATTAAATGTTTTACTTTGTTTGTGGATTTAATATAATTACATAATCCTCGTTTTCGTACATATATTTTAGGTATAATTCCCATCAGTCTGTAACATTGAGAAAGTCACTGTTCTGCATTGAAGAAGATGGTTTTAGAGTCTTGGCTTGGTGAGATTCTGGTTTGCGTGATCCTCGGATGAAGATGTTCAACCATCTCCTGCAAGACAAAAAATATAAAAATATGTTAAAGGCGTAGTGTCGCTTTTTTAGAAGTCATTATAGTTTTATTAAAGTGACAGACCCTAGTTTTTAAACACTACGACGTATGTTTCACTATTAAAGCCGGTTTTTGGTCATTTACAATATTAATTTTCGTTGACCTGGAGTGGTCATCAAGGTTTTTCTAATACCCTAAAATGCATTTTTCATAATTCTAAAAACGCACGTTCGTCTGAGAAGTAAATGGTATTGAGAGAAGCTCTATATTATTTTTGGACGCCATTTCCCCATTTAAACATCAACGCCTTTAACTTCTCTCTGCTATAACCTTGTATATAAATATGTTGCAGGTTTGTAGACTGACTAAACTTTCTGTCCATTGTCAGGGGCTGAAACTAGGGTTTGCGCCTTTAATGTGAAAGACAAATCTCCTATCTTCCAGATTGATAAAAATAACACATTTTTATAATGATATGTTGAAATGTCATGATGAAACTGGTAAAATTAATTGGGAATCACATGTAAGAACACTGCTGTTTCACACAGGGTTTTCTTATGGTTGGATTGCTCAATAATGTGGCAGTATCAAGTTATTTATGTCCAGCTTTGTACAGAGATGTAAAGACATTCATTTCCAACACTGGCATGATAAAATTAATTCATTTTTTAAAGACATAATCTTCCTAAAAAATCTCTTTTCCAAAGAGAAAATTATATATTATATTTGTCACAATATAAGGATCTCTTGAGAGTTGTTTCTAACTTTAGGTGTTTGTCACATAAATTAAAAATACAGAAAAGTATATTTACTATTTTATAGTAAATCAAGAGAAAAAACTATTTATTGATTTCCACCCAAAATATGAAGTGTATTAAAGGAATAGCCTTGCTTTTAAAGAGACATATATCAGTTTAAATTGAATATGTTTTGTAATTTGTACACAAGTAACGCACGATTCATTTGTTTTAAAATGAGTTGTCTTGGTCGTGTGACCTCAATAACTGAATAAATATCTTGTGATAAAACATTGTGCTGCTTATAATGCATATATATAAAAGGATTGGGCACAATTTATCCAACTTACAAACATTAAATGTTACAATTGTTCAATGAACTTACTATACCTAAGTATATACTAAGTAAAGGGGCAAGACGCTGCTAATCGAAAAGAGTACCCATGAAGTGGCGACTGCGGGTTTCCTCCCTCAATATCTGTGTGGTCCTGTTGAGTGCGTCGTTAAATAAACCATTTCCTTCCTTCATACCCAAGAGTAGAATTTAACTATTATGGGTCATTACTAAACAAAATGGCGGAGTTTGGTGTACGTGAGACGAAAGTAAAATAACCAACTAAGATATCATTTCTATTTCTGATATTTTGGTTTGAAGATACCGAATAGACAATGAAGTGATCTTACCGACGTCTGATAATAGTTTAAGAGTTAATTTTCAAAATATGATAAACAATTTCAAATTTTTTGAGTTAACAGTGAAGGAAGGAAATGTTTTATTCAACGACGCACTCAACACATTTTATTTACGGTTATATGGCGTCGGACATATGGTTGTGAACCACATAAATATAGAGAGAGGGAACCCGCTGTTGCCACTTCATGGGCTACTCTTTTCGATTAGCAGCAAGGGTTATTTTATATGCACAGGCAGGATAGTACATACCATGGCCTTTGTTGCACCAGTTGTGGAGCACTGGTAAAGTTTCCGTCAAAACGCTTTGTGTTCCTTTGAATATGATGTTAAAACTGTGCTGTGTGTATATTCTGTATTCTGTTTTACTTATATGTTATTGTTTAGATTATACATTTCCGTCCAACCAAAGTGTTTCTGGTCATCCTGGTGTTTCTAATACCACAAAATGCATTTTTCATATTTTTAAAACGCACGTGCGTCTGAGAAGTAACAGTTATGGAGTCGCGTTTTAGTCTATTTTTAAGGATATTTCAACGTCACAGACTCTTGCTTCACTCTGTTGTATCCAAATGTGTTACAGGTTTTTAAATTAACCAAACTTACTGTCCATTTTTACGGATTGAAACTAGGGTCTAGGTGAAAAATATGCCTTAGTGTTTAAAAAGCTAGGGTCTGTCCCTTTAATAAATACAGTCCAAAAAATTATTACAATTATTTTTAAATCAAGAGTGTGGAAACGTTCTAGATGTGTTAAATCAAAAATAACATAATGCGAAATGTCACTAAGAATAAAAAACAAAAATTAATTGTGTTTTATCATTTGGAGAAGGGTGTGTGTCTGCATGCGTGCATGCGTGCGTGCGTGCGTACGTTATTTGTGGATAATATCACACACACACACACACACACACACACACACACACACACACACACACACAGACATACATACATAGATACATATATACATATATATATATATATATATATATATATATATATATATATATATATATATCAAACATTTAGTGAAACCACTAAACTTCCCACACAAAGCGTTATTTGTGGATAATATCATATATATCAAACGATTAGTGAAAAAAAGTAAACCTCCCCACACAAAAAAGCAACTAAAAAAACCCCACACCATAAAAACAAGAACACGAAAAAAAAACCCCACTGTTATCTATTTTCCGGTTAACGATTTGTGTAATGCATGTAATGGTGCTACTGCCGATATTGACAAAATCTCAACTAGCAATTATCCACTTTTCCCTGCCCCTCAAGGAGTAAACTACTGGTGGAATGTTCAATACAGCTACAACATATCAGAGAGCGCGTTCGAGCGACGATAACTAAATTGTCATCGACGAAGCCATTAATTTTATTTTCATTACGAGAGAGTACGATCGGCGTCATTTAACATTGCGTGTCAGAAAAAAAATGATAGACTGAAAATGATATTGTACAATAAAGATGATATTGTTGTCTCAAGAGACAGACAGACAAACAGATACAGGCAGACACACAGACAGGTAGACAGGCAGACAGACAGACACACAACCTGACAGACAGACATACATACACACTAACAAGTAGAGAGGCAGGCAGACAGACACACAAACTGACAGACAGACACACACACACACACAGACACACATACACACACACACACACACACACACACACACATATATATATATATATATATATATATATATATATATAAGATAGGTAGATAGATAGCCATATATATATATATATATATATATATATATATATATATATACACATACATACATACATACATAGATAGACAGACAGACAGATGGATAGATATATAGATTCAGATAGAGAGATGGATGGATGGATTATTTGAAGAAGAATAAGAAGAAACAAATGTTGTTTTCTTCAAATAATCTTTAAAGAATTCATTTCTGTTCTGAAGTCGGAGTCTTGACGTCTTTTTGGTTGATTTCGGTTTTCAAATCGGATTAGGTCAAAATTATTACGGCGACTTCGACTTCTCACTACTGCTAATAACTCGGCGACTTCGACTTCTCACTACTGCTAACAACTCGGCCACTTCGACTTCTCACTACTGTTAACAACTCGGCGACTTCGACTTCTCACTACTGCTAATAACTCGGCCACTTCGACTTCTCACTACTGCTAATAACTCGGCCACTTAGACTTCTCGCTACTGCTAATAACTCGGCCACTTCGACTTCTCACTACTGCTAATAACTCGGCCACTTCGACTTCTCACTACTGCTAATAACTCGGCCACTTCGACTTCTCACTACTGCTAATAACTCGGCCACTTCGACTTCTCACTACTGCTAATAACTCGGCGCCTTGAGCCGACTTTCGGCGAACAAAACGTTCATGTCGCTGGCAAGATTAGGGCCTGTAACAGTTCGTATAGAATTAAAAAAAATTCCATTGGTCTCAAAAGCTCTAGAATATAGTTAGGTAATTATACTAAGAGGCTGATATGACGGTATACAACATTAGACTTTTCGTGTCATCAACCTGTAGCACCATTATTCAGTGCAGATTTCATCAATAACGTATTCAGAAGGCCGACCGCTCAGGAACTACTTAACTGGTACTATCGTCTTCTATCATATCACATCAATCTTACGATAGGTGTAAAAACCAGTTTAGTGGACAACCTCCTGTACATGCCTCGGATCACACACCATTGTAAATATTTTTAAGTAATCTGTTGACTTTTTGGTCATGTTTTTATTATTATTATTAGTAGTAGTAGTAGTAGTAGTAGTAGTAGTAGTAGTATTACTATTATTTTATTTATTTATTTATTTATTTATTATTATTATTATTATTATTTTTTTTTTTTTTTTTTTTTTGGGGGGGGGGGGGGGTGGTTGCTCTTTTCTTTATTTATTAGTTTTTAACTTACTGAACTGAAAGTGGAGATAAAAAATATATATAGTCAAACTTAGAGAACTTGAACTTGAATGAGACGACGAAATAGTTCGAGTTTCAGGGAGTTCGAGTTTTCGAAATTCGTATGGCTGCACACCTCAGAACTAAAACTGCATTACAGAAGTATGATTTCAATTGTTATTTAAGAAACGTGCGGCGCACTGCCCCCTCTGAATCTATAATATATAATGCTATGTTTGACGCTAACTACACACATTACGAAAAGAAACCCGACAACACCCACTTTCAATAATCTTCCAGTTAAATACGTAGGTGCTGACGGGTTTCTTCCTGCATTGTGTGTATTAGTGATTACTATGTGAAGTATTTGTTATCGACGAATTAGAAAATGATCAATGTAAGGTACAAATATAGGATTAGTGTTGTATTAGAGCGGGAATCTTTGCGTACCCCGTTGTAGGCAACAATTCCGTGTTTTCGCTATAGTGTTATCTCTGGCCGAGAGAGCGATCATAACTGTCAAAAATTTAATGTCTGTCTAGCTCTCGAACGGCAGAGTATTCGGGCTAGCTCGGGACGTTAAGGATGACCACACAAAGCGGGTTCATTTTAAATCACTTCTTCTGTTAACCACAAACATTATTTTTTATCCGTCAGTTTTACGCGTTCTGTGACCGACTCAACCATTTAGGTGCAATTTCAGAATGACCTACAATCAAGAATGATTTATATGTGGAATTGTTACATCAAATGAAATTTGGCTTCATTAGTTTAATGCAGAAAGCAAACAAGAGGGCATTTAATGTAAGCAACCTGCTAACCTTATACAAAATTTTTCCAAAGGGTTTCTTTCTACAGTTATCACTTCAGCTGTGTGGGATTTTAAAAACATTTTAAAGATCGATTATCTTAACACAACTATAACAGTACTTCCCCCTCAAAATATATTTACAATTTCTTGCATATAATATTGTTTTGTGTGTGCGTTTTCGGACTTCTTCTGTTTACTGAAGATATAGTTTTTAAAATTATTTTTGTTTCTTTGTTTTTGTTTCTTTGTTTGTTATATTTTGTGTTGTGGTGTGTTGTAATTAGTTTTTTGGTTTTTTTTTGTTGTTGCAGGGTTGCTGCTGTTGTGTTTTTGTTGTTGTTGCAGGGTTGCTGCTGTTGTGTTTTTGTTGTTGTTGCAGGGTTTGTTGTTGTTGCAGGGTTGCTGCTGTTGTGTTTTTGTTGTTGTTGCAGGGTTGCTGCTGTTGTGTTTTTGTTGTTGTTGCAGGGTTGCTGCTGATGTGTTTTGGTCATTCCTCCCGAAGACGTACTTGGAACCACATATCGTGATATTTTCGTTTTTCGATAAAACTGACGATTACAATCGTTAACCTACTCACCAGTAATCGACCAAAACAAGAGCTGGTTTTAACCAAGAATATAGGGCTCCAACTCGTTCTGTAAGAGGACTGCCACTTTATGGAGTTTGAATGAATGAATGAATGAATGAATAAATGAATGAATGAATGAATGAATGAATGAATGTTTAACGACACCCCAGCACGAAAATACATCGGCTATTGGGTGTCAAAATGTGGTAATGCAAACAAATAAATTGATGGAGTTTCGTCAGTATAGACCCCCAAACACTTTTCTATAGATTTTATTAACAAAGAGATGTCTGAATACACGCACGGATGTGCATAAAATAATATTCCAAGCTGGTGGTGGAGTGCATGGGGGCATTGTCCTCCCCCATTCCATCTCTTGTTTCCCAGCTACGTTATATATTTACCTAGTAACATAACTAATAGGCAATATAGTTGCCGCCTCCTCCCCAAATGTCTGACGCCAATATAAAATTCTGGCTACGCCAGTGCAAGGCACTGTAATTATTATATATACATATATACCACACACACATGTATGTTTAATAAATTAACATGAACAAGGGGAAAAGTTGCTGCTGCTTACCATATACTAAAGCCTTTTTTTATGGTCAGCCGTTTTCCGATAAGCGTCGGTTTTCTTTTTGTAGCATTTGTACTTGTCACTAACGCGTAAGTTTAATGTCAGGCATGAACTGGTAAATGGTCAAAACAATGCTAGTCTCAGACTACCAACTGCCAACTTTCTGCTGTCACGACTTCGACGACTCTTATATCTCGATCCTCGTCGTAAAGCTCATTAGTTGTTAATCTGAAAGCATTCGTCGTAAGTCGAGTTGGCCAACTTTCTGCTGGCAGTCGGTAGTCTAAGTCTAGCAATACGGCATATGGCGTCAGATTTAGATAACTCTGTGTAGGCCCATTTTAGACACAGTTACCGTAAAAATATTAATTCCACTCTATATTTATACTTATAAACAGGGTACTCTAGCTACTGACTAATAATGCTACTAGTTCACTGATACCTTTAGTTATTTCGTTCAATGCTATATAATACATACATTGCCACCCAAGCCTTATAGATTGATCCTAAGACTTATTGATCTCCGATATGGAAAATCTATTTCTTTCCCACATCTCACCTCTCTCTCTCTCTTTCTCTCTCTCTCTCTCTCTCTCTCTCTCTCTCTCTCTCTCTCTCTCTCTCTCTCTCTCTCTCTCTCTCTCTCTCTCTCTCTCTCTCTCTCTCTCTCTCTCTCTCTCTCTCTCTCGCTGTGTGTGTGTGTGTGTCTCTGTCTCTGTCTCCACAAAGTGGGCTTATCTATTACTGTTTACACTTCTTTGTCTCTGTGGTCTTGTACAACAAAACAAACAAGATCCGGAAACACCCGAAGCCGAGAGAATCGATCATTGTTAAAAGTGACATTAACGTAATCCAGATTTATTTGTTGGAGCATATTTCTATTACATATACAAATATAATTAATAAAGCACTATATTTGCTAAAGATATTTATTCCCAACCTTTTTATTATTGAAATCATAAACCTCTGGCGGATTAAATGACGTGTTAAATTTACGACGACAACACCTTTATATCTATAACTTTCCTGATAACCCAATGTGCTCTAATACCGGCCTCGGTGGAGTCGTGGCTAAGCCATCGGATATAAACTCTCTTCTCTCTCACTAACAATTAACAGCGTGCTTGAACCTTAACTGGATTAGAGAGAGAGAGAGAGAGAGAGAGAGAGAGAGAGAGAGAGAGAGAGAGAGAGAGAGAGAGAGAGAGAGAGAGAGAAAGAGAGAAGGGATTGGGGGGGGGGGAGGCACTGATTGGATTTTGCTCGTTCCGACCAATGGACCAACTGCACAAACGTCGTGGTATGTGCTGTCCTGTCTGTGGGACTGGGCATATAAAAGATCCCTTATGTCAGAATTACCAAATGTTTGACATCCAATAGCCGATGATGAATAAATCAATGTTATCTAGTGGTGTTGTTAAACAAAACAAACGTTTTTATCCTAATATTTATAAGTCGCCTAAACTGGATTTGATCAAGGAAGGAAGGAAGGTTTTATTTAACGACGCACTCAACACATTTTGATTACGGTTATAGTATTGCGTAGGACCACACAGTTAATGAGAGAGGAAACCCGCTGCCACCACACAACTGATCTTTTATATGCAGCATCCCAAGACATGATAGCATATACCACGTCCCTTGTTACGCCAATCGTTGAGCACAGGTTAGAATGAAAAAATAGACAAATGGGCCAAAGACAGGGATCGATCCTAGACCGACGGTGCATCAAGCGAACACTTTATCACTGGGCTTTTCTTTCAAATTTATATCCAATTAAGGTTCAAGCACGCTGTCCTGGGCTGTCTGTCCAGGACAGTGCCTTAGTTGTTAAGTTGTTAGTGGTTGGTGTGAGAGAGAAGATGGTGTAGTGGTCTTACACCTACCCACTGAGTCGTTATTACTCGCTCTGGGTGGGAGCCGGTACCGGGCTGCGAACCCTGTAGCTACCAGCGTTATGTCCGATGGCTTAACACCACCACCACCGAGGCAGGTACCACTGGGCTACGTCCCGCCCCAACAGTAGTCCACTGAGTGGCCGTATCGAGGTTTCTTCTTATTATCTGTGTGATCCTTAACCATAATGTCGACCGCCATATTATCGTAAATAAAAACGTGTTGCGTGCGACACTCAAACGTGGATGAGAGTGATGAAAATACGTGACGTGACATTTTAAGCATTTGTGAGCTTACTAAAACGTAATATCACAATGGCTTCTTTAAAAAGCGAAAATCTTCATACATAAAATTCAACAGATCTGTGTTGTTAATGCACTAATAGTATGACATTGTAATCTTAGTGTAGGGCAGTTCATTCAAGCTATATCCAGTTTAAATATCCAGTACACGTATGTCACAAACAGATCGACAGACAGACAGACAGACAGACAGATCGTTAAAAAAAAACAAGCTCACATGAAGTGACCGAAAATATAGATATTTATATTTTTGTTTGTTTTGTTTAACAACACCACTAGAGCACATTGATTAATTAATCATCGGCTATTAGATGTCAAACATTTGGTAATTCTGACTGGTAGTCATCAGAAGAAACCCGCTACATTGTTCCTAAAACCCCGTTCTCACTTGAACGATTTTCTACGCGAATTCCGTGCGACCACCAAATCGTACAGGGCGTGCGGGAGTCGCACGGCAGTATGTTGATGATTCGCACACGCTGTAGGGGTGTCGTGTGTATTTCGGACATGTCGCATGCCGGTGCGACATTTTTCAAATGTTTAAAATTATCGTACGGCTGTCTCTAGGTTCGCACAGTTCGCATTGGTCGCATAGAGGTTGCACAGCGTCGCACGGCAGTATGATAGGTCGCACGGGAGTCGTACGTGAGTCTTAAGGGAGCCGAGATGTGCGACTCCCAGCGGACCCCCTGCGACTTCCGTGCGACATCCATCAGACTTCCGTGCAACTGTCGTGCAACCTGTGCAAATCTCACGCGAGCGTATGCGAGCCCGGTGCAGAAAGGCAGTCGCATGGCAGTTGCACAAGTGACACTGCGCGGGGGGGGGGGGGGGGGGGGGGACCTAGGTAATTCGTACGGGAATCGCACGGCTGTACAATCTTTTAGTCGCACCGCAGTTGTACGAAGAATCGTTCAAGTGAGAACTGGGCTTAATGCAGCGAGGAATCTTTTATATGTACCATCCTACATACAGGAAAGAAAATACCACGGTTTTTGGCCAGTTGCGGTGCACTGGATGGAAGAAGAAACAAAACCCCAATCCACTGAGGTGATATGATCCTGCAACGCAAGCACCCCAGGCGAGCGCTGAACCGACTGAGCTAAATCCCGCCCCAGGTATTTATCTAATCAAGTCAACATAGTATGATCTCTTCACATATAAATGAGCAATTTTAAAATTTGTACTTTTGTTTACCCTCAGAATCTCTGACATTGAATACACAATTAATTAGTCAGTAATTTCGTTTCATTACCTCTTAAAATATTCACTGGATATATGTCAAAGAGATATGAAAAAAAAGAATTTCCTTGATTAGATCAAAAATAATTTTCTCAAAATTTCCTAAATAATTAGCAAAACAATTAGGACGAAAACAGAGACATCTGAAATGGCCATTGTTTTAATGTTAATTTCCATTAAATATAAGAACCAAATTTCCTTGACACTAAAGTAAATAAAGAATGTTTATATTCATTTGTGTGATGTAATTGGCCGGGTTTTGACTGAATCTGCAGTACATTGTCACGGTTCTGTATGTTAAAGTTGAAGTTTGTTTTGTTTAACAACATCACCAGAGCACATTGATATATATATGATCGACTATTGGATGTCAAACATTTGGTAATCCTGACACATCAGAGGGAACCCGCTGCATCTTTTCATTAGTAGCAAGGGAAAGCACATACCACGGCCTTTGACCAGTTGTGGTGCACTAGTTGGAAAGAGAAAAACCGCAATCAGTTGAATGCATCCACCTAGGTGGTTCGATCCTGCGACTCAATCACCCCAGGCTAGCACTCAAGAAGATATTGAGGGAGGAAACCCGTTGTCGCCACTTCATGGGCTACTCTTTTCGATTAGTAGCACCATCCCATCCACCCCCACCCTCCCCCACCCCGCCCCCCACCCCCCACCCGCGGCGAGCACTCAACTGACTGAGCACTCAACTGACTGAGCTAAATCCCGCCCTCCGTCTTTAACCAGTAGTGTCCACCCATGTTACATACGAAACAAGACAGTTTAGAGACGAGTAAGTAGGAATTCATTGTGCTACTTTTTAACACTTTACTGAGCTAAATCCCGCCCTCCGTCTTTAACCAGTAGTGTCCACCCATGTTACGTACGAAACAAGACAGTTTAGAGACAAGTAAGTAGGAATTCATTGTGCTACTTTTTAACACTTTACTGAGCTAAATCCCGCCCTCCGTCTTTAACCAGTAGTGTCCACCCATGTTACGTACGAAACAAGACAGTTTACAAGTAAGTAGGAATTCATTGTGCTACTTTTTAACACTTTACTGAGCTAAATCCCGCCCTCCGTCTTTAACCAGTAGTGTCCACCCATGTTACGTACGAAACAAGACAGTTTAGAGACAAGTAAGTAGGAATTCATTGTGCTACTTTTTAACACTTTACTGAGCTAAATCCTGCCCTCCGTCTTTAACCAGTAGTGTCCACCCATGTTACGTACGAAACAAGACAGTTTAGAGACAAGTAAGTAGGAATTCATTGTGCTACTTTTTAACACTTTACTGAGCTAAATCCCGCCCTCCGTCTTTAACCAGTAGTGTCCACCCATGTTACGTACGAAACAAGACAGTTTAGAGACAAGTAAGTAGGAATTCATTGTGCTACTTTTTAACACTTTACTGAGCTAAATACTTTACCGTTTTTAAAGGATCCATATAATAACGTTTAATTGTAATCAAGACTTTGGCCGTAAAACGTTAAACATTAAATTAAATATTTCCCAAGATTATTAAGCTCTTTAATATTAAAGTAGTTGGAATAGCTTAAAACACTATAGGTCGTCTGTAATAATTTAATAATTGTTTTTTCTTAAATCATCATATCGGTAACATTGCAGTATAAAATGGAATCCATCTTCACTAAAATTACAAACTGTACATAATATTTGATGGGTTTTTTTCAACATCTTTACATCTACCAAATTATATATTTAAATAATGCGCACATTTTAATCTATACTAACTGTTTTATTTAACGCTTTGCTATAGGGTTTTTTCCAGATAGGTTTACAACTTAAATTCGTTTAATAAATATTAATAAAGACTTCCTTTTGATGTTGTTTTTATATGCTACAGAATTCCTGCAAGAAAACTTACCTTAATCCTTCTATTATAACAGTAAAAATATCATTATTTAACTTATCTGAATTCCATATATAATTTAAATCAATCATGCTGAGTTCCTAACATTAATTACCCAACTAAAGTCCGTCCCACACGGAACGCCTTTTTTAATTCTATGAAATTCACTACAAATTATTTACTTCTAAGTAGTATTATTTCGTTATTTCCAAACTACTTTTACTTTTCTTCTTACGTTACACCAAACTGAAATTATTAAAAAACCAACATGTTTATATAATGATGGGACAGACCATAGCGTCATAATTGCTGACAAGCGTAAATTACTTCAATTAAGGTTCAAGCACGCTGTCCTGAACACACACCTCCGCTATCTGGGCTGTCTGTCTAGGACAGTGGGTTAGTTGTTAGTGCGTAGTGCTTAGTGAGAGAGAAGAGGGTGTAGTGGTCTTACGCCTACCCATTGAATCGTTAAAACTCGCTCTGGGTTGAAGCCGGTAACGGGCTGCGAACCATGTACCTATACCTTATGTCCGATGGCCTAACCACGACACTACCGAGGCCGGTAAATTACTGATATTTCGCTGTGTGTCATGGCGGGGCCGGGACTCTAGGACCGATCCCCGTCGGTGGGCCCATTGGGCTGTTTCTCATTCAAGCCTGTCTATGGAATAGTGCATATAGAAGATTTCCTTGCTGCTAATTAAACGAAAGATTAGCCAATGGCGTGGCATCAGCGGGTTTCCTCTCAAGTTATCTCTGTGGTCCTTAACCACATGTCCGCCGCCATATAACCGCATCGTTAAATAAAACATCCCCTTCCTTCCTTTGTTTTATGATATTCAGGAATAATGCTATGATACTGAACTTTAAAAACAAATAATGTAAAGAAATTATTATTACAAGATTTGTATTTAATAAAGAAGAAAAACAAACATATTTTCGGATATAAATTACTATTCTAAAGCACTTCTTGCACGGGCCGGACGGGGGGGGGGGGGGGGGGGGGGGGTCGAGGAGAGTGTAGGATAGCTCAGTGGTAAAGCGCTCGCCTGATGCGCGGTCGGTTTGGGATCGATACCGGTCGGTGGGCCCATTGGGCTATTTCTCGTTCTTCCAGTGCACCAAGACACGCTTGGTTGTCGAACATTGACAATACATTACTTAGTAATCAATCTATCCGTATTGTCACATATATACATAGAATACGGGCTGAGAACACTCGAGCTAGGTATACCAATATAGCCAGAAAAGAACAATACATAAATTTAAAGGGAATATTCTGATGTTGCTGCATTGTAAGATGGTTTGGCTAGTATTACATATTAAATACATTTTCTTGTTTAGAATATCGGCGGCTGTGTATTCAGTGTGTTTCTGGTCGTCTTAATATTTGTAAGTAGCATAAACTGGATATGTTATCCTAATACTTTTATACGTACGTGAACATAATTTTTATTTAAGGGAATAAAATTAAGTTGGATCTAGAGCAAACTAGTGTTCGGTCCTAATATTCGAATATTCGCTATCCCAAATATTTGTATAGTATTTTCAAGTATTCGTATGTCTGAGGCGTTTAGGTCGATGGTCAAATGACCCTAGATGAGATGGATAATGCGGTTTCTTTGAACTCTAGGATTGGTCCTTGGCACGTGCTTGAACATAAGGCGTGTCTCTATTTTCATTATAGAGTATTAGTAGCGGGTGGCTGAAAACTAGAGCATATGGATTATTAATCATCGACTATTGGAGGTCAAACATTTGGTAATTTTGACATTTAGTCTTAGAGAGGAAACCCGCTGCATGTGTACATTAGTAGCAAGGGATCTTTTATATGTACAATACCACAGACATGATACCACATACCACGGCCTTTGATATACCAATTGTGGTGCACTGACTGGAACGAGATATAGCCAAATGAGCCCACCGATTGGGATTGATCCCAAAACGACCGAGCATCAACCGAGCTCTTTACCACTGGACTACGTCTGCGGGTGGCTGAAATTCATAAACGTATTTTAGATAATATGGGAATTGGATACATCTATATAGCCTGTAGACGGGTGTAGTGATTGCTCCACTATAGCGGCCAAGTAGTAGTCTGTAGACGGGTGTAGTGATTGCTCCACTATAGCGGCCAAGTAGTAGCCTGTAGACGGGCGTAGTGATTGCTCCACTATAGCGGCCAAGTAGTAGCCTGTAGACGGGCGTAGTGATTGCTCCACTATAGCGGCCAAGTAGTAGCCTGTAGACGGGCGTAGTGATTGCTCCACTATAGCGGCCAAGTAGTAGTCTGTAGACGGGTGTAGTGATTACTCCACTATAGCGGCCAAGTAGTAGTCTGTAGACGGGTGTAGTGATTGCTCCACTATAGCGGCCAAGTAGTAGCCTGTAGACGGGCGTAGTGATTGCTCCACTATAGCGGCCAAGTAGTAGTCTGTAGACGGGCGTAGTGATTGCTCCACTATAGCGGCCAAGTAGTAGTCTGTAGACGGGTGTAGTGATTGCTCCACTATAGCGGCCAAGTAGTAGCCTGTAGACGGGCGTAGTGATTGCTCCACTATAGCGGCCAAGTAGTAGCCTGTAGACGGGTGTAGTGATTGCTCCACCATAGCGGCCAAGTAGTAGCCTGTAGACGGGTGTAGTGATTGCTCCACCATAGCGGCCAAGTAGCAGCCTGTAGACGGGTGTAGTGATTGCTCCACTATAGCGGCCATCTAGTAGCCTGTAGACGGGTGTAGTGATTGCACCACTATAGCGGCCAAGTAGTAGCCTGTAGACGGGTGTAGTGAATGCTCTACTATAGCAGCCAAGTAGCAGCCTGTAGACGGGTGTAGTGATTGCTCCACTATAGCAGCCAAGTAGTAGCCTGTAGACGAGTGTAGTGATTGCTCCACTATAGCAGCCAAGTAGTAGCCTGTAGACGGGTGTAGTGATTGCTCCACTATAGTAGCCAAGTAGTAGCCTGTAGACGGGTGTAGTGATTGCTCCACTATAGTCGCCAACTAGTAGCCTGTAGACGAGTGTAGTGATTGCTCCACTATAGCGGACAAGTAGCAGCCTGTAGACGGGTGTAGTTCCATTGCTCCACTATAGCGGCCAAGTAGTAGCCTGTAGACGGGTGTAGTGATTGCTCCACTATAGTAGCCAACTAGCCGCCTGTAGATGGGTGTAGTGATTGCTCCACTATAGCGGCCAAGTAGTAGCCTGTAGAAGGGTGTAGTGATTGCTCCACTATAGCGGGCTAGTAGTAGCCTGTAGAAGGGTGTAGTGATTGCTCCACTATAGTAGCCAAGTAGTAGTCTGTAGACGGGTGTAGTGAATGCTCCACTATAGCGGCCAACTTGCAGCCTGTAGACGGGTGTAGTGATTGCTCCACTATAGTGGCCAAGTAGCAGCCTGTAGACGGGTGTATTGATTGCTCCACTATAGAAGCCAAGTAGTAGCCTGTAGACGGGTGTAGTGATTGCTCCACTATAGTAGCCAAGTAGTAGCCTGTAGACGAGTGTAGTGATTGCTCCACTATAGTAGCCAAGTAGTAGCCTGTAGACGAGTGTAGTGATTGCTCCACTATAGTAGCCAAGTAGTAGCCTGTAGACGGTGTAGTTCCATTGCTCCACTATAGTAGCCAACTAGTAGCCTGTAGACGAGTGTAGTGATTGCTCCACCATAGCGGCCAAGTAGTAGCCTGTAGACGGTGTAGTTCCATTGCTCCACTATAGTAGCCAACTAGTAGCCTGTAGACGGGTGTAGTGATTGCTCCACCATAGCGGCCAACTAGTAGCTGTAGACGGTTTAGTGATTGCTCCACCATAGCGGCCAAGTAGCAGCCTGTAGACGGGCGTAGTGATTGCTCCACTATAGCGGCCAAGTAGCAGCCTGTAGACGGGCGTAGTGATTGCTCCACCATAGCGGCCAAGTAGTAGCCTGTAGACGGGTGTAGTGATTGCTCCACCATAGCGGCCAAGTAGTAGCCTGTAGACGGATGTAGTGATTGCTCCACTATAGTAGCCAACTAGTAGCCTGTAGACGAGTGTAGTGATTGCTCCACTATAGCGGCCAAGTAGCAGCCTGTAGACGGGTGTAGTGATTGCTCCACTATAGTAGCCAAGTAGTAGCCTGTAGACGGGTGTAGTGATTGCTCCACTATAGTAGCCAAGTAGTAGCCTGTAGACGGGTGTAGTGATAGCTCCACCATAACAGCCAACTAGTAGCCTGTAGACGAGTGTAGTGATTGCTCCACTATAGCGGCCAAGTAGCAGCCTGTAGAAGGGTGTAGTGATTGCTCCACTATAGCGGCCAAGTAGTAGCCTGTAGACGGGTGTAGTGATTGCTCCACTATAGTAGCCAAGTAGTAGCCTGTAGACGAGTGTAGTGATTGCTCCACTATAGCGGCCAAGTAGCAGCCTGTAGACGAGTGTAGTGATTGCTCCACTATAGTAGCCAAGTAGCAGCCTGTAGACGAGTGTAGTGATTGCTCCACTATAGCGGCCAAGTAGTAGCCTGTAGACGAGTGTAGTGATTGCTCCACTATAGCGGCCAAGTAGCAGCCTGTAGACGGGTGTAGTGATTGCTCCACTATAGCGGCCAAGTAGTAGCCTGTAGACGGATGTAGTGATTGCTCCACTATAGTAGCCAAGTAGTAGCCTGTAGACGGATGTAGTGATTGCTCCACTATAGTAGCCAAGCAGTAGCCTGTAGACGAGTGTAGTGATTGCTCCACTATAGCGGCCAAGTAGTAGCCTGTAGACGAGTGTAGTGATTGCTCCACTATAGCGGCCAAGTAGCAGCCTGTAGACGGGTGTAGTGATTGCTCCACTATAGCGGCCAAGTAGTAGCCTGTAGACGGATGTAGTGATTGCTCCACTATAGTAGCCAAGTAGTAGCCTGTAGACGGATGTAGTGATTGCTCCACTATAGCGGCCAAGTAGCAGCCTGTAGACGGGTGTCGTTGCATTGAAAAGAGAGACCCATTGTCTTTGTTGTATTTTGTTGGAATCAAAACTTATGCAATGTTGAAAAAAAAAAAAAAATTAGTTTGTTTAAAAACATCACTAAAGCACGTTGATTGCTTAATAATCGGCTATTGGACGTCATATTTGGTAAATTTACCATTTAGTCTTAAGGAGGAATCCCGCTACATTTTTATATTAATAGCAAGGGGTCTTTTACAAACATAGACAGGATAGCAAATTACCACGGCCTTTGATATACCAATCGTGGTACACTGGTCGGAGCGTAAAATAGCCCAACCGGCCCATAGATGGGGATCGATCCCAAACCGATCGCGCATCAAGCGAGCGCTTTACCACTGTGCTACGTCACGCCCCGATACAGAGATGAAGGCAAGCGATGAAACAGCCAGATGAAACACCTGCAGTTCTGCATCTAGTCTCTGAATAGTGCGTTATCGATTACCTCAGGTGCAACTGCATAACCTTGGTTGTTTCAGCATTTTATCTTTATCCTCTGTATTAAAAATCAGCTTCAGTCTATACAATTTGATGATAATATGTTAAGACACGTTTTTGTATTCATTGATTTTTTATATATATATATAAAAAAGATTTTTTTAAATGTTATAAGGGTTCAAAACTAAATAATATGTTTTTATATGCGTTTTAGCATTAAACAATTTATAGTTATATATCAGTTTATTACCTACCTGGTGTATGTCTGGGTTTGTGGTGCATATATAGAACTTCGCATACATTGTTTTTGTTTCCTATTTATACCACGAGTTTATTTTGTGCAAGAATAATATTTATTATCCATATGGTTCAATATAACCGAGTTAATAATAATCATACGAAGCCAACGTGTAATAACGAGTGTAATGACGTAATTTTGGGAAGCGACGTCATAACATGACGTTGCTTCTCCAGCCCTAGCTCAGACTGTACATTTGAAATATGACGTCATTTCGTCATCTCCTTCTAGTTGTGGCTGAAACATTTTGAGTTGGGTCTTGTTATTCATAAAGAAAATAACAATAATAATATGGATAATAACGAAATTATTACACTCGCGTGTGAGTCATACTGATTTTACGAAATTCGTGTCAGGATTCGTGTATTACCCTCGCTCTCGCTCGGGCAATACAAAAATCCTGACACTCGTTTCGTAAAATCAGTACGACACACACGCTCGTATAATAAATTCTATTTATTACCCAAGCGGGCGTTCATAACAGGGAAATAAACATTATAATTTCTCACTGAGAAATTATTATGCATTGGTGTAACATACAATATTATTGGTCGATTTTACGCTTACAAACCAATGACTTTGCCGGTATTAAATATGACGTCATCACGATTTGGTAACCATACACAATGACGTCACCTATTTTAAAGCGTTTGCATTTACCTCTCTCGGTTTTTATTGTTAAATATATAATAAATTGCTATTTTAATACCATATTTTGGCAGAATAATAGACCTTGCGCTTCTAAAAACAATTATCTGTGGTCGTGAATAAAATACAAAGTCATGGCAATATTCAGAATAGTGTGTAAAGTTGTCTACGTCGTTTCTATATAAATGCATGTAGTCATAATGAAGGGTTCTTAAAGAACAAAAATGGCAGAGGTAATAAATAGAATAATAAACTCAGTACCATTTATTATAAAATTTATGTCCCTCGTGAAATAATTTTCAGTTGTCACTCGCTAAAGCTCGTGGCAACTGAAAATTATTTCAGTCGAGACATACATTTGATAATAACTGGTAACTCGTGTATTATCCTCTATTACCCATATTGTTAAAAATATCTTGGTACATATCAAAGTGATACGTCCCACTAGAACGCCAAGCAAGACGTAACTCTTCGACGAAACACGGATAACGTCATCGATTGGTGCCTTCCAACCTTGCAGAAACGTTACTCAAACGATATAATATCTTACATTTTCAGTGCAATCAAAGTATGTGATATTTTTCAGATCACATACTTTAAGAATTTGATAACTTTGCAAATTAGATGTAAATTAGTCGAGGTCTCGGCACTAGGTTTATTGACATTTAAGCAAACGTACTTGGGTGACACTCCATGATTGACGTATGCATTCATAGTCATCAAATAAAAACATTTCAATGGCAATTTGACACTGAAAGCTGTCCAGCGTTCAGAAAACAAAAAACGTTAGGCATAACTTTATTTTGATGTAAGGACATCCAAAATGACGTCATTCGAGTTTGACGTCATTTCCATTCAAAAATACACCGCGCCATTTGAATATCTAGTAATGGCGGACTGGAATTAAGTTGCGTGTACAGTTTACAAAAACACGTCGTATTAAGCTTGAGCTTATATGATAAAGAGATTATTACCCTCGTGTATTTCGGTATCGTCAATATCATATATTAGGAATAAAAATAATGTATTATGCTCGCCAGAGGCTCGCATAATACAATTTTTATTCCTAATATATGATATTGACGATACCGAAAAACACTGGTAATAACCTATATATATATATATATATATATATATATATATATATATATATATATATATATATATATACATAACCTCACATACGTTGTTTTCGCTTCCTATTTATTGCATGAGTTTATTTTGCGCAATAATATATATATATATATATATATATATATATATATATATATATATATACCACATACGAGTGGTATGTTCTTGCACAAAATAAACGAGTGCAGTAAATAGGAAGCAAAAACAACGTATGTGAGGTTCTGTGTTTATTACATACGTTCTTTTACTTTTTAACTTAACGTCATAAATACACTTTGCTAAATCTATGATCAATCCTCCTCTCATGGATTTACTTAACTTTATGAATCTTATTCTGCTGCAGTCTTGTGTAATGTTTCAAATGCGGTGTCACGTCATTTGTAAATCATACATTATGTCAGTAACAAAACGGCGCTAACTTCAGTGAAAATAAAAAGGGAATTCTCCATTTACAAGTTCCGGTCCAGATCGCACATATGTGTGATACAAGATAAATGTATCACACTGTTTGAAAATGTCTTTATCACTATAGTAAGATTGAATAGGTATGTAATAAAACTTAAGATCGATTATGGGTAATAAATAGGATATTAAACTCGCTACCATTTTGTATCATGTTTATGTTCCTCTTGAAATAATTTTCACTGTCACTCGCTGAAGCTCCTGACAATTAAAAATGATTTCACTCGGGACATAAACATAATACGAAATGGAAGCTCGTTTAATATCCTATAAATATATGTATAAGACTGCAGTATATATTCTTTTGCAACATAACGTATTATATACCGCGTCATATATTCTGGCGCAAACATGTCAAAACCAATATTTTCTATTTTAAAATAGGTGTGGCTTTTCTATGTTCTTTTTTTCACAAATAATTTATTGTTATTGTCATTGTGTAATGTTTCAAATTCGATGTGACGTAATTTTTAAATGATAAATGACGTATCACAAAAAAAAAGAGAAAAGGGAACTCACCATTTAAGATTTGCGATCCAGATCGCACATATGTGTGATGCAAGATATATTTCTCACACGGTTTGAAAATGTCTCTATCAATATAGTAAGACTGAATAGGTATGCAATGAAAATTTCGAACACACCTGATGGTGCGTATTAGATGTGCCTCGTGAAATAATGTTCAACTGTCACTCACTATTTAAGCTCGTGACAACTGAACATTATTGCACTCGGGACATACATTTTATTATTATTCATATGGTTCAACATAACCGAGTTAATAATAACCATACGAAGCACACGTGTAATAACAATTGTAAACTGATGGCGAGTGTGTTCTGTATTGTGATTGGTTAATTACATTCTTTTTTCGGGATCAAATAGACAATAACACCCGGAAAGTTAATGACGTCATTAGAAAGTGACGTCATTAACAATTGGAAAAGGCGAAGTTGGCGATTCAAGGGTCTACAGTTAGATTGTGTAGCCTGTATTTTTTTCAAGAAATACCAAATATACAGTTAGTTCTGTTGAAAAACGCTTCAGTTTACAATGGACATAACCATATTGAGTTTTTATATTTGCGGGTGTTATTGTCTATTTGATGCCCGCAAATGTTTAATTTTTGACCTCAGGCTAACAACTTCGGTCAAAAATGACATTTGCGGGATCAAATAGACAGACAATAACACCCGCAAATCTAAAAACTCCATATGGTTATCTCCTAAGTGTAATGACGTAATTTTGAAAAACGACATCATAACATGACGCTGCTTCTCAAATCCTAGCTCAGACTGTGCATTTGAAATATGACGTCATTTTGTCGTCTCCTAGTTGTTGCTGAAATATTTTGAGTTGGGTCTTGTTTATTCATAAAGAAAACAACAATAAATTAATAATATGGAGTATAAAGAAATTATTACATTCGCGTATGAGTCTTACTGATTTTACGAAACTCGTGTCAGGATTCATGTATTACCCTCGCTCTCGCGAGAGATTATTATACCAGCTTGTGTGTCGTACTGATTTTACGAAACGTGTGTCAGTATTTTTGTATTGCCCGAGCGAGAGCGAGGGTAATACATAAATCTTGACACGAGTTTCGTAAAATCAGTATGACTCACACGCGAGTGTAATATTTTCTTTATTATCTATATTATTATTGTTATTTTCTTTATGAATAACAAGACCCAACTCAAAATGTTTCAGCCACAACTAGAAGGAGACGACGAAATGACGTCATATTTCAAATGCACACTCTGAGCTAGGACTGGAGAAGCAAAGTCATGTTATGACGTCGCTTCCCAAAATTACGTCATTACACTTGTTATTACACGTATGCTTCGTATGATTATTATTAACTCGGTTATGTTGAACCATATGGATAGTAATAATCTCTCTTAACCGGTAACTCGTTTATTATCCTCTATTTAAATGACGTCATCTCGGTAAGCGACGTCATCTTCCTTGGTCTTAGCTCTGTGCATTGCCATACCTCTTTGGGTTCTGTCGGAAGTAACTGTCAGAGTTTACGTTACTAAAAATGGGTAATAAATAAAATACAACATTCCTTTTCGTTACATATAATTTTTATGAAACTCGTGAAATGTCCATGGTATCTGACCGAACGAAACGGTCAAATATCATATTATGGGAAGTTTACTCGTTTCGTAAAAATGATATGTATATTTATCGGTTCCCTTTGGTGGTAAACGGACTATAAAACGACACTTCATCGTGTTGTGGGAGGGAATAATTGACCCGTGTACCCCACCACCTTTCCACCCCACCATCCGTTATCTTTTTGACACCCAATAGCCGATGTGTATTTTTGTGCTAGAGTGTTCTTAACATTCATTCGTTGACTCACTCACTCACTAACTCACTCACTCACTCATTCATTCATTCATTCCCGCCATAAACTAAATTCGATCTTGGTGCCAGATATATATTTCTTACTAATTAACTCAGTTAAGTTACAAAGAAAGTATTAAATAGTATACTAGGAACAACACGTTAAGGGGTAATATCAAATTTTACCTTACTTTTTTCAAAAATTAAAAAAGACGGTGATAGGTAATGAAACGTAGGTTACAGACTTGAATAAAGCGTTTCAGATTGCATGTACTTGAGCCTTTTAAACATTTTGCTTCTGACTAAGCAGGGCACCTGCATAAAAACTGCATAGTGCACGTGAAACTCTTTTTTATATTAACACTTTTCATGTATTATTAGGGTTGGGAGGATATACATTTCTTTGCAATCGTAAACTGAGCATTCTGGACTGTGGCCGAGCCCTGTCATGTCTGAATAATAGAATATCCATGAGGCAATTAGCGAGATGCCTGCAAGTGAGTCATTCCGTCATCCATTAACTGCAAGTGAGTCATTCCGTCATCCAATAACTGCAAGTGAGTCATTCCGTCATCCATTAACTGCAAGTGAGTCATTCCGTCATCCATTAACTGCAAGAGCGTTTTCATACCACTGGCACAGCGAATGGGCTACCCCATCTGAGATGCAGTGTCCACGTGTCCAGTAACGTCTTGTGACTAGTACAGTATATAACATTAATTTGATTATTCAGTAAAGATCTCGCATTTCAATTCAAAAAGACTTGCAAAGACGATGCAATATTGCTTAAGAGAGCTTAAGAGATTAAGAAAGTTTAAAAGAGCTTTATCAAATAGGACTGCGATAATTTTACTCTTATTTCCTCGGGCAATACTGCATTTGTAAACGAACACAGGCGAAGATTATAACAGAGACGATTATTAAAGTAGCTATAATTATATTGTCGATGTATCGAACCAAGTTAAGGGTTTGTTTCATTTAGATCAAATTGGTCTATTAATCATCGGCTATTTGGATATAAGACATTTAAAAAAAAAATCTGTAACAGCAAAGGATATTTTATATACAGGGGGCAATTTCACAAAACATCGTAAGTTTACGTCTAAGACTGGCAGTTATACCAGACTTACGTCTAAGACTGGCAGTTATACCAGACTTACGTCTAAGACTGGCAGTTATACCAGACTTACGTCTAAGACTGGCAGTTATACCAGATATACATTTGCAAGTGTTTGGCATCTATTTCACGAAAAAATTAAATCATTATGGAAAATGGAGCATTTTAAGGACAAATGCGTATGTGTATTTCTAACTACATTTGCTGTACTATAATAGTAATACGAATTGTGGTTTAGTCGTAGATTTACGTTTTCGTGCAAAACTAGGCTTACGATGTTTTGTGTAATTTGGCCCAGGGCCCGGTAACATAAAGCACTCGTAACATGTCAGACGTACACCATGCATGATGTGAGGCGTACGTCTGACGTAAGTGTCATTAGTGCTTTGTGTTACCGGGCCCTGGACAGCACATTCTACAGCCATTGATATACTAGTCGAGGGGCAATGGTTGAGATGGACAAAAGCTCAAATGAGAAAATGGGTCCACTATGGTGGTTCGATCCTATGAACCAAGCACCTCAGGCGAGCGCTCTACCCACTGGACAAAATCCCGCTCGTTTGTCCAACCAATGAAACACTGTAAAAGCTGCGGGGGCAAGATTTAACTCAGTCGATTGAGTGTTCGCTTGAGGTGCTTGTGTCGCAGGATCGAACCACCTCGGTGGATCCATTCACCTGATTGGGTTTTGGTGGTTGTTTTTGGTGATGTCTTTTGGTGATTGTGGGTTTGGTTGGGAGAGCAAAGATCCCTTGCTACTGATGGAACAAATGACGACAGAGAGCGATAATAAATGTTCGTCTAGCTCTCGAACATCAAAATACTTGGGCTAGACTACTTCGAGCGTGGGACGGGACGTAGCCCAATGATAAAGTGCTCGCTTGATGCGCTGTCGATTAAGGATCGATCCCCGTCAGTGGGCTCCCTGGGCTATTTATCGTTCCAGCCAATGCACTACAACTGGTATATCAAAGGCCGTGGTATGTGCTACTCTGTCTGTGTGCTGGTGCATATAAAAGATTCCTAGCTACTAATAAACACAATTAACGGGTTTCCTATCTAATAGTTAATGTCGAAATTACCGAATGTTTGACATCCAATAGCCGATGATTAATAAATCAATGTGCTCTAGTGGTGTTGTTAAAAACCCACTATTCCGATATTGTATAATACAAGGTCCACTTACTCTTATTTTCCGTGCCATGCCGAAAATTTTCTCCTCGTGAGCTCGTGACTTGCACCTGAATCGCCATCTTGATCTCTCTTCCCCGCCCAGGCGTTGAACATCCGCTTCCGCATCACACGCGCCACAATCTGCTCCAAGAGGTGGTTTATGAGCTCGAGCTGATTGTGGAGTGCGGAGCCACGTTTCCCGGCCCACGACGAGAAAGCCGCCCTCTTTCCTGCCCAGGACGAAAACGGATCTCTTTTGTCGTGTGGCGTCACGCCGTTTGCGTCATTCACGTTTGGCTCCACGGCACCGTAAATCTCACCAACGACGTCATCACCATCATCATCTGTCGGGCTGCCTTGCCACGAATCTCTCTTGCCGGCCCAAGAAGAAAAAGCCGCCCTTTTGTCGCTTTCGGAAAAGTAGGGCGCAATTTTTTCGGAGTTCCTTTTCCCCGCCCATGCACTGAACGCTGCTCTTTTGAAACCGTTCGGTTGTCCACCTTCCAAATTGGCCCCTGCTCCTAAAACGGGATTCGTGCAACATATTAGACACCAAACTGACACGAAAGTCAAGTACGCCAAAGAGGCTTTTCGTACAAAAGACGATAACTTTAAAATCATTTTTTTTTTGTCCTTCCTCTGAAATTCTTCCGCAGTAGCTCTCGGCAAGCAAAAATTAGGATTATATACTTTCTCTCCCAACAGATGTGGGAGGGTACGTTGCTAAGGGTTCGGGCTAGCAGTCACGTGACTGATCGTCCTTTAATTAATTGATGCAAATGGTGCAACGGTCGGCGAAAACTGCTCTTAACGTGAGTTGAATCGAGACATTTAGTATTGAAAGTTTTCAGTAATGTAAACCGGCGAAACACCGGTGTTTTCCGTCATTCGCGGTAACCAATAACCGCGCTCAAGACAAAAGGTATTGAAAGCGCGCGGCCAGTAGAGAGAGAGAGAGATGGCGCGATTTCGCTCGTGCACGGAAGAAAATCGACGATTCGATCTTCATATCCGAAGCATCGTTTAGTTTAAAGCCCTGTTTAATCGGGGCGGCGCTGCGAAATGCCTTGTTGATTTAATACTCGCCGTTTTTAGTGTGGTACGGATTTCATCGAATTGTGTGTATTTAACTCTTTGTTTTTCTCTCGTCTTTTGTTGTTAACTCATTTGTAATTCCTTTAGGCTCGATTAGCCGATATTGTATTCGTAGCTTATTTGAAAGTAATGTAAACGATTCTACTAAGTACAATAGTCCAAATTATCCACGTTTCATAAATATTTTAAACACAGTTTTTATTGTAATAATTCTACTAAGTACAATAGTCCAAATTATCCACGTTTCATAAATATTTTAAACACAGAGTTTTTATTGTAATAATTCCACTAAGTACAATAGTCCAAATTATCTACGTTTCATAAATATTTTAAACACAGTTTTTATTGTAATAATTCTACTAAGTACAATAGTCCAAATTATCCACATTTCATAAATATTTTAAACACAGAGTTATTATTGTAGTAATTCTACTAAGTACAATAGTCCAAATTATCCACGTTTCATAAATATTTTAAACACAGAGTTTTTATTGTAGTAATTCTACTAAGTACAATAGTCCAAATTATCTACGCTTAATAAATATTTTAAACACAGAGTTTTTATTGTAATAATTCAACTAAGTACAATAGTCCAAATTATCCACGTTTCATAAATATTTTAAACACAGAGTTTTTATTGTAATAATTCTACTAAGTACAATAGTACAGTAAAGTACATTTATAACAAAAACGCTTACAACAAACTACTGCATAGAACGAACCGGTCGTAAAGTCCCGTTTTTTCCCCGGCTATATATTCTCCATATGTTTATAACGAACTACTCCTATAACGAACTAATTGTAAATCACCGTCCCTTCTAGTTCGTTATAAGAGTACTTTGCTGTATCTGTATAATATAATTTATATATTTTTCAAATATATATTTGAAAGTAAAGTAGAGAGCTGTATCCATCTAAGGGTATTTGTACTAGTGTATTGTCCTAGTGCTCCGACGCCCTATAACCGTAGATCACTACACCCTCTTCTCTCTGACTAACAACTAATAACTAACAACTAACAACTAACACACTGTCCTGGGCAGACAGCCCAGATAGCTGATGTAAGTGTACAGGACAACATGTTTGAACCTTAATTAGATATAAGCACGGAAATAAGTTGAAACAAAAAAAAATACCATTAGTCAAAATGTGTTGAGTGGTCTTTAAATAAACATTTCTTTCTTTCTTGTCCTAGTGCGGAAGTATTTGTTTGTGTATAATTTCTTTTCATTGTCAAACTATGAATATGTAGCGTACATAAGTATGTTTTTTTGTTCTACATTTCGCCGTCTTCCAGTGCAGATAGGCAGAAAACACTCTTTTATAAATACATTTTGTAGACGGATTCAAGTTGCTTGATGATTGAAAGATACTTAATTGCTTTTTAAAACGAACAAATGGATTACGCACAAGTTATACAACTTACCAGGACTTCTCCATAATACATGCATGTCATGACAGTCATATATTTTTGCATTTTAAATATGAACAGAAATAAATATTATTGATATAGTTTATTTTGTTTAACGATACCACTAGGGCACATTGATTTATTAATCATCGGCTATTGGACAGACAGAAGAAATGTTTTATTTAACGACGCACTCAACACATTTTATTTACTGTTATATGGCGTCATACATATGGTTAAGGACCACACAGATATTGAGAGAGGAAACCTGCTGTCTCCACTTCATGGGCTACTCTTTTCAATTAGCAGCAAGGGATCTTTTATATGCACTATCCTACAGACAGGGTAGTACATACCACGGCATTTGATATACCAGTCATGGTGCACTGGCTGGTACGAGAAATAGCCTAATGGGCCCACTGACGGGGATCGATCCCACACCGACCGCGCATCGAGCGAGCGCTATATCAGTGGGCTAGGTTCTGCCCCCGGCTATTGAATGTCAAACATTTGGTAATTTCGACATATTGTCTTAGAGAGGAAACCCGCTACATTTTTCCATCAGTAGCAGGGATCTGTTATAAGCATCATTCCCACAGACAGGATAGCACATACCACGGCCTTTGATATACCAGTCGCGGTACACTGGTTGGAACGAGAGAAAACTAATCAGCTGAATGAATCTATCGAGGTGGTTTGATCCTGCAAGACGCATGCATCTCTAGCGAGCACTCAACCGACTGAGCTACATCCCGCCCCGCGAGAGAAAGAAAGAAAGAATGAAAGAAAGAAAGAAAAGACACAATAAACTTCTCTGTGTGGTCGATAATTAGACAGTTGGTTTGCTAAAAGAAAACACAAAACACAATTAATAAATTATTTACTAAAATGTTAATTGCCAAATTGTCTTTTAACATCTGAGATATGATATATACATACGGAATAAAGATCGAAATAACCTGGCTGTAAGCAAGAGGCCCATAAAAAATAAATGCGTAATGTTTTTATCGGTCTTAACGTATAAAACATAGATTAACCCAGTGCAGACCACAAACAATAAATGCGTAATGTTTTTATCGGTCTTAACGTATAAAACATATATTAACCCAGTGCAGACCACAAACAATAAAGACGTTATGGGATTTTGTCTACATCACGTTAAAATATTTACTCGTCTTCATGTTACAAAAACGTATTATCCATATATTTCACATCGATCGATGAAATAAATATCATATTTCACTCTTGTTCTAGCAATATAACGCGTTATATGTTTGAAGGATATTTTTGTCGCTTTTGTCAAATTGATAACATTTGTGTTTCAGACATCTAAAGGTATCACCAGGGCGGAACGTAGCCCAGTGGTATTTAGCGCTCGCTCGATGCGCGGTCGGTCTGAGATCGATCCCCGTCGGTGCCCATTAGGCATTTCTCGTTTCAGCCAGTACACCACGACTGGTGTATCAAAGACCGTGGTATGTTTTATCCTGTCTGTGGGATGGGGAATATAAAAGACTCCTTGCTACTAATGGTTGAGGCCGGTACCTGTGCCTAGGACAGGCGTGCGCAACAACAGCATGTTCTGAATGTGCACGTTAAACAATCAGTCCAGTCCAGTCCAATGGTTACCTCTCTAAGACTATTATGTGAAAATTACCAAATGTTTGACTTCCAATAGCCGAACATTAATAATCAATGTTCTCTAGTGGTATCGTTAAACAAAGCAAAGTAAAGGTATCACAACACTATTCCCCGTTTTGTTACTTTCTGTAAGCAGCTTTGTATTCTAAGTAAAGGTATCACAACACTATTCCCCGTTTTGTTACTTTCTGTAAGCAGCTTTGTATTCTAAGTAAAGGTATCACAACACTATTCCCCGTTTTGTTACTTTCTGTAAGCAGCGTTGTATTCTAAGTAGTTCGGTTTAGGAAATATGCATCATTTTAAAACAAAAATAACATAAAATACTGAAATACTTTTGCAAATCTTTCTTTTATGCTTATTTCGTTAGTATATAAATGACCCATTGGTATGAAGTTACTTACCGGCCTCTGTGGTGTCGTGGTAAAGCTATCGGACATAAGCCTGGTAGGTACTGGGGTTCGCAGCCCGATACTGACTGAGTGAGTTTTAACAACTCAATGTGTAAGGCCCTCTTCTATCTCATTAACCACTAACAACTGACCCACTATCCTGGCCAGACAGCCCAGATAGCTGAGGTGTGTGCCCAGGACAGCGTGCTTGAACCTTAATTGAATATAAGCACAAAAATAAATTGAAATGACTGACTGAAGTTACTTGTTATTGGTGTTATTAAATTATAACAAACTGCGGCAGGTCTTCGGATCAGGGGTGAATAACTCTAAATGTTTGTGGTAATTGTATGTTGATTTGTTTATAATTTTGTTTTTGGTAGTTACGTAGCTCTCTCGTAGTTGTCCTATTTCCCCACACAATACCATAGACATTTTATTAAAACACATGTAAAAGTGAGTAGTATGCAACCCTAAGGCGTTTGATGTTTTAAATTAAAAAAAACAACGTTTATGCGTACAACAGGAGCAGTTCCAGAACTCATCGCGTTAGGGTTGATAACCAATTTTTATATACCCAAAACCCACAAAATAAAATTAAAAAAAACTTACAAAACACAAATAAAAACAAATAGGCACAGGAACAAAACACGAGGTAGACTCGAGCGCTTTGCCACTGGTTTACGTCCCGCCCATAACATGTGCGACTACCAATGGACGTGGTATGTATTATTATGTATGCCATGCCGATAGAAAATTGCATATAAAAGATAATTTGTTATTTTAGCAGGAGTAGCTTATTTGGTGTCAGCGGGTCTGATATCTTTAGTGTATTTCTGGACTAAATGTATTTTTTCACATACCAAGCATTACCCAGTGATTGATACTCCATCGGATGTGGTGTTTATGCCATGCTCAAAGACGATGTTACACGGTACGAGTGCCTTGTATAAAAAAAACAACGATAGACATAAAAAAAAAAACGATTTTATTATCGTACGAGTCCCTCGTATCGTGTGCGGTCGCCTTAAGGAACATTGCATATAAAGATGATTTTGCCGTTTTAGCTGTAGGAGGCTGCGGGTCTCCGATCCGTTATATATTTCTCGACTGTTTGTCGTAATAACTTATAACCATATGTTGAACACCAAATATTCCTAGTGTCAGATATGTTGAGGTGTTGGTGCACATACCTTTTTTAGTATATTAGAGTACAAGGAACACAAAAAATAATGTTTCCATTTTTCTCCGGGCATCTTAGATATATGCAGCCATTTAAGAATGGCTACAGGAGATTCTAATTCTCATTTCAGGTAGCCCTATTTAAAAATGGCTGCCAGATATTCAAGATGGCGAATAAGGAAATGGAAATATAATTTTTGTACCATTTGGCACTCAAATAACAAAAAAGGAAATCATGTTGTAAAAAACTCATTATAAAATGTTCACAAAATTACACAACAGCATTCACTAATATTTCTTAAAGTGAAAGTGACAGACTTTAGTGTTTAAACACTGCGGCGTACGGTTCTCTATTAAGGCTCATATAGACTGGATGCGGCGCAAGCGTGCGGACCGACCTTTGCGACTGCGGCTTGCGTTTTGGGCATATACACCATATACGATTATTTCATTGCAGCTGGACGCACGCGTTTTAGCGACGTACGCATCACGCATCCGGTCTAGACGCTCTCGTTAAAACTAATATATTTCCAGTTTTATTTTACTCGGACCGCACGCACGCTCCGCATCCAGTCTAAATGAGCCTTTAGAGCTCTTTTTGATCATTGAAATCAAAAATTACTTAGATTTAATCGTTCAAATTATCAGAATTCGTACATTTGAAGTGTTTCTGGTCATACAGGATTTTCTAATACCACTAAATTATCTCTGAGAAGTAACGGTTATGATTTTTAAAGGGTATTTCACATACTGTTGTGTCACTTCATTGTAACTTTATGCAGATGTGTTACATGTTTGTAGATTAATCGCACTTAGTGTCCATGTTCACGGGTTGAAAAGAACTAAGGTCTGTGACCGTAAACTTTTCGTTCCTTTTCAATTCAGGGTCGGGATTTAGCTCAGTCGGTTGAGTGCTTGCCAGAGGTGCTTGCGTCGCAGGATCGATTGTAGGATCGATCCAGTTAGATGGATCCATTCAACTGACTGAATTTTTTCTCGTTCCAAACAGTGCACCATACGTGGTCAAAAGCCGTGATATGTGTTTTCGTGTCTGTGGGAAAATGTATGTAAAAGATCCCTTGCATTACGTGTCAGAATTACCAAATGTTTGACATTCAGTGGTCGATGATTAATTAATCAAAGTGCTCAAGTGGTGTCGTTAAACAAAATTTTAAGTTTCCTCTCCCATTCACCTTATTGAATATTTACATAGAATATTTATTTATTTCATCGACATTTAAGACATTAATAAATGAGCAAATCTCGGTGTCGTGAGATCTGTGCGTGTATTTAAAATGACGGGGCGGGACGTAGCCCAGTAGTAAAGCGTTCGCTTGATGTGCGGTCGGTCTAGGATCGATCCCCGTCGGTGGACCCATTGGGCTATTTCTCGTCCTAGCCAGTGCTCCACAACTGGTGTAACAAAGGCCGTGGTATGTACTATCCTGTCTGTGGGATGGTGCATGAAAAAAATCCTTTGCTGCTAATCGAAAAGAGTAGCCCATGAAGTGGCGACAGCGGGTTTCCTCTCTTAATATCTGTGTGATCCTTAGCCATATGTCTGACGCCATATAACCGTAAACAAAATGTGTTGAGTGCGTCGTTAAATATAACATTCCTTCCTTCTTTTAAAATGACATCATTAAGTGTTCCACAGCTTTTAAAGACTTGATCCACTTCAGCCATTTTCTGAACGTAGCCTAAATCACTTCCTTGAAAACTTTGTAGGCCGCCGGATCGAAGTGTAAAATTCCGCCCAGTAGGACATCCTTTGTGACACAGTTTGAAGTACGCGTTCAGGATTAACTGAAGACCATGAAGCTCGTTGATGCAATGGTTAAAGAGGAGGTCTGAAACACATGAAACGACGTTTTAGTTTTGTTTAACAACATGAGTAACGCATATTGATCGATCAATTATCAGCTACTGAATGTAAAACATCTTATAATTCTGACATGTAGTCTTGGAGGAAAAACGTTTGTTTTGTTTTGTTTAACTACACCACTAGAGCACATTGATTTATTAATCATCGGTTATTGGATGTCAAACATTTGGTAATTTTTACATATAGTCTCAGAGAGAAAACCCGCTACATTTTTCCATTAAAGGGACATTCCCGAGTTTGCTGCGATTTTAAAGATGTTATCGACTAACAGAGACTTTTTAACGATTGTAATTACATATCATATATATTTTCCTGCATAGCATATTAGTGGCTGTATATTAAACGTGTTTCTCATCGTTCTAATATTTGTACTAGCGCAAATTTCATTTTATTTCTTAAAATATATACAGACACTGATATTCTAAACAAGAAAATATATTTAATATATAAATTTAATCGTAGAAATATTTTATTAGTCGGAAACATTTTACAATGTAGCAAACTCAGGAATGTCCCTTTAATAGCAAGGGATCTTTTATATGCGCCATCCCACAGACAGGATAGCATATACCACAGTCTTTGATATATCAGTCGTGGTGCACTGGCCGGATCGATAAATAGCCCAATGGGTCCACCAACGGGGATCGATGGATAAAGAGGTCTCAAACTGGCATAAAAAGTTTGTTTTTGTTTAACAACATCAGTAGAGCACATTGATAAATTATCATCTACTGAATGTAAATAATTTGATAATTCTGACATGTAGTCTTGGAGGAAGCCCGCTACATTTTTCAATTAGTAGCAAAGGGTATTTTATACATGCGCCTCTGAACAGGCAAGACATACCACGAACTTTGATACACCAGTCGTGGTGGGAATAAAAGGCCAGTTAGACTATTGGTCAACCGAAGGAATTCGATCCTACGACCAAAGAACCTAAGACGACCGCTTTACCGACTTATCCGGATTCCGTCAATTACATGTATTTTCGTGTTGTACTTGGTGGGAAAGTTTAGATGGAGTCATATGGCCTTACATTGGGCTTTTCCACCAATGTTTCGCTCGCGCTATGCGCGGTCGGTCTGGACTCGATCCCCGTATATGGGTCCACTGGGATATGTCTCGTTCCAGCCAGTGCACCACGACTGGCATATTAAAGGTCGTGGTATGTGCTATCATGCGTCCGGGATGGTGCATATAAAAAATGCCTTGCTACTAATGAAAAAAGATGTAGCGAGTTTCCTTTCTAAAATTGGTATGTGTATCCTGTCTATAAAAGATCCCTTGCTACTATAATTGACAAAATGTAGAGGGTTTCCTCTCTAAAACTATAACATCAAATAGCCTATGATGAATAAATCAATGCGTTCTAGTGGTGTCGTTAAACAAAACAAACTTTAAATTTTAAACTTTAAGACTATAATATATCAAAATTATCAAATGTTTGACATCCAATAGCCGATGATTGATCAGTCAATGTGCTCTAGAGGTGTCGTTAAACAAAACAAAACTTAGACTTCAACTGTAAGCACTGGTTGTGTTCTGCGCCACTTGAGGAGCCGCGAATCTGGTTCAACTGAAATCAATTATTTAAAATATAACAACTAATATCTGTTTTTAGGAAATGGTATATTCTAGCGGTGTCCGTCAGCAGGCAGGATACAGACATTTTGACGTCAGTGGTAATAACTTCTACACGAAAACGGTATGATTTCCTCGCAATAAAAATATCCCATTTGTTTTAAAATGCGACTTTAACAAAAAACAACTACAAAAAACCCACACACTAACAACGTGTTAGTCATGAATCAAAGTGTTATGGAATTTTAGTGAACTGTCTATAACATTGAAGACCTACGTCACAAAATGTACACCTGTCAAGGAAAATACATTGTACAAAAGATATGTTCAAAAAACATTAAATTAAAGGTGCTGTGTCAAAGTTGAAACTACAACATTTCGGGGTTTTTTCACATTTATTTCTAATAAATAACTACAAATTAATCGATCTGACGCATACTCTTTTCCTAATTAACTCTAGAATAATAATTTTATAAAGTCTTGAACTGGACGTCAGTAAGGGGTTTACCGTAATAATTTGTTGCTAAATATAGCATTGCCACCATATTTGTTTCTTTTGTCAGTTGAATTCTAGGTAAACTTAGTGTATACGCATAAAACAGTGACGTCACTAGTTAATGCGTGTAACGTACTCAAGATTCCCCTATTTTATATATATATATATATATATATATATACATGTATATATATATGGAATTATTTAGTTGTAATTTGTTATAGGCATATAGCTGAAGGCATAAACTTTATGTTTCAAAGCAAAAAGTAATGAATATTTTAGGCGGGAACCGTCATTATTGCAACTTTAACATAGAACCTTGAAGATATTTGCTATCGATATATTTGTGCGTTTCTGTGTGTATGTGTGTATGTGCGTGTGTGCGTTTCTGTGTGTGGGGGTTTGTTTTTAATGAAAAAATCTAAACATTAAAAGTACAGAGGTGTTAAACCCCTAATCCCCTCGTGGATTAATCACTGTCTTCCTCTTTGTGTATGTTACTGTATGTGCGTGTTTGTTCATTTGAACTTGAAATGTGTGCTTATAACCAGCGAACGTTCAACATTACTGTCTGGGGAACACGGCTCTATTTGGGCCGTTTATCTAGGTCAGGGATTATTGGTTAGTCATCAGTGGATAATGATGTAGTTCGCGTGGTTTTACACCAATGAGCCGTTTGACGATTACGGGGACGGACCAATGAGAGGGTGATTGGGTGCGCATCCTTACCCCGCTGAAATTCGAGGTGCTCAGTCCTGTGTTTAGCAGATTAAATTCATAAAACATTTACTGGAAAAATGTAACATCTTGATCAGATTGTATTTCTGTGGAAGATTACCATGCAGAAATATCCTTAGGAACGGTATCTCAAGTGTGCGTGCGTGCGTGTGTGTGTGTGTGTGTGTGTGTGTGTGTGTGTTTGTGTGTGTGTTTGTGTGTGTGTGTATGGGGTGTGTGTGTGAATGGGATGTGTGTGTATGGGGTGTGTGAGGGGGTCACAGTATCTAGTGGGGGTGTTGTGCATAAGCCACATTCTTATCTTTATATAGAGTAGGACAAAAAAGCCCGTACATTTTCGTCATCCAGGTTCCTACCATCCTGTAGTGTACTTTTGAATACTGTAGGTGCCCCTTTTAAACGTTTCATCATTTGAGATGCTCTATTCAAACGTTGCACCTCATCCCTGAAAAAACCCCTTCCACCCACCGCTGCACTGCACCACCACCAAGGCCGGTGGTAACCGCGGGAAATAGTGTTTCGCCGCCAGTACGTCGAATTGATTGATACATTTGATTGGTGGTCTCTCTTCTAGCGTCGAGCTGTCATTGGTTGAATGATATGCGCCATAGACAAACGACGCAGTCTAATTTCTCCTGGGATTTGAAACAGCCGAAACTACTCTAACATTATTTAACCAGAACCAACAGGCCAGTTCTGACTGGAGAGTAACAAAACTCTTTGTTATCCATCTGTCAGACAGATTATTGTGCAGTGTGTTTAGCGTTATAATATTATTTACAACAGTGACGTACGATTATCACGAGGCGGGACGTAGTCCGGTGGTAAAGCGCTCCCTTGATACGTGGTCGGTCTAATGTTAGGATCAGACTACCAACTGCCAGCAGAAAGTTGGCCAACTGTCCAGTTGATACATCAGAAAGTCCTACAGTTTACCTTTCAAATGAAGCAGAAATGGCGGCATCATGTGAAGGTCATATGCAAATGAGGTCTTCTATCAACAGAATCCTGTTAAGTTAATTTTCACCGTGGCTTCTGCTAGGCTCACACTACCAACTGTCAGCAGAAAGTTAGTCAACCTTCTTCTGTCACGATATCTTCAACTGTCCAGTTTCTAGTCTGAGTGCTCTTACAATTCGATTCTTGTCATATAAGCCATTAGTTGTTGATCTGAGCGCAACCGGGAGTTGGAGAAATTACTACGCAACCGTCGAGTTAGCCAACTTCCTGCTGGCAGTTGGTAGCCTGAGCCTAGCATTAGATCAATCCTCGACGGTCGGCCCAATATGTTAAAAGTTTGATATCCAATAGCCGATGAAGTTAATCAATATGCTCTAGTGGTGTCCTTAAACAAAACAAAAACTTTTAACATTTACGATTTTCAGCGACATAACAGGCCCACGTTCAGCCAGCTAACGTTTCTCTAACGTTTGCGAACTATTTGACTGGTTCGCGACGTGACCATTTGGTTTACCGTGAAGCGCATACACCAGTCTAGCGGACGTTTTTTTCCAGCTCTGTCTGACTGAACTCGGTCCAGGGCTATGTGTAGGGATCGCACCACTATAGTAAAAGTTTGTTTTGTTTAATGAAACAACTAGAGCACATTGATTAATTAATCATCGGCTATTGGATGTCAAACATTTGGTCATTCTGACAAATAGCCATCACAGGAAACCCGCTACGTTTCCCATTAGCAGATAGGAATCTGTTATATGCACTTCCCCATAGACAGGAAAGCACATACCACGGTCTTTCACCAGTTGTGGAACCAGAAAAATCCAATCGGCTGAATGGATCCACCGGGGTGGTTCAATCCTGCGTCGCAAGCACCTCGGGTAAGCACTCAACCGACTAAGCTAAATCCCACACATAGCACCCAACTAGTAGCCTGTAGAAGGGTGTAGTGATTGCTCCACTATAGCAGCCAACTAGCAGCCTGTAGACGGGTGTAGTGATTGCACCTCTATAGTAGCCAACTAGTAGCCTGTAGAAGGGTGTAGTGATTGCTCCACTATAGCAGCCAACTAGTAGCCTGTAGACGGGTGTAGTGATTGCTCCACTATAGTAGCCAACTAGTAGCCTGTAGAAGGGTGTAGTGATTGCTCCACTATAGCAGCCAACTAGCAGCCTGTAGACGGGTGTAGTGATTGCACCACCATAGCAGCCTGTAGACGGGTGTAGTAATTGCTCCACTATAGCAGCCAACTAGTAGCCTGTAGACGGGTGTAGTGATTGCTCCACTATAGCAGCCAACTAGTAGCCTGTAGACGGGTGTAGTGATTGCTCCACTATAGCAGCCAACTAGTAGCCTGTAGACGGGTGTAGTGATTACTCCACTATAGCAGCCAACTAGCAGCCTGTAGATGGGTGTAGTGATTGCTCCACCATAGCAGCCAACTAGTAGCCTGTAGACGGGTGTAGTGATTGTACCACCATAGCGGCCTGTAGACGGGTGTAGTGATTGCTCCACTATAGCGGCCAAGTAGTAGCCTGTAGACGGGTGTAGTGATTGCTACACTATAGCAGCCAACTAGTAGCCTGTAGACGGGTGTAGTTATTGCTCCACTATAGCAGCCAACTAGTAGCCTGTAGACGGGTGTAGTTATTGCTCCACTATAGCAGCCAACTAGTAGCCTGTAGACGGGTGTAGTGATTGCTCCACTATAGTAGCCAAGTAGTAGCCTGTATACGGGTGTAGTGATTGCTCCACCATAGCAGACAACTAGCAGCTTGTAGACGGGTGTAGTGATTGCTCCACTATAGCAGCCAACTAGTAGCCTGTAGACGGGTGTAGTGATTGCTCCACTATAGTAGCCAAGTAGTAGCCTGTAGACGGGTGTAGTGATTGCTCCACCATAACAGCCAACTAGTAGCCTGTAGACGAGTGTAGTGATTGCTCCACCATAGTGGCCAACTAGTAGCCTGTAGACGGGTGTAGTGATTGCTCCACTATAGCGGCCAAGTAGTAGCCTGTAGACGGGTGTAGTGATTGATCCACTATAGCGGCCAAGTAGTAGCCTGCAGACGGGTGTAGTTCCATTGCTCCACTATAGCGGCCAAGTAGTAGCCTGTAGACGGGTGTAGTGATTGCTCCACTATAGCGGCCAAATACTAGCCTGTAGACGGGTGTAGTGATTGCTCCACTATTGCGGCCAAGTAGTAGCCTGTAGACGGGTGTAGTGATTGCTCCACTATAGCGGCCAAGTAGTAGCCTGTAGACGGGTGTAGTGATTGCTCCACTATAGTAGCCAAGTAGCAGCCTGTAGACGGGTGTAGTGATTGCTCCACTATAGCGGCCAAGTAGTAGCCTGTAGACGGGTGTAGTGATTGCTCCACTATAGTAGCCAAGTAGGAGCCTGTAGACGGGTGTAGTGATTGCTCCACTATAGCGGCCAAGTAGTAGCCTGCAGACGGGTGTAGTGATTGCTCCACTATAGCGGCCAAGTAGTAGCCTGTAGACGGGTGTAGTGAATGCTCCACTATAGCGGGTGTAGTGATTGCTCCACTATACTAGCCAAGTAGTAGCCTGTAGACGGGTGTAGTGATTGCACCACCATAGCAGCCAAGTAGTAGCCTGTAGACGGGTGTAGTGATTGCTCCACCATAGCTGCCACCTAGTAGCCTGTAGACGGGTGTAGTGATTGCTCCACCATAGCGGCCAACTAGTAGCCTGTAGACGGGTGTAGTGATTGCTCCACCATAGCGGCCAAGTAGTAGCCAGTAGACGGGTGTAGTGATTGTTCCACTATAGCGGACAAGTAGTAGCCTGTAGACGGGTGTAGTGATTGCTCCACTATAGCAGCCAACTAGTAGCCTGTAGACGGGTGTAGTGATTGCTCCACTATAGCAGCCAAGTAGTAGCCTGTACACAGGTGTAGAGATTGCTCCACCATAGCGGCCAAGTAGTAGCCTGTATACGGGTGTAGTGATTGCTCCACCATAGCGGCCAAGTAGTAGCCTGTAGACGGGTGTAGCGGCCAAGTAGCAGCCTGTAGACGGGTGTAGTGATTGCACCACTACAGTAGCCAAGTAGTAGCATGTAGACGGGTGTAGTGATTGCACCACTATAGTAGCCAAGTAGTAGCCTGTAGACGGTGTAGTGATTGCACCACTATAGTAGCCAAGTAGTATACTGTAGACGGGTGTAGTGATTGCACCACTATAGTAGCCAAGTAGTAGCTTGTAGACGGGTGTAGTGATTGCTCCACTATAGCTGCCAAGTAGTAGCCTGTAGACGTTGTAGTGATTGCACCACTATAGTAGCCAAGTAGTAGCCTGTAGACAGGTGTAGTGAATGCTCCACTATAGTAGCCAAGTAGTAGCCTGTAGACGGGTGTAGTGATTGCACCACTATAGTAACCAAGTAGTAGCCTGTAGACGGGTATAGTGATTGCACCACTATAGTAGCCAAGTAGTAGCCTGTAGACGGGTGTAGTGATTGCTCCACTACAGCGGCCAAGTAGTAGCCTGTAGACGGGTGTAGCGGCCAAGTAGCAGCCTGTAGACGGGTGTAGTGATTGCACCACTATAGTAGCCAAGTAGTAGCCTGTAGACGGGTGTATTGATTGCACCACTATAGTAGCCAAGTAGTAGCCTGTACACGGGTGTAGAGGCCAAGTAGTAGCCTGTAGACGGGTGTAGTTATTGCACCACTATAGTAGCCAAGTAGCAGCCTGTAGACGGGTGTAGTGATTGCTCGACTACAGTAGCCAAGTAGTAGCCTGTAGACGGTGTAGTGATTGCACCACTATAGTAGCCAAGTAGTAGCCTGTAGACGGTGTAGTGATTGCACCACTATAGTAGCCAAGTAGTAGCCTGTAGACGGGTGTAGAGGCCAAGTAGTAGCCTGTAGACGGGTGTAGTGATTGCTCCACTATACTAGCCAAGTAGTAGCCTGTAGACGGGTGTAGTGATTGCTCCACTATAGCTGCCATGTAGTAGCCTGTAGACGTTGTAGTGATTGCACCACTATAGTAGCCAAGTAGCAGCCTGTAGACGGGTGTAGTGATTTCACCACTATAGTAGCCAAGTAGTAGCCTGTAGACGGGTGTAGTGATTGCACCACTATAGTAGCCAAGTAGTAGCCTGTAGACGGGTGTAGCGGCCAAGTAGTAGCCTGTAGACGGGTGTAGTGATTGCTCCACTATAGTAGCCAAGTAGCAGCCTGTAGACGGGTGTAGTGATTGCACCGCTATAGTAGCCAAGTAGTAGCCTGTAGACGGGTGTAGTGATTGCACCACTATAGTAGCCAAGTAGTAGCCTGTAGACGGGTGTAGCGGCCAAGTAGTAGCCTGTAGACGGGTGTAGCGGCCAAGTAGTACCCTGTAGACGTTGTAGTGATTGCTCCACTATATTAGCCAGGTAGCAGCCTGTAGACGGGTGTAGTGATTGCACCACTATAGTAGCCAAGTAGTAGCCTGTAGACGGGTGTAGCGGCCAAGTAGTAGCCTGTAGACGGGTGTAGTGATTGCACCACTATAGTAGCCAAGTAGTAGCCTGTAGACGGGTGTAGCGGCCAAGTAGTAGCCTGTAGACGAGTGTAGTGATTGCTCCACTATAGTAGCCAAGTAGCAGCCTGTAGACGGGTGTAGTGATTGCTCCACTATAGTAGCCAAGTAGCAGCCTGTAGACGGGTGTAGTGATTGCTCCACTATAGCGGCCAAGTAGTAGCCTGTAGACGGATGTAGTGATTGCTCCACTATAGTAGCCAAGTAGCAGCCTGTAGACGGGTGTAGTGATTGCTCCACTATAGCGGCCAAGTAGTAGCCTGTAGACGGATGTAGTGATTGCTCCACTATAGTAGCCAAGTAGCAGCCTGTAGACGGGTGTAGTGATTGCACCACTGTAGTAGCCAAGTACTAGCCTGTAGACGGGTGTAGTGATTGCTCCACTATAGTAGCCAAGTAGCAGCCTGTAGACGGGTGTTGTGATTGCACCACTATAGTAGCCAAGTAGTAGCCTGTAGACGGGTGTAGCGGCCAAGTAGTAGCCTGTAGACGGGTGTAGTGATTGCACCACTATAGTAGCCAAGTAGTAGCCTGTAGACGGGTGTAGCGGCCAAGTAGTAGTCTGTAGAGGAGTGTAGTGATTGCTCCACTATAGTAGCCAAGTAGCAGCCTGTAGACGGGTGTAGTGATTGCTCCACTATAGTAGCCAAGTAGCAGCCTGTAGACGGGTGTAGTGATTGCTCCACTATAGCGGCCAAGTAGTAGCCTGTAGACGGATGTAGTGATTGCTCCACTATAGTAGCCAAGTAGCAGCCTGTAGACGGGTGTAGTGATTGCACCACTGTAGTAGCCAAGTAGTAGCCTGTAGACGGGTGTAGTGATTGCTCCACTATAGTAGCCAAGTAGCAGCCTGTAGACGGGTATTGTGATTGCACCACTATAGTAGCCAAGTAGTAGCCTGTAGACGGGTGTAGCGATTGCACCACTATAGTAGCCAAGTAGTAGCCTGTAGACGGGTGAAGCGGCCAAGTAGTAGCCTGTAGACGGGTGTAGCGGCCAAGTAGTAGCCTGTAGACGGGTGTAGCGGCCAAGTAGTAGCCTAGACGTTGTAGTGATTGCTCCACTATAGTAGCCAAGTAGCAGCCTGTAGACGGGTGTAGTTATTGCACCACTATAGTAGCCAAGTAGTAGCCTGTAGACGGGTGTAGTGATTGCTCCACTATAGTAGCCAAGTAGTAGCCTGTAGACAGGTGTAGTGATTGCACCACTATAGTAGCCAAGTAGTAGCCTGTAGACGGGTGTAGCGGCCAAGTAGTAGCCTGTAGACGGGTGTAGTGATTGCTCCACTATAGTAGCCAACTAGCAGCCTGTAGACGGGTGTAGTGATTGCTCCACTATAGTAGCCAAGTAGCAACCTGTAGACGGGTGTAGTGATTGCTCCATTATAGTGACCAAGTAGCAGCCTGTAGACGGGTGTCGTTGCATGGAAAAGAGAGACCCATTGTCTTTGTTGTATTTTGTTGGAATTAGAACTTATGTAATTCATTTTATTATTCATTCGTTAGTATGTTAGTTCACGAATTCTTTCATCCATCCATCCACAACCCATCCATTCATCTATCCATCCAACCAGCCAGCAATCCAGCATTCAAATCATCCATCCATCCATCCATCCATCCATCCATCAATTCATTCATTCATTCATTCATTCATTCATTTATTCATCCATCCAGTCAATCAATTATCCATTCATTCTCTCCCTCATCCATCCATCCATTCATCCATTCATTCATCAATCCAGCAATCAGTTCATCCATCCACTCATCCATCCATCCGTTCACCCATCCTCCATCCGTCCATCTATCCATTCAGTCAGTCAGTCAGTGAGACATTCAGTCAGTCAGTCAATAATTCAGTCGTGCATTCATTCATTCATTTCGCTCCAACCAGTGCACCACGACTGGTACATCAAATGCCGTGGTATGTGCTATCATGTCAATGGGATGGTGCATATAAAAGATCCCTTTCTGCTAATCGAAAAGAGTAGCCCATGAAATGGCGACAGCGGGCTTCCTCACTCAATATCTGTGTGGTCCTTAACCATGTCCGACGCCATATAACCGTAAATAAAATGTGTTGAGTGCGTCACTAAATAAAACATTTCCTTCATTCATTCATTCTCTCCCTCATCCATTCATCCATCCATTAATTCTCTCCCTCATCCATCCATTCATTCATTCACCGATTCATCCATTCATTCACTCTCACTCATTCACTCGCTCACTCATTGATTGATTCATTGATTGATTCATTGATTCATCCATTCATTCATCCATTCATTCATTCATTCACTCTGGAGTATTAGCGTCGCCGTGAAATTGTGTTTTTGCACAGATGAGTTCAAGGACACCGTTAAAGGAGCATCGATTCAGTGACTGTTTGTATTCGAGAAACGCGAAACAAGGAATCTCTAATGGACTACAACCATTTATCACCACTAGACATCATTTTACCCCCAATACAGTAATCATCAATGGAAACCAAACAGATGGAGATGTTAAGGGCTGAGTCTGGGGTGGGGGTGTTTTTTATTCAGTTTAAGACTAGAAGCCTACTTTAGTAATAATTATAACAATTTTTAAACTGTTATTAAGACAACAAGACATGTCTTTTTAACTTGAACATAATTGAGTAATAATAATAATAAAAAATAAAAAAAAATAAAAAAAAATTGTTTTTATAATAATCATAATAATCATAACAATAATAATTATATTAAAATGAAAAAACGAAACACACGCACACGCACGCACACACACACACACACACACTATATATATATATATATATATATATATATATATATATATATATATATATATATATATATATATATATATATATATATATATATATATACACAGAGAGAGAGAGACAGAGAGAGAGAGAGAGAGAGAGAGAGAGAGAGAGAGAGAGAGAGAGAGAGAGAGAGTTTGTGTGTGTGTGCGTTTGGTTTTTTTTCATTTTAATATATTATTATTGTTATGATTATCATGATTTTTTTAAATTATATATATATATATATATATATATATATATATATATATATATATATACACACACACACACACACAAACCCCGAAGCCCTCTCCCCGCTACCATTACCAAAACAACCTTTTCATAAACCTAAACACAAACACAATTTTAGTCTTATAAATAAAACTGGTCCACACATGCTTACGGTTCCATTATGACACACAGAACAAATTGTCGCTAGTTTCACATAAATTTACAATAAACTAGTTTAACGATATGAACCACGCGCCTGTGGTTACACACGTTAGCGATCTAAGCTGTATATGTACAGGACAGCATCACCCCAACTGTGACGATAATCCTACCCTTACTCCCCCTCCACCAGTTGAAAATCAAATCAATACATAGCTGACCTCCCCACCCCACCCCCTGGTTGCTATCACCGTCCGTTGCCTATTGACGCTGGTTTAATATAAGTGATAAGTGAGGTTGGTGTCTTTACAGCACCCCTCTCCACCCACCCACCCACCCCCACCCCCCCCCCCATCCCCCCCCCCCCCCCGATATCTCTGGAACCGTAACATTTTAAAGGATTTCGGATGGATACGAGTGGTACGGGCGTAGGCGTAGTTCTTAATTAACAAATTGGATAATTATATCTCCCGCTTGTTTTAATTAGTCGGTGCAACCTCTTGAAGAAAACATCTGTCCGTTCTACATGGATGCACTTCTCTTTGACATTTTCTCTTCTGTCGCTAGTTAGAATGGTTTAGAAAGGCGCAAAATGCCAAGATAATATACTGTGGGAAAAAAGTAACGCGAACAAAACTACAAAATACGTTTTCTTACACACTCTAACATCATTCGTTATTTTTGATAACACATGCTAAGAAAGAAAGAAGAAAGAAGTTATTTAACGACGCACTCAACACATTTTATTTACGGTTATATGGCGCCAGACATATGGTTAAGGATCACACAGATTTTGAGAGGAAACCCGCTGTCGCCACTACATGGGCTACTCCTCCTATTGGCAGTAAGGGATCTTTTATTTGCGCTTCCAACAGGCAGGATAGCACAAACCATGGCCTTTGTTGAACCAGTTATGGATCACTGGTCGCTGCAAGTGGTTTACACCTACCCATTGAGCCTTGCGGAGCACTCACTCACGGTTTGGAGTCGGTATCTGGATTAAAAATTTCATGCCTCGACTGGGATCCGAACCCAGTACCTACCAGCCTGTAGACCGATGGCCTGCCACGACGCCACCGAGGCCGGTGACATGCTAAGAATACACATACATGCTAAGAATACACATACATGTACGTGTGATAACAATTTAAAGACATACGACTGGCTACTTCGAGGTGATGACCAAGACGCCACTGCCATATCATCCAATGGGGGTGATGTGTGTGTGTGTGTGGGGGGGGGGGGGGGAATCACACTCGAAATCGATTGCGCTGTGACATATAAATTATCCTGAAATTGATTTCTGTGTGACGCATAAGTTATACCCCCGTCACACCAGAGCTACGTTGCCACTGAGCTCCCGCTGCGACCAAAAAATGTGGAAAGCGCGGGCAAAGCGCAGTAGGATCTCAAAGAACGTGTTGGGAACGTACTGGACGCTATCTAGAACGTGAGAGGGTCCCCGTTGGCGCCAGACCTCCGCGCTTGTTTTGAGCAGGCTCAGAACAAGCGCGGAGGTCTGGCGCTCTGGCCCAAAGCGCACTGGGAGCATAACGGGAACTACCTGAGCGCGACATGAGCGCAGTGCAATCTATCTGAGCGTGTCGACAGCGTAGCAAGACCGAGTTGGTATCGCCGTCTGCCCAATCTGCGACTGAAGTACGTCAGAAGTAGGACCGCTGTGCGCTTGTTCACGCTTACACTGCGTCCGCACGGGGCTGCCAGTGTGACTATGTTGCTCCTGATGCGTCCATGGCGTTCTTACGAAGCTTGCTGTAGGTTCAAAGAGCGTTTACAGTGCGTTTATAGTGCGTTCTGACTTTGACATGCGATCTGGTCACGCGCGCACACATAAATGGTATAAATACAACCTCATCATCAGTGTCACCTCCTCTTCACCATGGCTGCAGACTGTCAGAAGTTGCTAATAATTGGACAACAGATAGCACATATCCAGCAACAACAGGCACATAATGATGTGGCTGCTCTGAACATCATCAGAAGAAGGCGAAGAAGGAAGAGGGCAAGGCCGAGGAGATGTTGGGTCCGACCATAGCTAGGTGAGAGGAGAAGAAGTCAGTTTGGCCACTACGACCGCCTGATGCCCGAGTTAAGGCATGAAGATCCTGCATCCTACTTCGACTTACCTGAGAGTAGCACCAGAAATGTTTGATGAGCTCTTTGCCAGACTTGGTCCACGATGCACGAAGCAAGATGATGGAGATGATTTACATGAAGGCTGATCAGGAAGGTCAGACTAGGTGCTGGCTGCAGGGCTTGCAGACCTGGAAGGAGTCTCAGATTCAGGTGTGGGGGGTGGTTCAGGCTGTGCACACGACCTAGTCGACCCTCGACCCCTGCCTCGACCTCTCTGCACTGGAGCCTTGCTGCCCTTAGCCTTTGGCATGGTTATGTGAGAGATGATGCTTCTAATCGTAGCAGCTACAACTGGACTGATCTCCTGAGGTCGAGCTCGCTGTATTTATAGGCGGAGCGCGAGGTGGTCCAAACGTAGGAGAACGTAGTGGCAACGTAGTGAGAGCGCAGTGAGATCGTAGCAAAAGCGACTTTGTCGCAGCGAGATCGCATAGAGCGTAGTGGGAGCGCAGCGAGAGCGCGCCGATAATCAAACTGGGAACGTATAGGATCGCAGTGAGAGCGTAGTGAGAGCGCAGTAAGCGAGTCAAGAGCGTACTGTGTACTACCTGCCTAATACATTTCACACATTTCTGTCAGTTTTCCCACGATCACTCTGCGCTTTTCATGAAAATTGCAACGCAGTGAGGTCGCCGTGGGCTCACACTCCGGTGTGATGGGGGTATTAACTACAAGCGCTAGGGCCGTACATAGGTTTTAATTGGAAGATACCTTTAAATGTTTTTAAAAACTTTTTTTTTAGGATATGTAAGAAATAGAATACTATATTCATGTCCATTAGTTACCAGTTATCTTACAACTCGTTGTATAAAAACGCATCCATATCGATTTCATTTGCTAGTTAGTTTTTTTGTTTTGTTTATCGACACCACTGGAGCACATTGATTAATTAATCGGCTATTGGATGCCAAACATTTGGTAATTCTGACTCGTGGTCATCAGAACAAACCCGCTACATTTTCCTATGCAGCAAGGGATCTTTTATATGCACTTTCACACAGACAAGAAAGCACATACCACGGCCTTTATCCAGTTGTAGTGCACTGGTTGGAACGGAAAAAAGCCCAATTAGCTGAATTGATCAACCGAGGTAGTTCGATCCTGCGACGCAAGCACCTGAAGCGAGCACTCAGCCGACGGAGCTAAATCCCGCCCCTCGCTCGTTAGATACGTTTTAAACAACCCGTTGTAAGATAATTGGTATCTAACGGTCATGCATGTGGTATTATCTTTGTACATAATCCATAGTGTTAATTATCATAATATTATATCGTTTTAGTTAAAATAGAAAGTCTCTTATTTTAAAGTTTGCTTGAAAGTTGTATTATACTAAATAAAATCCCATATGCGACAATGTTAACGTATGTGGTTAAAATCCCATATGCAATATATCAACAAAATTATGACCCATAAATATCAGTACTACAATCTCTCCCCAGGCACGGCGGGAGCAAGTAGACATTGGGAAGGAGGGCTGAGATCGAGGACGCAAAGAAAGGTTTCTAGGGGTTCGAGGGTATGTTCCCTTGTAAAATATTTTAAAACTGATGTCCTGAAATGCATTCTAAAAGTAAAATTCATATGTTTGATTCCCTAAGTTATCCACGCCCTCCCTCTTCCCTCAAAGTATTAACTGAAGAAAGTGGAACCATTAATGGCTATTTTTTCGATAAACGGTTTGCGCAAAATTGTAGTACTTAGTTTTACAGGTACCCCAAACATGTTTCAAGCACAAGGCTACTTGACGCAGTGGTACTAAATGAAATAAAATTGCATACATTTATTTCCCAGATCAACCTAATGTTACTGGGCTTGGGGTTTTTTTTTCTTTGTTTGTTTGTTTGTTGTTGTTGTTTTTTTGACAACAAACACTTTTACCACCAATGGCAGGACTTGTGGTATTAACTGCTCTATCAAACTTCCGGTGCATCTCGAACTTTGACCCAGCCGGATGTTATTTGGTTTTGTACTACCTGAAATCACAAAATCACCGCCTAAAACAACATATTTATTGTTTTAAAATGTGTATTTCGCGTTTTGTTTTGTCGAACAGAATAACATACTACATGTATATTCCGCTCTGTTCACGTGTGTGCAATGTTTAGAGTTCAACGTGCGGCCTTCGTATTCCTGCATATATATTAGTACTAAAGAAATGGGATGAGTTCAGTGGTAAGGCTTGCGTTTGATGTGTGACGGGTCGTGGGATCGATCGCTCTCAGAGGACTCGGTGTTTTTCACACCCCAACCAGTACCGCATGACTGGTACATCACATGGTCTATCCTGTGTATGACAAAGGGAATATAACATGTATTGCTACTTCTCTCTGTCTCTCTCTGTCTCTATCTAGACATAAATACATACATACATACATACAGAGAGACAGAAATATAAACAAATAAATATATCGATGGATGGATGGACGGACGGAGAGAGAAATAGATAGATAGACAGACAGACAGACATATAGATTGATAGGTAGGAAGGCAGGCAGAAAGGCAGGCAGATAGCCGGTTAGGCAAGCAGGCAGGCAGACAGACATGTATGTTTGTATGTACGTACATACCTACGTAGGTAGGTAGGTATGTAGTAGGAAGGTAGGTAGATAAGAAGATAGGTAGGTAGGTGGGTGGGTAGGTAGGTAGGTAGGTAGGTGGGTGGGTAGGTAGTTAAGTAGGTGGGTGGGTAGGTAAGTAGGTGGGTGGGTAGGTAGGTAGGTAGATAGGGAGATAGGTAGGTAGGTAGGTAGGTAAGTAGGTGGGTGGGTAGGTAGGTAGATACGTAGGTACGTAGGTAGAGAGACAGATATACATATCTTGATTAATTAATTAATGTGATCTTGTGGTGTCGTTGAACAAAAGAGTTAGACCTAAAATGTGACTGCTGGTGCGGAAAGAATGCTCCACCTAAACGAAACTCGTGATATTTTGATTTCACCCTAATACTTCAGTCCATTGTGTTAGCCATTGATCAGTCTGTTTTTTTGAGGCGTCAACAAATAGCATTACACTTTTAGAAAATTAGTTTTCGAGTAACAGTAATGAGCGTGTTAAATGCATCGTCAACAGCACGTCGATGATTCGTGAAAGAAACACGTCTCTTGTTGTGTGCCAAACACTACAGCATTGTGTTATAGTGCCACAAAAATAACCCATATCACTCCGCATGTTTAATTGAAATTTCCGGCGAGTTATGATTGGGTCTATAGAACAATGATTCCGCGCCGCTTTAAAGTGATTATTTCGTTTCGGTTCTTTTTTTCTCTCTTTTTCTCCTCTCCTTTCTTTTCAATATGTAGTCAATGTCACGTTTTGTAAAAGTTAGCTTGCTAGCAATCGTTTTCCCGTCCATACCACGCAATGTTGTTTTGTGCGAACCTTTCGTGAAAAGATAAAAGGCTTTTAACACCGTACTTGTCAGGTTGAGAACGTTTCGGGTTTTTTAAAGGTGACGAAGATTGTATATTGATCTTTCAGTCTCCCTAAAATATTTAAAACTTATTGATGTTAAGAAAGAAAATAGTATTAAATGTGGAATGTGCAAAAAGAAGGCAATAAAATAAATGGGATTTTTTTTTTAATTAAGGTATAGTGAACTAAATTTCCAATAATTGGTTATGAAAAATGTAGCTATTTAATTTATGGATTTTTTTTTTCTTATAAAGATTCCGAAACACTGATAACAGTGACAAAAGCTGGGTGCTTTGTTGTAATATAATGCAGAGACAAAGACATTCTCGTTAAAGATATATGTTTTACAATTCCTTTTGTACAATACTTCTGGCTTATATCGATTTTAATATAATTGAATACATAACGATTTCTATCTATCTATCCATCACTCTATCTATCACTCTGTTTGTCTGTCCGTCTGTCTGTCTATCTGTCTGGTTATCTTATATATGCCTGCCTGTCTGTATATCTATATTTCTGTCTATCTAACTATCTGTCTATATGTTTGTTTATCTGTCTGTCTATATGTTTGTTTATCTGTCTGTCAATATGTCTATGCAATCCTACAGGAATAGTCAAATCATTATTTATTCCATTTTTGTATACCGGCCTCGGTGGCTTCGTGGTTAGGCCATCGGTATACAGGCTGGTAAGTACTGGGTTCGGATCCCAGTCGAGTCATGGGATTTTTAATCCAGATACCGACTACAAACCGTGAGTGAGTGCTCCGCAAGGCTCAATGGGTAGGTGTAAACCACTTGCACCGACCAGTGATCCATAACTGGTTCAACAAAGGCCATGGTTTGTGCTATCCTGCCTGTGGGAAGAGCAAATAAAAGATCCCTTGCTGCTAATCGGAAAAGAGTTTTTCAGTGTGACGTTAATATGCTAGCTACATCCTGTCACATTTAAAAAGCGTTTCTAAACTCTAATTAATAAATAAATGCTTTTGTATAGTTATCGGAAAAATAAAAATTATTTGTATTTACTGTACAAAAACAAATGATTTAAAGAGTATGTCTCTCTGCCTGTCTATATGTCTGTCTGTCAATATGTCTGCCTGTCAATAAGTCTGTCTGTCAATATGTCTGTCTGTTTATATAACCATCCATCCATCTATCTAGATTAACTTATGTACTTATTTGTTTACTTATTTGTTTGTTTATTTATTTTGTTTTGTTTTATTATATTTTATTTATATATCTTTTTATTCATTTATTTATTTTATTTATTCATTAAGTTATTTAATTATTTATTTATTTATGTTTTGGAGTTAAAACGTTATCTAACTGGGCTGTCTTCACAGGACTGTGAATAACAAATATGACGTCATGTAGAGCCTGTTAAACTTTAGGCTCTACTAATCGCTTTTTTCAAAATGTTTTTCCGTTTGGATGTTTTAGTAAAATTGCTATTTTATCTATTTCCGTGTGGGCGATATCAAACAAATTTTAATCACGTGTTTGCTTTACAGAAATCATGCTAGCGGTATAGACCTGTTCTTTTTTCTTTCTTTTTTAAATAGTTTTTGCAATTACATAAATATATCATTGTCATCTATTGTATATGTGTTATGGTGAAGTTGGAAAAAGTGTGCCAAATCCATTTCATTATTAAAAGCGATAAAATATATTTCTATCAATTATTAAGCATTAACGCACGGCCACGTTAAAACTGTAGTTGTTTCAATTTTACTATAGCAAAAGATGCAGGGTATGGCATAGCCCGAGTAAGTTTGTTTGTTTTGTTTAACGGCACCACTAGAGCACACTGATTTATTAATCATCGGCTATTGTAATTTAGTAATTTTGACATATAGTTTTAGAGAGGAAACCCACTACTTTTTTCCATTAATAGCAAGGGATGTTTTATATGCACTAACCCACCGACAGGATACTACATACCACGGTCGTTGGCTAGTTAACTAGAATTCATAAAGTGTCTGACACCAGTTTGTTGGAGGGATTAGTCTTTAAGGACGATTCCGCCACTTTAATCCACACATAACCTTCTTTTTTTTCCCTTTTTTTCCCCCTCTATCTCTCTTTCTCCGTCTCTCTTCTTTTTTTGTTGTTGACAGTTACATACTATTAACACCACCACCGCTATCATTTCACGAATCGCACCGAGTAACATAATGAGTAACATAATGAACATCTAATCAGCTAAGGCAAAATGATTTTTGCTTTTTTTCCCTCACTTCCCGAGTCAACATTTCTTTATGTGTATGAAAGACGGAACACGAGTTACGAGCCTGCCCAGTTTGGTCCCTCAATGGCCGTGTCGTGACGTCATGATACCGCTGATAACTGAGCACATGGCTAAATCGAATATTGACTTGTGGGAAAAGGGGCAAGCATAATTTGGTTTATAAAACTTTTTTTTTCTTTAGCGAGACTATGTACTATTAAATAACCATTGGTGTGTTTAGGAGGCCGATTAGACTATTAGACTGGTACCAACGTCTTCCTTGTTATCACACTCGTCTACAGTTAGGCGCAAAAACCAGTCTAGTGATCGATTGTGAACGCTCGTGATCCTGAATATGCCTTATTTGTCAGACACTGAATAGCCGTACATGTACGTGTACTTCAAAATGCCGGAGTTTAAGGTCAAGGTTTGTTTTATTTAATGATACCACTAGAGCACATTGATTAGTTTGGTGATTTTTAGGTCTCAAAACGTCAGTCTCTAGTCAGACTAAAATTCCAGAATTGATGCAATGCGGCTTGTTTGTGTGTTTGTTGTTGTTGTTGGGTTTTTTTGTGGAATTTGTTTTATTATATTTTTTTTTTTTTTTTTGGGGGGGGGGGTGGGGGGCGGTTGCTTTTAAAGAATGGATTCCACAGAAAAGGTAGGTATGACTTCAACTTTGGTAGCAAATGTTTTTAAAACAAGCATTGCTACTTATTCAGAATAACAGGACCTGTGTTAGAGAGAAATTAAAGACAGCTAATGGTCCAAGCCAGCATATAGACGGACTATTAACTGACTATTTCAATAGTTTTAAGATAACGTAATGCAGTTTTTATTTGCTAGCTGGGACAAATAGGCATTTTAGTAAATGATGAGCAAAGTTTATTAAGTTATTGTAAAACGTATTTATTTTAAATATCATTAAGTTCTTCAAGCATATTTAAGTACATATTCAACATGATAAAGGTAGCATCATCAATGCAATACTAGTATGCGATGACGTTTTGTTCCAAATGCGGTTAATTTGTCAGATCAAAAGCGAAATGGATCAAAACAGGAGAAAAACCTACTAAATACTTTTGTAACATGGAATAATAATAACCAATCAAAAAGATATCTTAGAAGAAACAATACGATTTTACTAAACTCTACTCCGAAAGAAATAAGCAAATTGACGATGACTTTATGGAAACTATAACACATATCAATTTTAACAAACTCAGTAATGATGAAGCAGAATAAGTAGAAGGTGAAATTAGTTATTCTGAAGCATTAGGTTTCCTTAAAAATATGAAAAACGACAAAAGCCTTCGTTTCAGATGGGTTTACAGCAGAGTGTTTCAAAACTTTCTGGAACGATATTGATTATTTTATTATACGGTCAATTAATTACAGTTACAGTATAAGCGAAATGTAAAATACTCAAAAATTATGAGTGATCACTTATATTCCAAAGCCAAATAAACCAAAACAATTTCTTAAGAATTGGAGACCAATTACTCTGTTGAATTGTACATACAAAATTGCATCTAGATGCATAGCAAATCGAATAAAAAAATGTATTAGACAAACTTATTGCAAGTGATCAAACTGGTTTCATAAAAGGTAGTTATATTGGGGAAAATATAAGATTAATATACGATATATTGCAGTACACAGAAGAACAAAATATACCTGGTATGTTATTTTTAATAGTTTCAAATGCGCTGAGACGTCATAAACAAAATATTCACTTTTTGTCCAGCATATAATGATACACTGTGACACAACTAACCAGTGCTGGCTTCCACCCAGGCTTGTTTTCTTCTCTCTCTTTTTTTTTTTTTTTTTTTTTTGACAAGTTCTTTAACCTTGATTACGAGATGAGCTCTTTACCACGTGATATGACAAAATCATTCACAGATCCATCTCCTAAAAACACATCTTTATCTGCACACAGTCGCGTTCGGGAAAGTCAATCTCTCTGAGTGCTATGATGTGACGTTTACTCAATAAATATGTGAGTGCTGTAGTTAAAGTACAACATATAGAAACATTCTAATAACCAGAGACAGGACCCGGGCAGAGCCGTTTTAAGGTAAATAAATGTACACTTCACCGCGGGTCCCCTGAAGCGCGGGACCGTAGCACGTGCTACGTGTACTATTATGATAAACCGGCTCTGGACCCGAGATGGACGCATGAAACACTAGTGGTTTAGGGTCATGTAAAACAAAAGGTTCAAGCTCAAGCTCTAATAACCACATACGTTGTCTGTATGATGACGTTAGAGTATATCTTGTTAGAAAGGCAGTAGCTGATTGTAGTAAACTTTAATAACCATATACGTTGTCTGTATGACGACGTTAGAGTATATCTTGTTGGAAAGGCAGTAGCTGATGTAGTAAACTTTAATAACCAAATTCGTTGTCTGTAGGATGACGTTAGAGTATATCTTGTTAGAAAGGCAGTAGCTGATGTAGTAAACTTTAATAACCAAATTCGTTGTCTGTAGGATGACGTTAGAGTATATCTTGTTAGAAAGGCAGTAGCTGATGTAGTAAACTTTAATAACCACATACGTTGTCTGTATGACGACGTTAGAGTATATCTTGTTAGAAAGGCAGTAGCTGATGTAGTAAACTTTAATAACCAAATTCGTTGTCTGTATGATGACGTTAGAGTATATCTTGTTAGAAAGGCAGTAGCTGATGTAGTAAACTTTAATAACCACATACGTTGTCTGTATGACGACGTTAGAGTATATCTTGTTAGAAAGGCAGTAGCTGATGTAGTAAACTTTAATAACCACATACGTTGTCTGTATGACGACGTTAGAGTATATCTTGTTAGAAAGGCAGTAGCTGATGTAGTAAACTTTAATAACCAAATTCGTTGTCTGTATGATGACGTTAGAGTATATCTTGTTAGAAAGGCAGTAGCTGATGTAGTAAACTTTAATAACCACATACGTTGTCTGTATGACGACGTTAGAGTATATCTTGTTAGAAAGGCAGTAGCTGATGTAGTAAACTTTAATAACCACATACGTTGTCTGTATGACGACGTTAGAGTATATCTTGTTAGAAAGGCAGTAGCTGATGTAGTAAACTTAATAAACCACATACGTTGTCTGTAGGACGACGTTAGAGTATATCTTGTTAGAAAGGCAGTAGCTGATGTAGTAAACTTTAATAACCACATACGTTGTCTGTATGACGACGTTAGAGTATATCTTGTTGGAAAGGCAGTAGCTGATGTAGTAAACTTTAATAACCATATACGTTGTCTGTATGACGACGTTAGAGTATATCTTGTTAGAAAGGCAGTAGCTGATGTAGTAAACTTTAATAACCACATACGTTGTCTGTAGGACGACGTTAGAGTATATCTTGTTAGAAAGGCAGTAGCTGATGTAGTAAACTTTAATAACCACATACGTTGTCTGTATGACGACGTTAGAGTATATCTTGTTAGAAAGGCAGTAGCTGATGTAGTAAACTTTAATAACCACATACGTTGTCTGTATGACGACGTTAGAGTATATCTTGTTAGAAAGGCAGTAGCTGATGTAGTAAACTTTAATAACCACATACGTTGTCTGTATGATGACGTTAGAGTATATCTTGTTAGAAAGGCAGTAGCTGATGTAGTAAACTTTAATAACCACATACGTTGTCTGTAGGATGACGTTAGAGTATATCTTGTTAGAAAGGCAGTAGCTGATGTAGTAAACTTTAATAACCACATACGTTGTCTGTAGGACGACGTTAGAGTATCTCTTGTTAGAAAGGCAGTAGCTGATATAGTAAACTTTAATAACCACATACGTTGTCTGTATGACGACGTTAGAGTATATCTTGTTAGAAAGGCAGTAGCTGATATAGTAAACTTTAATAACCACATACGTTGTCTGTATGACGACGTTAGAGTATCTCTTGTTAGAAAGGCAGTAGCTGATATAGTAAACTTTAATAACCACATACGTTGTCTGTATGACGACGTTAGAGTATCTCTTGTTAGAAAGGCAGTAGCTGATATAGTAAACTTTAATAACCACATACGTTGTCTGTATGACGACGTTAGAGTATCTCTTGTTAGAAAGGCAGTAGCTGGTGTAGTAAACTTTAATAACCACATACGTTGTCTGTAGGACGACGTTAGAGTATATCTTGTTAGAAAGGCAGTAGCTGATGTAGTAAACTTTAATAACCACATACGTTGTCTGTAGGACGATGTTAGAGTATATCTTGTTAGAAAGGCAGTAGCTGATGTAGTAAACTCAAATAACCACATACGTTGTCTGTAGGACAGTAGCTGATGTAGTAAACTCAAATAACCACATACGTTGTCTGTAGGACAGTAGCTGATGTAGTAAACTTTAATAACCACATACGTTGTCTGTATGACGACGTTAGAGTATATCTTGTTAGAAAGGCAGTAGCTGATGTAGTAAACTTTAATACCCACATACATTGTCTGTAGGACGACGTTAGAGTATATCTTGTTAGAAAGGCAGTAGCTGATGTAGTAAACTCAAATAACCACATACGTTGTCTGTAGGACAGTAGCTGATGTAGTAAACTATAATAACCACATACGTTGTCTGTATGACGACGTTAGAGTATATCTTGTTGGAAAGGCAGTAGCTGATGTAGTAAACTTTAATAACCACATACGTTGTCTGTATGACGACGTTAGAGTATATCTTGTTAGAAAGGCAGTAGCTGATGTAGTAAACTTTAATAACCACATACGTTGTCTGTAGGACGACGTTAGAGTATATCTTGTTAGAAAGGCAGTAGCTGATGTAGTAAACTTTAATAACCACATACGTTGTCTGTATGACGACGTTAGAGTATATCTTGTTAGAAAGGCAGTAGCTGATGTAGTAAACTTTAATAACCACATACGTTGTCTGTAGGACGACGTTAGAGTATATCTTGTTAGAAAGGCAGTAGCTGATGTAGTAAACTTTAATAACCACATACGTTGTCTGTAGGACGACGTTAGAGTATATCTTGTTAGAAAGGCAGTAGCTCATGTAGTAAACTTTAATAACCACATACGTTGTCTGTATGACGACGTTAGAGTATATCTTGTTAGAAAGGCAGTAGCTGATGTAGTAAACTTTAATAACCACATACGTTGTCTGTATGACGACGTTAGAGTATATCTTGTTAGAAAGGCAGTAGCTGATGTAGTAAACTTTAATAACCACATACGTTGTCTGTAGGACGATGTTAGAGTATATCTTGTTAGAAAGGCAGTAGCTGATGTAGTAAACTCAAATAACCACATACGTTGTCTGTAGGACAGTAGCTGATGTAGTAAACTCAAATAACCACATACGTTGTCTGTAGGACAGTAGCTGATGTAGTAAACTTTAATAACCACATACGTTGTCTGTATGACGACGTTAGAGTATATCTTGTTAGAAAGGCAGTAGCTGATGTAGTAAACTTTAATACCCACATACATTGTCTGTAGGACGACGTTAGAGTATATCTTGTTAGAAAGGCAGTAGCTGATGTAGTAAACTCAAATAACCACATACGTTGTCTGTAGGACAGTAGCTGATGTAGTAAACTATAATAACCACATACGTTGTCTGTATGACGACGTTAGAGTATATCTTGTTGGAAAGGCAGTAGCTGATGTAGTAAACTTTAATAACAACATACGTTGTCTGTAGGACGACGTTAGAGTATATCTTGTTAGAAAGGCAGTAGCTGATGTAGTAAACTTTAATAACCACATACGTTGTCTGTATGACGACGTTAGAGTATATCTTGTTAGAAAGGCAGTAGCTGATGTAGTAAACTTTAATAACCACATACGTTGTCTGTAGGACGACATTAGAGTATATCTTGTTAGAAAGGCAGTAGCTGATATAGTAAACTTTAATAACCACATACGTTGTCTGTATGACGACGTTAGAGTATATCTTGTTAGAAAGGCAGTAGCTGATGTAGTAAACTTTAATAACCACATACGTTGTCTGTAGGACGACATTAGAGTATCTCTTGTTAGAAAGGCAGTAGCTGATATAGTAAACTTTAATAACCACATACGTTGTCTGTAGGACAGTATCTGATGTAGTAAACTTTAATAACCACATACGTTGTCTGTATGACGACGTTAGAGTATATCTTGTTAGAAAGGCAGTAGCTGATGTAGTAAACTTTAATAACCACATACGTTGTCTGTAGGACGACATTAGAGTATATCTTGTTAGAAAGGCAGTAGCTGATGTAGTAAACTCAAATAACCACATACGTTGTCTGTAGGACAGTAGCTGATGTAGTAAACTCAAATAACCAAATACGTTGTCTGTAGGAAAGTAGCTGATGTAGTAAACTTTAATAACCACATACGTTGTCTGTATGACGACGTTAGAGTATATCTTGTTAGAAAGGCAGTAGCTGATGTAGTAAACTTTAATAACCACATACGTTGTCTGTAGGACGACGTTAGAGTATATCTTGTTAGAAAGGCAGTAGCTGATGTAGTAAACTATAATAACCACATACATTGTCTGTAGGACGACGTTAGAGTATATCTTGTTAGAAAGGCAGTAGCTGATGTAGTAAACTCAAATAACCACATACGTTGTCTGTAGGACAGTAGCTGATGTAGTAAACTATAATAACCACATACGTTGTCTGTATGACGACGTTAGAGTATATCTTGTTGGAAAGGCAGTAGCTGGTGTAGTAAACTTTAATAACCACATACGTTGTCTGTATGACGACGTTAGAGTATATCTTGTTAGAAAGGCAGTAGCTGATGTAGTAAACTTTAATAACCACATACGTTGTCTGTATGACGACGTTAGAGTATATCTTGTTAGAAAGGCAGTAGCTGATGTAGTAAACTTTAATAACCACATACGTTGTCTGTAGGACGACATTAGAGTATATCTTGTTAGAAAGGCAGTAGCTGATATAGTAAACTTTAATAACCACATACGTTGTCTGTATGACGACGTTAGAGTATATCTTGTTAGAAAGGCAGTAGCTGATGTAGTAAACTTTAATAACCACATACGTTGTCTGTAGGACGACATTAGAGTATCTCTTGTTAGAAAGGCAGTAGCTGATATAGTAAACTTTAATAACCACATACGTTGTCTGTAGGACAGTAGCTGATGTAGTAAACTTTAATAACCACATACGTTGTCTGTAGGACGACGTTAGAGTATATCTTGTTAGAAAGGCAGTAGCTGATGTAGTAAACTTTAATAACCACATACGTTGTCTGTATGACGACGTTAGAGTATATCTTGTTAGAAAGGCAGTAGCTGATGTAGTAAACTTTAATAACCACATACGTTGTCTGTAGGACAGTAGCTGATGTAGTAAACTTTAATAACCACATACGTTGTCTGTAGGACGACGTTAGAGTATATCTTGTTAGAAAGGCAGTAGCTGATGTAGTAAACTTTAATAACCACATACGTTGTCTGTATGACGACGTTAGAGTATATCTTGTTAGAAAGGCAGTAGCTGATGTAGTAAACTTTAATAACCACATACGTTGTCTGTAGGACGACATTAGAGTATCTCTTGTTAGAAAGGCAGTAGCTGATATAGTAAACTTTAATAACCACATACGTTGTCTGTAGGACAGTAGCTGATGTAGTAAACTTTAATAACCACATACGTTGTCTGTAGGACGACATTAGAGTATATCTTGTTAGAAAGGCAGTAGCTGATATAGTAAACTTTAATAACCACATACGTTGTCTGTATGACGACGTTAGAGTATATCTTGTTAGAAAGGCAGTAGCTGATGTAGTAAACTTTAATAACCACATACGTTGTCTGTAGGACGACATTAGAGTATCTCTTGTTAGAAAGGCAGTAGCTGATATAGTAAACTTTAATAACCACATACGTTGTCTGTAGGACAGTAGCTGATGTAGTAAACTTTAATAACCACATACGTTGTCTGTAGGACGACGTTAGAGTATATCTTGTTAGAAAGGCAGTAGCTGATGTAGTAAACTTTAATAACCACATACGTTGTCTGTATGACGACGTTAGAGTATATCTTGTTAGAAAGGCAGTAGCTGATGTAGTAAACTTTAATAACCACATACGTTGTCTGTAGGACAGTAGCTGATGTAGTAAACTTTAATAACCACATACGTTGTCTGTAGGACGACGTTAGAGTATATCTTGTTAGAAAGGCAGTAGCTGATGTAGTAAACTTTAATAACCACATACGTTGTCTGTATGACGACGTTAGAGTATATCTTGTTAGAAAGGCAGTAGCTGATGTAGTAAACTTTAATAACCACATACGTTGTCTGTATGACGACGTTAGAGTATATCTTGTTAGAAAGGCAGTAGCTGATGTAGTAAGCTTTAATAACCACATACGTTGTCTGTATGACGACGTTAGAGTATATCTTGTTAGAAAGGCAGTAGCTGATGTAGTAAACTTTAATAACCACATACGTTGTCTGTATGACGACGTTAGAGTATATTTTGTTGGAAAGGCAGTAGCTGATGTAGTAAACTTTAATAACCACATACGTTGTCTGTATGACGACGTTAGAGTATATCTTGTTAGAAAGGCAGTAGCTGATGTAGTAAACTTTAATAACCACATACGTTGTCTGTAGGACGACATTAGAGTATCTCTTGTTAGAAAGGCAGTAGCTGATGTAGTAAACTTTAATAACCACATACGTTGTCTGTAGGACGACGTTAGAGTATATCTTGTTAGAAAGGCAGTAGCTGATGTAGTAAACTTTAATAACCACATACGTTGTCTGTAGGACGACATTAGAGTATCTCTTGTTAGAAAGGCAGTAGCTGATATAGTAAACTTTAATAACCACATACGTTGTCTGTAGGACAGTAGCTGATGTAGTAAACTTTAATAACCACATACGTTGTCTGTATGACGACGTTAGAGTATATCTTGTTAGAAAGGCAGTAGCTGATGTAGTAAACTTTAATAACCACATACGTTGTCTGTAGGACGACATTAGAGTATATCTTGTTAGAAAGGCAGTAGCTGATGTAGTAAACTATAATAACCACATACGTTGTCTGTATGACGACGTTAGAGTATATCTTGTTAGAAAGGCAGTAGCTGATGTAGTAAACTCAAATAACCACATACGTTGTCTGTAGGACAGTAGCTGATGTAGTAAACTCAAATAACCACATACGTTGTCTGTAGGACAGTAGCTGATGTAGTAAACTTTAATAACCACATACGTTGTCTGTATGACGACGTTAGAGTATATCTTGTTAGAAAGGCAGTAGCTGATGTAGTAAACTTTAATACCCACATACATTGTCTGTAGGACGACGTTAGAGTATATCTTGTTAGAAAGGCAGTAGCTGATATAGTAAACTTTAATAACCACATACGTTGTCTGTATGACGACGTTAGAGTATATCTTGTTAGAAAGGCAGTAGCTGATGTAGTAAACTTTAATAACCACATACGTTGTCTGTAGGACGACGTTAGAGTATATCTTGTTAGAAAGGCAGTAGCTGATGTAGTAAACTCAAATAACCATATACGTTGTCTGTATGACGACGTTAGAGTATATCTTGTTAGAAAGGCAGTAGCTGATGTAGTAAACTTTAATAACCACATACGTTGTCTGTATGACGACGTTAGAGTATATCTTGTTAGAAAGGCAGTAGCTGATGTAGTAAACTTTAATAACCACATACGTTGTCTGTAGGACGACGTTAGAGTATATCTTGTTAGAAAGGCAGTAGCTGATGTAGTAAACTTTAATAACCACATACGTTGTCTGTAGGACGACGTTAGAGTATATCTTGTTGGAAAGGCAGTAGCTGGTGTAGTAAACTTTAATAACCACATACGTTGTCTGTATGACGACGTTAGAGTATATCTTGTTAGAAAGGCAGTAGCTGATGTAGTAAACTTTAATAACCACATACGTTGTCTGTAGGACGACGTTAGAGTATATCTTGTTAGAAAGGCAGTAGCTGATGTAGTAAACTTTAATAACCACATACGTTGTCTGTAGGACGACGTTAGAGTATATCTTGTTGGAAAGGCAGTAGCTGGTGTAGTAAACTTTAATAACCACATACGTTGTCTGTATGACGACGTTAGAGTATATCTTGTTAGAAAGGCAGTAGCTGATGTAGTAAACTTTAATAACCACATACGTTGTCTGTAGGACGACATTAGAGTATCTCTTGTTAGAAAGGCATTAGCTGATGTAGTAAACTTTAATAACCTTTTAGATTAAAAAAACAAATGTCATTACTTTTAAGCCACCCGAATATTTTTAAAATTACAGCCAAAAGTTGCCATTTTACTTTATTACGTCGTCAAAGATTTTTGTACATATGGACATATACATATTTTAGTGTTTTCAGTTTTACTTAGAACTTATAAATACAGCACTTTGAAATGTTTTTGATAGTCTATAAACTCCATAAGAGTGGCTTGTGTACTTTTCGATAGTCTGTTGAAGTCTCTATAAACTCCATAAGGCTGGCTTGTGTACTTTTTGATAGTCTGTTGGAGTCTCTATAAACTCCATAAGGCTGGCTTGTGTACTTTTTGATAGTCTGTTGAAGTCTCTATAAACTCCATAAGAGTGGCGTGTGTACTTTTTGATAGTCTGTTGAAGTCTCTATAAACTCCATAAGGGTAGCTTGTGTACTTTTTGATAGTCTGTTGAAGTCTCTATAAACTCCATAAGTAGCTTGTGTACTTTTTGATAGTCTGTTGAAGTCTCTATAAACTCGATAAGAGTGGCTTGTGTACTTTTTGTACTCTATTATTGTATTGGTTCTGCTGAACTCTAGTTTTTATTTTAATCTGTACACAAGGTGAGACGTAAATAACGAATTTGTCTGTCTGTCTGTCTGTCTATGATATAATGTGAAACATTACATGCAAAGTGATTATCTCAAAATGGATCAAATCGCCTTGATTGGTTGATGTTATAATTGTTTAAAAATAAAATATCGGTTTCCTCAATATAATACATTTTGGCCAGGTACTGATGGAAAGAAATTAGGAATACCACCAACACTAACAGAAAAGAATGACAGCAACCAAACTCTTTATCTATAGTTAAAATTTGTTTTGTTTAATGACACCACTGGAGCACATCGGCTATTGGATGTCAAACATTTAGTAATTTTAGTATATAGTCTTAGACAGGAAACCCGCTACATTTTTCTATTTTCTAACAACACTGGAGCACATTGATTTATTAATCATCGGCTATTGGATGTCAAACATTTGGTAATTTTTATATATAGTCTTAGGGAGGAAACCCCTACATTTTCCATTAGTAACAAGGGATCATTTATATGCACCATCCCACAGACAGGAAAGAACATATTATGGACTTTGATATGCCAGTGCACTGGCTGGATCGAGAAATAGCCCAATGGGCTCACCGACGGGGATCGATGCTAGACTGATCTCGCATCAAGCGAACGCTTTACCACTGGACTATATACTGCTCATCCTTATTCACAGTGTCAGGAACTTACTCGAGTTACTGATATTCAATCTCACAGTATTGGTATTCAATCCCATATTACTCTTCCTACATTTTACAGACATTTCGGCGCTAAGTGTGACTGATATTTGGAGTGCAATACCAAGTGTTCCATTATTTATTTATTTATTTATTTATTTCAGTACACTGATGAGTTTTGTACAAACCAAAATCACGGTTAATACATATTCCATATATACATGTGGTAATGTTGGTATAAAATGTTCCTACTGGCAGTTGTTAAACTCCGAACCAAACAACTACGATAAATTGCTCTCCTACCTTTATTTTTCGTTAGGTTTTACCCACATGTTGTCCGCACAGAAATCTGGAAAAACAAAACCCAAAACATTACAATGACATAGATTCCACATACTAGATGATAACTATGTAACCTATATCGGCTTCACTGAGATCGCATAGGGCAAAAAGCATGTAATTTTATGCCGGCTGCCATTTTGCCTTCTTTGGAATACTCTGTACGAGCGGTCCGGCTAAAGGCTCGTACAGACTGGATGAGACGCATGCGTGCTTTCCGACTAAAGGCTCGTACATACTGGATGAGACGCATGCGTGCTTGCCGACTAAAGGCTCGCACAGACTGGATGAGACGCATGCGTGCTTTCCGACTAAAGGCTTGTACAGACTGGATGAGACGCATGCGTGCTTTCCGACTAAAGGCTCGTACAGACTGGATGAGACGCATGCGTGCGTTCTAACTAAAGGTTCATACAGACTGGATGCGACACGGGCGTACGGTCCGGTTAAAAACAAAATCGAAATACATTGGTTCCAGTGAGAGCGTCTAGACTGGATGCGTGCGACGTGTTCAACCTGAACGCAGGCCAACCTGAACACAGTTGGTGTATATGCCCAGAACGCAGGCCAACCTGAACACAGTTGGTGTATATGCCCAGAACGCAGGCCAACCTGAACACAGTTGGTGTATATGCCCAGAACGCAGGCCAACCTGAACACAGTTGGTGTATATGCCCAGAACGCAGGCCAACCTGAACACAGTTGGTGTATATACCCAGAACGCAGGCCAACCTGAACACAGTTGGTGTACAGGCCCAGAACGCAGGCCAACCTGAACACAGTTGGTGTACATGCCCAGAACGCAGGCCAACCTGAACACAGTTGGTGTACATGCCCAGAACGCAGGCCAACCTGAACACAGATGGTGTACATGCCCAGAACGCTGGCCAACCTGAACACAGATGGTGTACATGCCCAGAACGCTGGCCAACCTGAACACAGATGGTGTATATGCCCAGAACGCAGGCCAACCTGAACACAGTTGGTGTATATGCCCAGAACGCAGGCCGCAGACGCATTAAACGCAACAGTCGGACCGCACGCACGCGCCGCATCCAGTTTATATGAGCCTTAATAGACCTATAAATCAACCACCTCTTGTTTACCTGATCACAGTAGTGTCGGAACCCATTGACGAGCAGGTGAACGAACCTCCTGATGTCGTGTCAAGAGATACCAGCTATTTGATATGGGCGAGGTTTGCGGTCAGTGTGAAACGTCACTGGGTCAAAGTTCGAGGTGCACCCAACGTTTGAAGTGAAGTTAGCACCACAAGTCCTGTGATTGGTGATAAATGTGAGCGTGTTGGTTGTAAAAAAGAATTAGTTTCATCTAGGCAAAACATGTATGCAATTTTATTTCATCTAGTACCACTGTGTCAAGTAGCCGTGTGCTTGAAAAATGTATGGGGTACCTGTAAAAAAAACTACTAACATTTTGTGCGGAACTAGGGCAGTGATAGACGCTACCCGTTATTTCTAAAATGAGCAGCTTGCCCCTAATTTTTGCTGATTCACTTTAAGGGTGAGGGGTGGTAGTATTATATCCGGTGTGTTTATGTATACGTTGCAGGTAGAGTTTTAGCCACATATGGTACTATTGTCGTCTATGGGATTTGATTTGGTGGTATACAGACAGACCCTAGTTTTGAAACACAACGACATATTTTTCACTATTAAAGACGATTTTAATCATTTAACTTAGAAATACTTATATTTTATTATTTAGAATATTCATTTTTCGTACACATTAAGTGGTTCTGGTCATTCAGATTGTTTGTAATACCCCAAAATGCATTTTTGATCATTCTTAAAAAGCACGTTCGTCTGAGAAGTAATGGATATCAAGACAAGGTCTAGTTAGTTCAGACATTATTTTCCTCGTTTAAACATCACAGACTTTAGCTCCACTCTGTTATAACAGTATACAAATATGTTGAAGGTTTGTAGATAACTAAACATAGTATTCGTTTTCACGGGCTGAAACTAGAGTCTGCTACTTTAAATCACTTTCTTTTGTCCTTACCGTGACCATATTTCATACTGACGTAATTTTCTGCATGTATCAGATAACAGCTATCGGTAAACGTGCGACTGATAGCCGTAAAGCTACGGGGCTTTAAACATTTGGCTTCTGTAGTCGATATCTGAAGGAGAGAGTCTTCAGCTGTTGTTCAAGTGGTCACAAGCGAATCACTTAACTTCCTCTGGTTTGACATACCGTTTCCTTGCATCTGGAAATCAGCATAGCACAGTCTGAATTGATGTTTCCTTTGTTTTGAACGTTAGTTTTGTTTCTAAGATTCTGCAGCCCTTCTCCCCATCCCCCAGCTCCTACAAACTGCTATACCGAATTAATGTTTCCTTTGTTTTGTATAGAGACACATTCTCTTTCATACTCATCAACACATCATCGTTATGGTGACCAGTAGCGGCACCACTATCACCACCATTACCATGACCACAACTATCATCATTGTCGTCGTGTTATAATCGTCGTCATCATCGCCGCCATCATCATCATCACCACCACCATCATCAACTTTATCACCATCACCACCAACACCAACATCACCATGATGATGATCATCATCATCAACCGTATCACAATCACCACCATCATCATCACAATCATCCTTCTCATCATTACCACCACCACCATCATCATCACCTTTGTCATCATCATCCACCACCAACAGAAATCAGTACCACAATCACCATCACCACTAACACCATCATCATACCAATAAGCTGCGGAACGCTATATCTCTGTCCCATCAGTGGGCCCATTGGGCTATTTCTAGCTCCAGAATTTGGGCCTTTGGGCCGTGGATGGCGCATATAAAATATTCCTTGCTACTGATGGAAAAAGAAAAAAAACAACGAAAAAACAACAACACCCGGACAGTTAGGAGCAGTACTGGACTTAGGACCAAGGTAGGAAAGTAATTATTCAATAGTTAGATAGTCAAGTTATTTAGTTAGTCTTACGTTGATATTTTTTGTTGTAAGTTATATTAGCATTTTTGCAATTTCTGCTTTAGAGATAACTTGTATTTATCCAAATATCATTCCCTAGTAACATGCTCTTACCAGTTCTGCAAATATTAGTACTTAGTTAAAACAAAAGAGACCTTAAACGAAATAGAAATGGATACTAATAACGCAACCCACGTAGCCGAAGTAAAAGGGCTTAACCCGCAAGCTGAGAAAAACAGCATCATTAGAGTTAATGTGATAAAGGAAAATTCTGATAAGAGTGAAACTCACTCCCCCCCCCAATCGCCCTCCCCCCCCCCCCCCCCCCCCCACCGACCCCTCGACCTATCGCCACCCCGCGCGCCAACAGGAAAACAACAGCGCTCAAGATAAGGCCCAAAATAGATAGTGATGTTGAATTCGTCTCGGCCAATCCAAAAAGGAACGATATAGAACAGGCCATCAAACTAGATTACAAATCAACAGCAGTAGATAATACCCCCAGTACCCCTCGCACTGCCTCCAAAAGGAAGTGCGAACTAAATCTCAGTAGGGATGAATCGGACGTAGAAGACATAGAGGATAAAACCAACGGGATAGACGCAATCCACCCCGAGGTGCCAATAGCCAACAGATACCAAATCTTATCGAACACACGAATACACAAAAAAACTAAAACGCAGGCGCACAAACAAACGCCACACACAGGCATTAGACAAATACTAATCAAGGGTCAGAACCCAACACTCTTTGAATTCATTTTCTGGCAAAAAACAATCACCAACATGCCAAACACTACCGCCATCTTTTATCACACCCAAACAAGTACTGGCGACATATTCATTAAAGGAGACGAGTCCGCCCTCAAAGCACTGGGCACCATTTTCCACATTTACACAAGCCCGAGCTCGGACACAATATCGGTGGTACAGCTCGTACCAGTGTCCGTAGCACCGGGCAAACAAACTATGTTTGCACACACGAGAACAGAGCCACTAATCAAACCAGGCAAGCCTGACTACAAACAAACAAAAGCGGCTAGCGCCACAGTAATACACAACATTAAAAATGCTTTAAACTGCCTACAAACAAAGGCACAAAAAAAGTTGGTTTTCTCCGCATGTCCAAAAAACGTTATCAAAAATAACTCAGAGAAAACAGCGGACCAACAAGAAGGCACCAAAACTACGACGTCCGCCGTAGACGAAATCACTCCAGAGATAGACGCCATTTTTTCTTTCGGAAGCCTCACGGATCTACCAGACGTCGAAGAAAGCACTCCAATGGAAATACGGCAAACACCGCCCACCAACAGCGCCAAGCCGCCAGGGGCAACAGGTAACCCCCGTGCTGAAAGCAGCTCATTAACAACGAAAGCCACTAAACTTATAAAAACCAGACAGGCCCCCCAAACCCCAATCACAACCAAAACTGGAGAAAAAAACCCTTCAGTCGTTCAAAAAACTAAACAAATACCAAGGCAGGAGCCCAGCAAAAGCACTTACCCGCAATATGTTCTTAAAAACTAAAACGACAAAAGCCCCAGCTAAAACTAGACCAAAACCAGTCAAAACGTCAATCCCAGCGCCAATATATAGTGAAGGCTCAGCCATCCACCCCACCACCGCCCCCACCCCACCATCGCCCCCACCCCCACCCCCATCATCGCCCCCACCCCCACCCCCACCATTGCCATCACTAACAACGTCCCAAGCCCCTTCTACAAGGAGGTACCGACAAAGGCCATTGGCAATTTGAAAAGCCACGCCCAACATCCAGAGCCAAACCCCCATCCCCACCGAGAAAACCACTACCCCCACCCCCACCCCCACCAGAACTAACAAATGGCTTGCCAAACTCCACCCACTACCAGCTCTCGCCACCTCACTCCAAACTTTGAAAGAGGATAATCCCAACCTTGCAATTAATGAGGTAACAACCTGGACAAATGGTTACCTCCTAATATCAACCACCCATCCCTGCGACCACCATATCATAGTCCAAGGACGCAGATATTCGCTCCTCCCCTATGAGAAAAAACCAAGCAAGTGCCACCACTGTCAGCAGTGGGGACACGGAGCTGCAAACTGCCGCCACTATAGAAACCTACCCACTTGCCATCGCTGCGGCCAGAAGCATGCTAGAGCCTCCCATAATTCACCCTGTACTAATCCCATCCAATGCCCCAATTGCTTGGATAGACACATGGCACACGACTCTCGGTGCCACCACTATCAAAGGGCGCTGTGGCAAATGAACCTCCTGGAGAAACAAGAAAAAAACACAATTAAACCAAAAATAACCAGAGATAACTGTCTAGTTACAAAATCAATTACTTATGCAGAAAAAGTCAAAACCACAGAGCAGACACAAGTCAGCGAACTCAAAGCCATAATTGAGAAACTAGCCCTAGAAATTTCCTCCATTAAAGCTGACATAAGACAAAAAAAATTAAGATAGGAAACATAAAGAATAAATAAAATAAAAATCTTTTTTTTTTTAAATAGATAGAAAAACAAACGGATAAAATCAATAACAACTCAGGATAAATTATGGGAGATCCACCACCACACGCCATTAATAAACAAAATACTCCAAAACATAAGGGCCTTAGCGTTCTCCAATGGAACGCTAAAGGCTTCCATTCAATGGGACATGGTGCCGAACTCATACAACTCATTAGCACCAATAACACCAAGCCAGATATTATATGCCTACAAGAAACTTGGCTAGGAAATGGCTCTAATAAAAAATTTAAAAAATTAACTAAAACATTTAAAATCCCAGGCTACTCAACCTATTATAAACATAGAGAAAACAGTACCAGAGGTGGAATAGCCACACTCATTAAAAGTACCATACCTCATAGTGAAATCAAATACGAATCCATAAATGCCAATCTAGAAGTCCTAGGACTTACCATACTAAACGATAAAATGCCTATAGACGTTATTAACGTATATAGCCCACCAGGAACAGCCCATAAGCAAATAACTATAAATGATTACAATAAACTTATAAAACCAAACCATAACTTAATACTAGTAGGAGACTTCAACAGCCACAACCCACTGTGGGGAGGTCAGCACTCCGACGCACAGGGAGACATACTGGAAGAATTCATCAACATACATACTCTAGTATGTCTCAACGATGGCAGTAATACCTTCTACCACGATCAATCGCCAAGCTCTTCTACCATCGACCTCACTGTAACATCTAACAACTTAGGCGCTAACGCCCAATGGGAAGTACTCAATGCCCTCAACAGCGACCACCTCCCCATCTTAATCAACTATAAAAGTAATGTAGAATACGCAGAAATAGAACAATTCATACCTAATTCAAATTTAGTAAAGCCAATTGGGCAGGCTTTACAGGCGAATGTAGCAAAATTAAACTAGAAGACAACATACATATCGATGATGCTACTAACAAACTCACCAACGAAATAATTAAAATAGCAGAGAAAAATATACCTAAAACTAAACAACCTACTAAAAATAAACCTGTTAGTTGGTGGACGGCCGAAATTAAAACAAAATGCGGCTTCAGAAACAGGATGCGGAAACTCTTAAAAAAACCCAGGTAAACAGGAATACCACTTTAAATATAAAATAGCAAAAAATGAAATAGCTAAATTAATTATTGATGCTAAACAGGTCAGCTGGCAAACATTCTGCGGTGAAATAAATAATAGAACATCTATTAGAGAAATGTGGAAGAAAGTTCAAGCTATACAAGGACAACGCGCGACCACCACAGTCCTTCAAAAACATAAAACAGCAACCACTAATAAACAAAAAGCTGACCTTCTAAGTAAAACCTTTAGCAAAAACAGTAGTAACGAAAATTTCCCTAAACAATTCTTTGATAAACTCAAGAAAGATAACTCCTTACCAAAAACTAATACTAATACGGCCAATCACCCAAACAACGATAACCTAGAATTTAATAAACCACTAACATTGATAGAACTAAAAACTGCTCTTAAAGCTAAAAAAAAGTACCGCCACTGGGCCCGACCAAATTAGTTACACCCTGCTCAAGCACATGCCGAACGTAGCCCTAGAGGTAGTGTTATCGCTCTTTAACCGAATCTGGAGGGAGGGCCAAATGCCCACTGCATGGAAACACGCAGAATGCTTTAGTCTCCCTAAGGCGGGAAAAGACCACTCCCTCCCGGGAAGTTACAGACCGATAACACTTACGTCCCACATGTGTAAAACGCTAGAAACCATCATTAATAAAAGATTAAATAACTACTTACTAGAAAATAACCTTATTACAAATGTACAAAGTGGATTTAGATCCAAACATTCAACAATAGACCAAATAGTCAGACTTCAAAACAGTATAAACGATGCCTTCCGCAAATCTAATAAAGTATTAGCAATATTCATAGACATTGAAAAAGCATTTGATATGGTATGGAGACAAGGCCTACTCAATAAACTACAAACTAATGGAATTAAAGGAAACATGTTTAACTTTATCAATACTTTTATCCATAATAGATAAATCTCAGTCAGAGTAAACGGCCACTACTCAGATAAAACAGAAATAATTAACGGAATACCACAAGGCTCGGTCCTGTCACCAACCTTATTTAACATATTTATTAATGACATAACTAAAGCACTTAATGCTGAAGGTAAAATAAAATCAACCACTCCATTAAACACAGTACTGTTTGCCGATGACTGCGCCATCTGGCGCACAGGCAGAGTAACCAAGAATCTATTTAATTTAATGCAAGACGTTATGAACAAATTAAATAAGTGGGCCCTGGACTGGGGCATTAAATTATCTGAAACTAAAACAGTTTGTATGCTATTTAATAAAGTCAACTCGCCAGATAACCTTCAAATAACCTCAAACAATAAGCCAATCCCAAGAGTTAGCAAATTCAAATTCCTAGGAGTCACCTTCGACTCAAAACTAACCTTTAGTGATCATATTAATGATATCGTCAGACAAGCTAAAAATACTCTAAACTTACTAAGAGCAATCTCAGGCACCAGCTGGAGAGCGCAAACAGAGGCAATGCTTATGGTTTACAAAGCATGTATACTCTCCAGGATAGACTATGGAGCCCAAGCCTACAGTTGCGCCTCCCCAAAGCTACTGCAAAAACTAGATATCATCCAAAACCAAGCTCTTAGAACAATAGCTAAAGTTCCAGCTAATACTAGTGGCCAAAGCCTAGAAGTTGAATTTAACATTATGCCACTTAAATACCGCCGTAATCTTCAACATCTCAACTACCATCTTAAAATCCATTCGCTTAAATTAGATCACCCAGTTCAGGAACTTACCTCCATAATAGCAAAACCAGGGCTAGAATTTAAAACTAATAAAAAACTTAATGATTCATTTGCCACTAGGGCTAGTAAACTTGAAATAGAGGTAGGAATTGATAACACACCTGTGGCTCTATACCAACTCAACCAGCCAATTGAATGCCACACTCCATACCTAATCAAAAAAGCTACTGATCAAACCCCCTTTCCACCATTTAAGAAAGTTCTGTTTGAAGCCGCAGCTAATGAAAACTACCCTGAGCATATCTATATCTATAAGGATGGCTAAAAAAATCCAGATAACGGTAGGGTTGGCTTCGCAATAGTTGAAGAAAAAATATCCAAACACTCTAAACTAGTTAAATATGCCAGGCTGTCAGATAATCTATCAGTATATACAGCAGAACTGACAGCCATCTATGAAGCGCTAATCTGGATTAAAAATAAACAATACCCTAAAAGCGTTATCTTTTCAGATAGTCCAATCACTTCAAACAATTAAATCTACCAGGCCAGATATCCTCGCAGCTATCCATAATAAACTTCAAGAAATAAACCAGCTTAATCTAACAATAGTATTCGAATGGGTCCCAGCCCATGTAGGTATAATTGGCAATGAAATAGCTGACTATGGAGCCAAAACTGCACTTTCAATCACTAGTACAATTACAGCACTACCTTTAGGAATATCAGAACTAATGTCAAAAGCAAGAAAACACTACATGAATCAATGGCAGGCAAACTGGGACCTATCAACCAATACATGGCACTATAACATCAAGCCACTGGTCAACTCTATCCGACATAAACACCCAAACACTTATGTGGATAAACTAATCACTAAACTACGCATAGGTAAATCTTCACAGCTCAACAGCTGCTCTTTCACCAAACTAAATCCTGACTGCGAATGTGGCACCCGGGAGGATATGAAACACTACCTCCTGGATTGCACGCTACACAACAGCCAGAGAAAACTAATGATAGAATCAATAACCGAAGCCAACCAAAATAAAACAATTACTCCTAATTTTTTTACTTAACCCTGATAAATTCCTCAAACTCAAAACCTTCAAAGCAGTATACCAATTCGTCCTGTCCACCAAACCAAAATTATAAAAGCCACGTGCCACTCACCGTGCCAGCGTTCGATCGGCGCGAACCACCAACTCGACCGATCGCAGGCAGGATGGGAAGCCGTAGCGCACCCACTGGGCTCCTGGCAAGTCATTTAGTCAAAAGCGACCTTCTACACTCAACCGACACGCACTCCAATCTGGGAGACCAACGGATGGAAGGTGGCAATCTATAACTGAGATAAGTAATTAGTATACTACTTAACTCGTGACACCTGTGACTCCCTGGAAGGAACATCCACCCTACGCACTCGAACAGACTAGGTATTCCAACCCGAGGAGAGAACGGTGAAACGAAAAAAGTACAACCATATGCCTAAACTAGTTAGCTGATATAAATGCAGCTATAAATTAACAATTGCTCAAAACCTCCCGCCTGTACATCTCTTGGATGGAAGAGCGACCGTAAGCACTCAACCAACAAGCACTCCAACCAGAGAGATCAACGACGGGACGGTAGCGAGTGATTAATAACTACTAGATATGACAGTACTTAAATCGTGACACCTGTGACCCCTTGGCGGAACATCCAACCTTCGCACTCGACCAGACTATGTATTCCAATCCGAGGGGAGAACGGTGAAACGACACAAGTAAAAGCATATACTTAAACTAGATAGCTGGCATAAAATAAAATTATTAATCAACAATTATTCAAAACCACCCGCCTGTACAACTCCGGGAGGGAAGAGCGACCTTAAGCACACGACCGACAAGCACTCCAACCCCGGGGTTCAACGGCGGGACGTTAGCGAATAATTAATAACCATTGTTAACCTTACTGTAAATATTTATTCAGGTTCTGAAACTCGTGTGTTGCAATTGGTGTATACCACTCCCAAATGTTTTTGTGGCCCTTAAAACAAACAAGATAGGATACCACTAATTACCACTTTCTCTTGCAGCATTTTCACTGGTCCAATCCAGCCAATCGCGAACAAGGAACCTCACATGTAAATAAACTGCACAATTGTGTTTTGCACTCGCACCATGTCTTATTACTGATGCATGAAACCATGATTGACTAAGGTAAGTCAACTAGGGCAACTGAGGAAATAGCAAGCAGGAAACACAAGATTGACTTAAAAGACTAACCAAGTAAGCCTACTAAATTATTCTACATTACTAACAGTTACCAACATATAGACACCGTTCATTTCGCCTCAATCATTTCATTTCTTTATAAAATAATTATTCAGGAGGCGGGAATAAAAAAATTCTTAATTACTTAGCTGTCAACTATACAACTGCTACTAGATACTTTAACCCTATTTTTCTTTCTTTTTCTTTCTTTCTTTCATTGATTGGTAATAAAGTTAAGTATGTAAAGCATTAGGCTTTTTAAACCAATACCTACACTATAAGGGTTCCACCCTTCAAATTAGATAGCCAGATTAGTCTAACTCCCCCTCCGTCATTGTGTTCAATGCTATACAAAGACGGAGGGGGATGGGTGGTCATGATGACCGTTGAATTCACTAGAGTAGGGACGTAAGACAATAATTACAACCTTAACACCAAACTAGGATTTACATACAGACTACACGCTCACTGCAACAGTACACAGGATGCATTGACTAATGATAACAATGCATCCGCCCCCCATTTAATGGCCCAGCACGTGCTCTAATAAGGAACCGGACAAAATAATACCGTTCCGAGTACACAATTGCAATGGACCCGGGGGAAGCTGAACAAAAGAATATCGGCCTCCCCGACCCAAACCCCCAATACTTGCTGCTGGTAATAACTTGGTACTTGGTGATGCCTCGACCAGAAGCGGTTAGGCCCTTTATAAGGGCCCGATGGGCAACCTAGGGAGACACCACAGCATCGTAAAGGTCTAAAATTAACGAGCTACTCTCGATTCACTAATATCAAAACCTATATTAGACCGTTCAAAATTGCCCCAAAATTTCCTCAACAAAATTGCGCACCACTTTCTCTTTGACATTAACGGCTCCATTCAAATTTCATAGCACCACCACCGCCCCCACCCGCCTGCTACCGATTCAATCGGGCTGCTGGTGCTCCCTTGCACCTGCCAGTGCAGGCGGTCCCTCCTTCCCCTACCCCCACCTTTCCTGTCATGGACAGAAGAGCCGGCCAAGGCCGGCTCTTGCGCCCACGACAGGCGTGCGCTACAACAGCATGCTCTGAATGTGCGCGTAAAACCCTATGACATGACATGACATGATGGAAAAATGTAGCCAGTTTCCTCTCTTAGGCTATATGTCAAAATTACCAAATGTTTGACATCCAGTAGCCGATAATTAATAAACCAATATGCTCTAGTTGTGTCATTAAAAAATAGAAATTCTGTATCTGTATCTGTTCGTCCGATTTTGTTGACGTAATATTCAGATTTGTTTCAAATATTCTTCTTATTCAAATCCCTGAAGAAAAGTATTCCGTAATATTCCTTGCGAGAAAGAATCATAAATATGGGTAAACATATTTTGTTTGTGTTGGTGGAATTGGGTTCAGCATCAATAATGCATATAGAAGTTAATGTTATTTATAGAATATCGAGAGTTGGTGCCCGTTCCTAGGATGAGTTAGGAAAGTCCGGAAGTCCACTCCCCCTTTCCTCCCCCGCCCCTCTCCTGCAGACGCACACATCCAGTATGGACGCTGTCATTGCGTACGAGCCTCATCCACGCGCCACATTCACGCTTGCACGCGCCACATCCACGCGCCAAATCCAATCTACATGAGCCTTAAAGGGACATTCCTGACTTTAAAGCTAATAAAATAGACAGTAATATGCATTAGTAAACTCGCCTGTAATACATTTGTGTAAAAAAATCAATGAAAAGTGCGAAATTGAAATACTTATATAGAACAATACTTTCGGGATTCCCCATGACACGATTATTTGAAATCCTCGCGGAAAGGTGAAAGGTCAGAGGTCGTAGTGATGACGAGAACACAAATTTCCCACAATGCAATATTCAACATGGCTTCGGTGAGTACACGTTTTTGGGATGCAGTCGATTCGTCCACTGGACAATTTGTCCACGGACGATTCGTCCACTGAAAATTCATCCACTGAGGAACTCGAGACGATTCGTCCACTACAAAAAATCAGTTCCGGACGATTCGTCCACTGGGTTTTTATTTCCCCAGTACATTTCCATGGGTGAAAGTTTTCCGGCATATGCCGGATTTTCCGATTTTTCTGGGTCTCTAAGGGTCGTTTTTCCAAATCGTGTAAATCCGTTGAGATTTTCATAGGGGGGTGGGTAGGGGTTATGACCCAACTTCTCCGATTGTTGATAGATGATTACTCCAAAGTTCAACAAAAAGTTCGATTCTACAACCTAGTTTTAGCAATGATTCAATCCGAGAAAGTTCCCCGATCTATCTAGCAGATGCACATTTCAGTAAGTGCGCGGGTTTTTTTTATTTTGGGGGGGGGGGGGGGGGGGGGGGGGGGGTGGGGGTTACGGAGATCGCCGATCCTTTCGTTCGATTCCGACAAAACTGACTCAATGCGATCACCAGTCAACGGAAACAAAAAATCGCAGTCCGTGAAACGAGATCCGGAAAGTTGAATCAAGTCGCGTCTAAAACAACACGCTTTGTTTGAATGACATTTGTTGTTTTGTTGAATTGTTTTTAATGTACATTTAATTATATTGGAATTGAAGACAACGAGTTTTTATTTTATTTCGAGGTTATTAGGCATATGGGGATAACATGTGACGAGGGAGGGTACAGTGGATATAATGTACGCCATTGAAGGAGAACATGACGGGGGGGGGGGGGGGGGGGGGGGGTAATAAAGTCTTCCGACGCGGAGGCTTGCATTACCTATTTACCACATCGTGACATGCGAGATAATGTACGAGCGAGTGGACGAATCGTCCGGGGCATGATAATGAATACAAAGAGTTAATAAAAAATGGATATTAATGTTGAATTCTAACTCTATTTTACTTTTTTGGTTATAGTATACCACAAAATAATGTTAAGAAACGATTACAATGTCAAAGAAATAACTATTAATATGTATGAAAAAAATGCAGTCATCGAGTGGACCAATCGTCCGTGGACGAATTGTCCAGTGGACGAACCGTATGGAAGGCACGTTTTTAATGTTATTTATCTTTTAATATTGACGTTTTGCATTGATTACCAACGACTTTCCATTTGTTTCCTACAAGTCAGTAGTATTACAATTATTTTTTTTTTCGTTAAACTAAGCGATACGAATGGACGCATTTTAAAAGAAACAAGTAGAAATGATGCCGATAACAATTCCAAGATTTTATAATAATGTTCTTTTTTTTCATCTTTTTTTTCAACTTCAACAACTTTTTGATCTTGTCTCTTTTCTATTGCCTTCGGCCTGGCAAGCCTTCTGATCGTTCTAGCATTTAGGGTTAGGGTCACTTGTACTTATAGCTATAGAGATCTATAGATGTTGGAAAGATCGGAACTTTGTCCATTAGTCAACTCGCCCCAACCCAAGCATTATACTCATAATACTGTGATTTTATGGGTATCTGGTCGTTTCGGCCGGTTGCTAGTCACTTCGTACCTTGGTCCTTTCGTACCATAGTCATTTCGTAGCTTGGTTCTTTTGTACCATAGTCATTTCGTACCTAATTTGGTCCTTTCGTACCATTGCAAAATTGAAAGTCATATCGTACCCAATCTAATTACGTATATAAGATGCAAACACCACATGCAACTGACTTTATAAATCATTAAATATTTAATTTTGTCCCTAAAAATAGATCAAGTCATTTCGTACCATACACTGAAACAAATTTGTTGTTAATTTAAGGGCGTTTCTGATCAGCAAAAAAAAAAAAAAAATATTGTCATTGTGTATAAGTAATAAACATGAGCAATTGGCTGATTTGGTAATCGATAGGGTAGACAATGTTTTCAGTGGTTGTTATTGTTTATTTCTTAAACAAATAAGATAAGTAATAATAAGTAATATTCGACCATTTCAGCTGGTAACTGAAAAAAATTGTTCATATTTATTTATTTATTTATTTATTATTATTAGCATATTTATTAATTATGAATGTAAAAAAAGCACACTTTGGTCAATTGGAGTCAATTTCAGAAAACATCGAAGTTGGCCGTTAGTAGTACATACCAAATACGGCTCTTGTCAGGTAAAATGGAAATAACAGTTGACAGGTGTTATGGTAAATCAATAACGATATGCTGCACAATAATGTGTTCTGATTTTCAAACTGTCAAAGTAAATTTAAAAAACGAAACAAAAAAACACTGCTTTTATGCTATGGTCGATTTGTTTTTTATATACTGGTATGAAATGACTATGGTATGGAAAGACTTCTCACAATGGGACGAAATAACTAAGGTACGAAATGACTTTTTGCAATGGTACGAAATGACTAGGGTACGAAATGACCAGGCAGCATGGTATTTACATGTGCTCTACGTCACAAAAAGGTCACGTGATGCGCTTCAAATGCATGACAAGTCGAAGGGAATCCGCCGTCTAAAAATAGACTTTATTTGACGGTTGAAGGGAAAAATAAATTGATACGTACGAAAAAATATTTGGCAAAAATGCATATTGAGCTACTACGAACATTTGGGGGACCAAAAACACATTGGATATACAGATATGGATATTCTGGACAAGGAAATGTAAGTAAATTGTCATTCTAACAATTAAAAAAGGTTTTATTAGCCGGAAACTTTATAGCATTGCAACAAAGTCAGGAATGTCCCTTTAAGAGAGGAATTTTTAAAAATCGTGTTTCATCTGAGCATTAGACCTATAAAATGTTGTCTCATCCAGTACCATCGTGTCAAGTGTATATATGCAGTACTTGTAATATTAAAGAATTCAGTTTTGTGCAATTTTGTACGAAACTAGGAATGTTGTAAAAATCGAAAACAAATCGCATAATTGTATAACATTCTTCAGTGAATACTTTGAGAGAAGGATTATAGTATTCGTATTTATAGGTCATTATTTGGTCCATGATTTCATAAAGTATTTTTTATCCACAAAAGTTAACATTGTCACCTACAGGATCCTATTTGGTATAGTCGAACCTTGAGTTAAAGGGGGTACTGGGATACCTACCATGCTTAAGACCATTGCTGGTAGAGACTGCAACTCTGCACGTAGGGCTAGTAAATAAGATAATCAACTTAGTTTAATTTTTCCACTTCACTGGTTCTGTTTCCAATGACTCCGATGCATTGTCCATTACTTAACCTAAGTTAATGAAGAATTGCGTTTCACTATCTCACGTTACCGTATATTATCTACTAAAACGGCGTGAGCACTGAACCGGAATAGTGGTCTACTTGGTGCAAAAAAAAAGAGTTTGTTTTGTTTAACGACACCACTACAACACATTGATTAATCATCGGCTATTGGATGTCAAACAATTGGTAATTCTGACATATAGTCTTAGAGAGGAAACCCGCTACATTTTTCATTAGTGGCAAGGAATATTTTATATGCACAATCCCATAGACACGATTGCACATACCACTGCCTTTGATATACCAATCGTGGAGCACCGGCTGGAACGAGAAATAGCCCAATGGGCCCACCGACGAGGATTGATCCCACGCCGACCGCGCATCAAGCGAGCGTTTTACCACTGGGCTACGTCCCGCCCCTAAATGTATCTTGAATGCATGCAGCGCTCACCGGTCTCGATAGATTGCCGGTTATTTTCATGCTTCTATCAAATTAAGGTTCAAGCACGCAATCCTGGCCACACACATAAGCTCTGTGGCCTTAGACCTACACATTGAATTATTAAACTCGATGTTGGTGAGAGACAGTACCTACTAGCTTTAAGTGTATTGATGCCTCTCTCCTTAACTACTTCTTATTAAACTCAGTATTCTGGAAGACAGTGCGCCACGACTGGTATATCAAAGGCCGTGGTATGTGCTATCCTGTTTGTGGGGTGGTACATATAAAAGATCCCTTGCTACTAATGGAAAAAAATGTAGCGGGTTTCCTCTCTTAGACTATATATCAAAATTACTAAATGTTTGACATCCAGTAGCTGATGATTAATAAATCAATGTGCTCTAGTGATGTCGTTAAACAGAACAAAGTTTAAACGTTTCTGGATCCGCCCGTGAACCTTGGGCGATCGCTCTATACGATGAATAAAATTACTCGTGTCGAAACTGTAGAATTCTGTTTGTTTTCTGCAACAGGTCGTAGCACCAAATGATGATAATTATATCACGTGGGCGGACATTGGGTGAGCGATCTAGCTACTGAGCATCAACCAATTCACATATGACAACAAATATGACTTCAAGGTCGAAATTTTAGAAGTTTGGTTGTTTTGGGTTTTTTTGGCCCATTTGACTGTTAACGCATCAATTGATAATGATATGTTACATAAAACAACACGCATGACACCATGACGAAACAGGTCAACTTTGCCAAAGACGTCATACCTGCGTTGCCAAAAAAAAAAAAAAAGCAAAAAAAAAGCGATATAACTAACTTGGGCTATTCACAACGTAGTTTAACTTGTCAACTGTTTCTGATTTAGTCGCGCCAAACAGTCGATGGTTTTCGCTTGACGGCACAAACGCGTAACATGTCTTAAAAGACTGGACTTCTTTCAGCAAAAAAAAACACGTATCTCTATCACTCATGCTTTAGTAAACACGGTAAAATGGAAATGGACTTTGAATTAATTGTTCTCAGTCGACAACATTAAAACAAAATAAAAAAAGGAAAATAGCAAGGATTGCAGCGAAGGAAGCAATTGATTTTATATTATTACTACAGTCGAACTTACAATAAAGGATACCGCATTTTAACAACCAATTGTTTTAATAGTTTATTTTGCTTAACAACATCACTAGAGCACATCGATTAATGTTAGTCATCAGAGGAAATCCGCTTCATTTTTCCATTAGCAGCAAGGGATCTTTTATATGCACTTTCCCACAGACAGGAAAACACATATCATGTTCTTTGACCAGTCCTGGTGCACTAGATCGAACAAGAATAAAATCCAATCAGTAGAATGGATTCACCAAGATGTTTTGATCCTGCAACGCAAGCATCTCGAGCGAACACTCAACCGAATGAGCTAATTCCCGCCTCTAAACTTAAATGTCCATTTTAAAGGGCTGAAACTAGGGTCTGCTCCTTTAAAGGCATATTGCCACAGACCACTGACCTATTTAATGGTCTAACAAAGTATTACCTGAACAAAAATTATTTGATTTGTCCCTAAATGTACTTTATTCGACCATCTTCATAACCACCATACTCCATTTAATAATTATATTTTGTAAAAATAATTGAATTATGGCAATGGTCCATAATTCAAAAACTAAAATTGCCGTGAGGGTTGACATGGATTTCACTCCATTATGGTTCAGTTAAGGTGATGCGACAGCTAGATTTGGTTTCCAACAATTAAGGTAATTTTTATTTATTATCCATTTTCAGAGAAATAAGGTCCTTAAATCCATGACAGTATGCCTTTAAGAACGGCACGTAAAATGTTTTTAGAATTTCTTTTCTTACAAACCCAATTGACAGAACACTGTCTGGTTTGTTTGGATCACACAGCAATATTACATATACGTGGTATAGATTAACAAAAAAACGAACAAAAAAAACAAAACAATAATAACAAAAACCCACACCTGACCGGGTGTTTCTTGTTGACAACGGGACGACCAATTAAATGAACTGTGGTGCAATCGACGGTTTTGTGACGTATGCTAAAATTACGTTTGTAGCTTAGAATTCGTTGTAAACAACTTGTAGTCAGATTTAAAAATCGTTTAATTTTCCTTTAATCGTGGCTTTTAACGATCATACCTTAAGAAATGCAATACATTTCTACTCCGTTAAATCTTAGATATCATTAACCTTACAATCGTTGTTTAAAAATGATGCTAGATTCAGACTTACAACTGCCATGACGAAGTTGGTCAACTCGACGGTTGCGTTGTAATTTCCCCAACTCCCGACTTCCGACGGGTGCGCTCAGATTAACAACTAATGAGTTATACGATGAAAATCGAGTTGTAAGAACACTCAGAAAAGTAACTGGACAGTCGAAGAAATCATAACAGCAGAATCCAACTCATAATGGCGACTGTAATTTTCAATAAATAAATATTGATTAATTTATTTATTTATTGAACATTGCAGTCGCAATTATTGTACAATTTAATGTTTGTAATTAGGAGAGGGTCTGGTAAGTTGGAAAAATTGTGCCCAATCTTTTTATTTATATAATAATATAGTCATAGGTGTACAAGCTCCCATTTTTGTAGGTTGCCGAATTAAACGAAAATGCCCGAACAACATTTATTCATATTAGCATTACTAACAAATAGCTATATAGGGTTGCAAACGAATCACTAGGCATTTGTAAATGGATTAAAACTAATGTTCCGATTAGAATGATGGAAATCTCTCTCGAATATCTCTATCATTTTAGCCCGAATTTGAGGCTTTGTGCCCCTGCCTCCCTGTCTCGTACGCTTATGAATATATAGTATATGCAATAAAATATGTTTTCAGTAATACTAAAAAAGGTCATGTTTTTAAACAACTCGTAATGAGACATATGGTATCTAACAACAATACAACACATACACCATACACAACACTACTTACATCAAACCATTTGAATAACTAATAATATTCTGTCAATAGGTTTATTTGATATGATATACATTTTGAAATATTTCACACATCGCTCTTTAACAAACTGCATAACTGTAGGAAATGAAATGTTTTGTTGCTGTGGGGGGGTTTTTCAATTTCGGAAAATACAAAACAACATCTTCACAGGATATTACTGTTTCCCAGCTAGCTCTGTTTAATTAAATATTCCATATTAGTTTTACAATTTTCTTGTACTTGAAAATAAAGTGTACCGGAAATTTTATGTCTTTGCGTAAATTTCGGTTTTCTTTTGTCTTGTAATTTTGTCGTTTCTGTACACTCAATCCTTAGAAATTAGAAATGTTCGTAGATGCGAAATATAAATGTTAACATCGTTTAGTATAAAAGCTTAGGTGTTTTTGTTTTTGTTTTAAAATTCTTTAACGCTCTTGTTCTGTTCAGTTCAAAATGCATCTTCTGGGAACCTGAAAAAGTATAATAAATATATTTTGGTTAATCATGTGTCATAGCAACAATAACAGTGTCATAAAAAAAATTAAAATACAAAAATATCACTAAAATGTTAAAAAATTATTTAACTGACTTTTTCCACATTTAATTTCTTTAATCCTATTCAATAGCAACAGTGACAGTGTCACGGAAAAGCAATAAAGTAAAAGAATATCACTAACATTTTAATATATATATTTAACGGACTTTTCCCCATTTAATTTCTTTTCTGCAGACCTCTGTCTTTGTTTTTAGTTCTTGTTGTTTGTTTTTTTGTTTGAAGACATTTTTTGTGGGTTTTGTTGTTGGTGGTTGTGGTGAGGTGACGTTTTTGTTGTATTATTATTATTATTTTTTTTTTTTTTTTTTTTTTTTTTGGGGGGGGGTGCTCTTTTTTGTTTGATAGTTTTGCTTTGTTTTGTTTTTTATATTTTAGGGGTGGGGCAGGAGTTGCATAATGGGGAATTGGTAGCCATAACCAGTTATGTAAGAACAATAAGGAAATTCCTCGCCTTTAATTTTAGCTCTCTGTGTGTCTCTTTCTCTCTTATTTTCTCTCTCTTTCTCCCTCTCTTTCTTCTCTCTCTCTCTCTCTCCCCCTCCCCCTCTCTCTCTCTCTCTCTCTCTCTCTCTCTCTCTCTCTCTCTCTCTCTCTCTCCGTCTCCCTCATTCTCTCTCCCTCTGTCTCACATTCTCTCTCTCCCTCTCTCTCTGATACCTATGTTTATCCCATAATCACAACGACAAAGCCATTGACATAATATCATATCTCTACCCAAGACAAAGCGGCCATTTTGACAAGGTCGTGACAGTGTTTCCTGGGGTATAATACGGCAAGAGATAATACGAATAATGAAATAAAAGCTAAAATAATGAAATAAAATATGACTAAGCTCACCACTTTAATTTTGCACGCGTGCTTTTCGAGCAGACATCGACGAGTCTGTAAGAATATTAGCTAGTGATAAAACGCCAAACTGAACAGCGGAAAGAAAAAATTACAGGGGAAAGTCATGTGACGTGGCGATGTTAAGCGTTTAATCTCAGGATGCGTTTCATTAATACCCCAGTCACACATAGCTAAAGACCATTTTACGACCACTTGCGACCAAAAACTCCACAAATATCGGCAACCTTCTTGCGACCAAACGCAAATATTTTTTTTGACTGGTCGCCGATTGGTTGCTGGTGTTTGTCACAGTGTGCCTCGTTCGCCGACCAGTAGGCGATCAGTCGGTATATTTTTAATGTTCATGATCAAATTAAAATGTTGAAAGAAATATCTTCTGCGATATGTGGCACTGTTTGCTGTGCTGGTAGTAAGTGCGGTGAGTGACAATAGTATCGCAATAGTTGCGAAAAGTAATATAATATTGTATTTGATTACATAAAAAAGTAAAAGTAAAAGTAAAATATGAAATAATAGTAGATATAAGAAATATATATTCCATTTCAACAATAAGTTATCTTCTTTTCAAGTCGTTAAAAAAAAAATGCTTCCTTTTTTTCTTCTTCTTTTTGAAAATTTCGACTCGTTGTACCGTAAAGGGATACCAGTCTATTGAAATAAATCTATATACATGTTGGAAATGAGTAGTGCGCGATGACATATTTTCTTCCGGTACGCACGCCCACTTCCGCCTTAACGGAGACCCGGTTCTGCTATGATGGCAGATTTCGTGCCAACAAATCAAACTGGTTAATTGAAATATCGCTTCGGCTATTTATTTAGTTTTTATTTTCCTGCTTATATCAAATTAGGATTTCTGCACGATGTCCTTGACACACATACATATATATATATAACAATACCTACAACAGTGCTTGTGCAAATTTGGTTAAATTGTTAATCGAAAAGAAACAAACTTTTAAAAATGGTTTTGTTTAACGATACAACTAGAGCACATTGATTTATTAATCATCGGCTATTGGATGTCAAATATATGGTAAGTTTTTGAGAGGAAATCTACTACTTTTTTACATTAATAGCAAGTGCCTTTGATATATCACTCGTGGTATACTGGCTGGAACGAGAAATGGTATAAATGTCCCACCGACGGGGGTCGATGGCTGTGGAGGCAGGACGTAGCCCAGTGGTAAAGCGCTCGCGTGATGCACGGTCGGTCTGGGATCGATCCCATCGGTGGGCCCACTGGGCTATTTCTCGTCACAGCCAGTGCGTCACGACTGTTATATCAAATGCCGTGGTATGTGTTATTCTGTCTGCGGGATGATGCATATAAACGACCCCTTGCTACTAATGGAAAAATGTAGCGGGCTTCCTCTCTATTACTTTGTCAAAAATGACCATGTTCGACATCCAATAGCTGATGATTAATAAATCAATGTGCTCAAGTGGTGTCGTTAACAAAACAAACTTTATTTATATTGTGGCTATGGATCACGGATAACTAACAATGGCTGTTTGAACATTATGCACGTACAATCTTAAGCATCCCGGCACCGGATTCTACCTAGACTCGGTGGTGGTGGTGGTGAGTGTGTGTGTGTGTGGGGGGGGGGGGGGGGGGGCATCAAGCTTACTCGATAAGGCGCTCGATTGAGGTTTGTATGTCAGAATTATTAAATGGCTGACATCTAATAACCGATGATTAAAAAATAGATATGCTCTAGTGTTATCGTTAAAAAAACTTTTATCTAGAGTGAGAATGAACGGTCAGTGGTTATGTGTAAGACCACTAAACCGATTTCTCTCTCACTAATCACTAACATCTAACCACTAACCCACTGTTCTGGACAGACTGCCCAGTTAGCAAAATTGTATGCTCAAGATAGCATGATTGAATTACAAAAACAAAAATCATGTTAACATGCATTAATGAAGGTAGGGGGCATGCAGATGTATTTAGGTACATTATGGTCGATTTTAAAGTAACATCTATCAGACCCTAAGCTAGCCGATAAAATGGCGATTTTGTTTTTGCCGAAAGTCGGGTCAGTCTATCCTTTTAAGAATGATGTGATGATATATAAGAATATCAGGTTACTACGTTTTGATACCGTGGTTATTTGACGAGGTTTAGATAACGGTGTAAAAGTCGAGCTTCAGCAAGCCTTACACCGTTATCGAGCCGAGTCAAATAACCACGGTATCAAAACGTAGTAACCTGTTGTTGTTTTTAATCATGCAACCCCTTTCAAGTTACATTTTTGTAATATGTTTCAGTCAAAAGCGGTATAGTTTTATCGTGTAGAAACTACTACCGGAAGTCAGGCAATAGCAGTTGCCCGAAAGCATCTTGGGAATGGCATAGCTAGCCTAAATGTTGTGTGTTTTAAATGAAATACGTTGATTATATTTCACTCTGTTATGTCACATTACAATTTTTGAACCCTTTTCTGTGACAATAAACTCAAGTTTATGTGCGACTTGAAGAAGATCTACATTGTTAGCTGCTAGTGACTGTGGCGTCAGACGCTGTTTCAATGTAAACATTATTTGTAGGAAGCTACTTAATTCAAAAGTTGGCTAGTTCCGAATGGAAGCGAATAATGGAGAATTGAAAAATAAGATGTAATTTTATGATACAGGAAGTGTAAATGTTATATTTATTTATGCAGTTCAACAATTATTGCTGCAAATTGATGTTGGAAAAATGAAAATTGAGCAAACATCATTTCCTCGTGACATATTAACACTTCGAATTATCAAGTTGGGATTATCAGGTCAATAGGAGGCATGGTTGCATGATAATACTGGGTAGGAAGTCAGAGCCGTATCGAGTTTAAAATAGCAAAAATAGAATAAATAATTTTCAAAATCGTGACACAGTAATATAGGGACTTGTTCCGGTAAACATAAAGGACAATTAAACAAAAAGGTTACATCTTCGTATTTATCTGGGATAGAGGCCGGATATTAGCTGTCGGTTGAGTGCTCGCTTGAGGTGCTTGCGTCGCAGGATCGAACCACCTCGGTGGATCCATTCAACTGATTTGGGGGTTTTCTCATTCTAACCAGTGCACAACAACTGGTCAAAGGCTGTGTTGTGTGCTTTCCTGTCTGTTGGAAAGTGCATATAAAAGATCCCTTGCTGCATCAGGACAAATGTAGTGGGTTTTCTCTGATGACTACGAAAGAAATGTTTTATTTAACGACGCACTCAACACATTTTATTTACGGTTATATGGCGTCAGACATATGGTTAAGGACCACACAGAAATATAGAGAGGAAACCCGATGTCGCCACTTCATGGACTACTCTTTTCGATTAGCAGTAAGGGATCTTTTATATGCACCATCCCACAGACAGGATAGTACATACCACGGCCTTTGTTACACCAGTTGTGGAGCACTGGCTGGAACGAGAAATAGCCCAATGGGGCCACCGACGGAGATCCATCCTAAACCGATTGCGCATCAAGCGAGCGCTTTACCACTGGGCTACGTCCCAGCCCTCTGATGACTAGAATTACCAAATGTTTGAAATCCAATAGCCAGAGCCGGTTTAAGAACCCGCGGGGCCTGTAGCACAAATGTTTGAAATCTAATAGCCAGAGCCGGTTTAAGAACCCGCGGGGCCTGTAGAGCAAATAACAGCGAGGGCCCCTTCCTACGATATATATTTGGTAACTCCTTCGGGGAGAGGGGAAAAATGACCTGGGGGAAATAAATGTGCACATGACTGCGGGGCCCCCTGAAACGCAGGCCCCGTAGCACGTGCTACATGTGTGTTACTGGGATAAACAGGCTCTGCCAATAGCCAAAGATGAATTAATCAATGTGTCGTTAAACAAAACAAACTTTTTTTTTATCTGGGGGAAATCGTCCTTTAACCCCATGCCCCATGTGACATACGGCCCCGAACGTCTGTATTAATTGTACCCAGTATACCTTAAATTCCCGGTTAACTTTCGTTGACGGCGTTCTGTAAGTAGCGGTCGCATTTCGTTAACAGAGCTACACACATTCCTCTGACGTCAACAATACTTGGGCCTTCCGGCGCTCTCTTGCCGAAAAAGAGGCTGTTCATGTTTGGGTTAATTCCCCTTCTGCCGAACAGGAGATGCTGCTGGTTGACCAGTTTGTTGAGGTCGCGTTGGTCCGCGAGACTTTCTTGTGACGTCATTAGTACCACCAGACAGAACAGAACCAACAGACAGGGTATTCTGGAATTCATCTGCAAAAAGAATAATAAACGTGTGGGGTTGGGTTTTCTTAATAAATATTGTGAAAGAGCGTTCGCTTGAGGTGTAATTGGTCGTAGGATAAATTGACGTTGATGGACTCCCATACTCATGACTGGTATATTAAAAGCTATGATGGGTACTGTCCTGTTTATGGACAAGTGCATATAAAGGATATATTGATTATTTTGGCAGCGGATTCCCCTCTCCCTCTTTCATTCTCCATCCCTCTTTCATTAACCATCCCCCCCCCCTCCCTCCCTCCCTCTCTCTCTCTCTCTCTCTCTCTCTCTCTCTCTCTCTCTCTCTCTCTCTCTCTCTCTCTCTCTCTCTCTCTCTCTCCCTCCCTCTCCCTCTCCCTCTCCCTTGCTCTCATGTCGATGCATGAATAACAAAAACAAAAATCGATATCACTGAGGCATGCAGTTCATTTTGACTTATTTGACTATCAGGTTTCGCAATGATGAAAGGGAGCCAACTGCCTACTAGATAATGGGGCGTGTTGCAGAGAGTCGCTTCCCTTTTCGGACTCTTTCGCAATATAGCGTAGGGGTTTGACAATTCCACAAAATGCACTACAGCCGGTATATTTTGCCATTAGTAGCAAGGGATATTTTATACGCACCATCCTACAGGCATGATAGCACATACCACGGTCTTTGATATACCAGTCGTGGAGAAATAGCCTAATGGGCCCACCGACTGGGATCGATCCCAACTGTTACATCAAATACAATGTATTTTAAGATATACTAAAGGCTTGTGAGAATTCTGAACAGTTTGGGATCGGGGTAGACATACATATAAATACTAATTAACAATAACAGTACAACATTGGTGACGTAGTGATTAAGCCATTGACTATATGGCTGGTAGGTACTGGGTTCGCATCACGACACCGGCTTCCACCAGTTTAATGACTCAATGGGTAGGCGTAAGATCACTGCACAGACTTCTCTCTTACAAACCAGTAACCCTCTGTCCTGGACAGACAGCCCAGATAGTTGAGGTGTGTGCCCAGGGCAGCGTGCTTGAACCTTAATCAGATATAAGCACGAAACTAAGTATAACCAAACAACAAACAATACAATGCCGCCAGCTGTTTCGGGAGAGAGGTGGAGGAGATTGAGTTAATCATTCTTTGGGATAGAGGCAGGATTTAGCTCAGTCAGTTCAGTGCTCGCCTGAGGTGCTTGCGTCGCAGGATCGAACCACCTCGGTTGATCCAATCAACTCATTGTGTTTTTCTCGTTCCAACCAGTGCAACACAACTGGTTAAAGGCCGTTGTATGTGCTTTCCTGTCTGTGGGAAAGTGCATATAAGAGACCGCTTTTTGCTAATGGAAAAATGTTTCCTCTCCAAGACTATATGTCGCAATTACCGACTGTTTGACATCCAACAGTCGATGATTAATAAATCAATGTGCTTTAGTATTGTCGTTAAACAAAACAAACTGTTTTTGTTCATACTTCGGAACAGGTGGCACAGGTCAAGGTGGTGTATAAAGAAACTTAGAATTGTTTCAATGAAAAATAGTTTATGCCTTGGTGTCTGTCAGTAGATCTGACAAGAGCTAGTGTCATTTCGTGTCCAAATGATTTTCTATTGGAAACCGTTATTACTAATACCTTAAATGTAGTTCGCCCTCAAAATAATTTGATCAATATTTCTGTGAAATATTTAAAGTTTAGGCTCAAACTCGAGGAAGACCTGGGGGCTTTTCCCGTCCAAAGCAATGGGCAGTACTGATATTTTGAAGTCAGCGGTTTGTGCTGTCCTGTCTGGAACAATGTATAAACACCTAAATGCTAATGGAAAAATGTGGCGGATCTATCGTCGGAAGAATATTTGTCATAATAATCAATGTTTTCTAGTGGTGTCATTTAAACAAAACATACTTTACTATTATAAAACAAAGCAAACATAAACAAATAAACAAACAAAAACCAAACAAAAAAATTAATGAATGAATGAATGAATGAATGAATGATAGAATGAATGAATGAATGATAGAATGAATGAATGAATGAATGATAGAATGAATGAATGAATAAATAAAATAAAACAAAACGACAATAGCATTACAAACAAAAAGCAAAACAAAAACCAGAACAAGAACAAACAAACAAACAAAAACCTACCAATAAATACTGTTATGTTCTGTAATATATATTCACTGTATACATCATCACAATAGACTTGTGGGTGTGGGTGTGGGCGTGGGTGTGGGTAGGTTTTGGCATGCTTCCATCAGAGAACTGTTCAGGCACGCCTGTCGTGGGCACAACCTCTGACTTCGCCAGAATTCTGTCCATGACAGGAATAGATTTGTCCTTTAGATTCGTCACAAAAACAATGGAACCACATCTTTGTCTAAATCTATATAAAACAGTCATTAAAAATACCATTGGTATCATATGTTCTTGTCTCATGTGCCCATACACTACTAAATGTATGTTGAAGTGCGATAGTGGTCTCCGTCATTTCTGATTGAAATCTTTGAATCGGACATCAAGGTTCTTGGTGATTGGTTGCACTGAACGGCCGTCTCCAGATGGCGGTACTATCAGGACTGAGACCGAATATGAGAATCTTTCGCAGACTAATGTCCCCCAACAGGATGTAGTGGCACCAAAGTTTCGGCTTCATGCTCAATATATAGAGAATAATCGGTTATTGTCTTAAGATATTGGGTTTATCCTGCAAGACTCAGTCAAGCGGCATTCGCCATTTGACCTGAACAGAATAAACCCGATATCTTTAGAGAGCAACCAAGGGGCGGGACGTAGTCGAGTGGAAAAGCTTTGGCTTGATGCGCGGTCGGTCTAGGATCGATCCCCGTCGATGAAACTATTGGGCTATTTCTCGTTCCAGCCAGTGCTCCACGACTGGCGCAACAAAGGCCGAGGTATGTACTATCCTGTCTGTGGGATGGTGCATATAAAAGATCCCTTGCTGATAATCGAAAAGTGTAGTCCATGAAGTGGCGACAGCGGATTTTATATATATATATATATGTTGAATGTGTCATTAAATAAAACATTCCCTTGCTTCCTTTAGACAGTAACCGGTTATTTTATTTAACCTGCAATCAACAAAATACCAAAATCGAACAAATGAACTGTTTTAATTCACAACTCTACCGGTTTCCAGAGGAATATGTCCACACGTGTTGAATGCCTTCGCACCTACAATAGCTTCCCACCAAAACAAAACAGTTGTCGAATAACTTCTTTTTTTTAAAGTGAAAACAATCAACGGGGAAAACAGTAACTGAACAATACAGCATTCATTTGCAAAGTAGTTCCGTTTAAAAAAGAAAGAAAAAAAAGCTGTATATGGTCAGTATCACGTCATCATAAATTATCTTGACAATACATCAAGAATATTACCAGATATCTTAACGTAATTTTATTTCAGATACTAGTACATGTTTGCAGTGGTAAATGGTATACAATTCTTTTAGATCACAGTATTTGTTCAAGCATTCGTTTTTAAACGAGTTGTAAGATAAATATTATGCACAGATCAGACTGCCAACTGCCAGCAAAACGTTGGCCAAATCGGCAGTTGCGATGTAATTTCCCCAACTCCCGACTTACGATGGATGCACTCAGATTAACAACTAATGGGTTACAGGACGAGAATCGAGTTGTAAGAGCGCTCAGACTAGCAACTGGACAGTCGTAGATGTCGTGACAGCAGAAAGTTGGCCAACGTTGTGATGGCAATTGATAGTCTTAGCCTATCATAAAAGATAGAAAATCCCGACTATTGTCCAAACAAGCGTTTTTATAGTCATTAAACCAGCCAAGAAAATATTACATATGCACAAAAATGAATATTATAAACATGTACATTATCATCAATTTGTTTTGTTTAACGACACCACTAGACCAGCAGAACGTGTTGGTAGTGTGAGTCTAGCATAACGACACGAGAGTAGTATTCTATTTCTTACAGATCTTCAAAAACCAGGGTCCAGGTCAGTTGTTCAATCGTTTATACCAGTGCTTATCTAACTAATATTCAAAACAATGCAAATAACAATTGAAAACATAATGCTAAAACTTGATTTAGAACATTCAACAACCAATGGTATCTATATATTATTAAATCTAAAGTTTATCTTGTATTTGTGCAAAATTAATTAGAAGGAAAATATTATACTAATATTAATTTAACTGTGCTTTGAATAACTGGGCGCAAGTTAAACAGGAATTTATACGCCTTTTCCAGTTACAAATTATTTGGTATGGTTAACTATTGCTAGGACAGACTACTACTTGTCACGACAAGGTTGGCCAATTTCATACTACTACGACTGTCCAGTTGCTAGTCTGAGCGCTCTTACAACTCGATTATCGTCGTATACAACTCCTACGACCGATTAGTTGTTAATCTGAGCGCACCCGTTCTAAGTTGGGAGTGGGGGAATTACAACGAAAGTGTCGAGTGGCCAACTCCATCATTACAGTTGATAGTCTGAACCTAGCATTAAACGCATGGTATTTTTGAATCGATCCCCATTGAAATTTGGACGCGTCATACAAATATATATATATATATATATATATTTAAAATCGCACATCGTGTTGTCTCCAACGAATTTGTAAGACAAAAAGACTTACGACTCCTTATAATCGCATTAGTGTACAGAGCACCTGTAACTACCATAATTGCTAACAATACGATGATAAATTCAATAATAAACGTTCCGGTAAATCCCCTCGTTTGTCACGTCTTTCTGATAACGTAACAAGCAGAGGCGTAGACGAACAGTGGGCTCCAGTGCATTAATCAAGATTTATGTATCAGTATGTTAGTACAGGCTACGTCATTGGAGGATTAAATCTCGTCTTTCCTCGTTTGATCGTAAGCCGTGATTGGCCAGAACGTGTAGTCTCGCTCTTTCTCGCGTGGCGCTCTATTGTCAGTTCGTAAATTATGTCGCATCAGCTTTATCGGCGATTAAGTTATTAGCGTTTCTTTTTCGTGTAAATACGAGATTTGTTCCGTGTATATTATCTATGCCAGCCATATTCTAAGGAATTAAAATCCTCAACATTGTTAATCACTAAAGTCAGAAATGAAGAATCAGGATGGAGAGCACTTTGTAACAGATTTATCATTTTACAATACTCAGTTTTGTCTTATTTATTCTATTTGAGACTGCAATTTTCTTCTTTTGTTAATCGGTCATATAACAAATATACTCCGACTTTCTTTAAACTCTTTAAACGGTGAAACATCAAGAAAGAACAAACCATTTGTTCCTACCCTACATACACATGACCCCCACCCACTTTTTAAAATGACGGAAAAGCTCATTTAAGATGGTCAAAAATAGACCAAACAGCATTTAGGATTAATATAACTTCACCAAAATACTCACGGACTCCGGTCTCATTGTCAATCACCATTTATACTCATGCGTCCACTGGCGTAGCCAGGATTTTTATATTCGGAGGTGTGTGTGTGTGTGTGTGTGTGTGTGTGTGTGTGTGTGTGTGTGTGTGTGTGTGTGTGTGTGTGTGTGTGTCTTTTACGACAGACAGCAAGGGATCTTTTATTTGCGCTTCCCACAGGCAGGATAGCACAAACCATGGAATTTGTTGAACCAGTTATGGATCACTGGTCGGTGCAAGTGGTTTACACCTACCCATTGAGCCTTGCGGAGCACTCACTCAGGGTTTGGAGTCGGTATCTGGATTAAAAATCCCATGCCTCGACTGGGATCCGAACCCAGTACCTACCAGCCTGTAGACCAATGGCCTAACTACGACGCCACCGAGGCTGGTATATCAGAAATGAATTTCGACAGTCGCTTTACTGAATAAAACCCACAAAAGAATCGCGAGTGAAAGAACTTGTGCAGGGGTTGTACTTTGGGGAGCGACGTTTTTAATATGGGTCGAGTCATGTTTCCCCGGACGATATAATGAAAAAGAAAAGAAAATTCGCTTGGCGAGGGGAGAGCTGGGTGGGGGGGGGGGGGGCGGTGCGGGGCGGTGCGGGGTTCTCGCTTCCTTTCTTGGACTGGACATTTATCATAACAGTTGCAGTGGGCGTTGTATAGTTCACCGGTAGATTACTCGCCTGAAGTAAAGTTTTCATAGAATCAATACCCCTCGACACCAACTTTAAAAAGTTTAACGACACCACTAAAACACATAAATAGATTTATTCATCATCGACTGTTGGATGTCAAACATTTGATAATTCGGACAGCCTTAGAGAGGAAACGATTTTTCTATTAGTAGCAAGGGGCCTTTTACTTGTACCATCCCACAGGCAAGATAACACATACCACGGTTTCTGATATACCAGTCGCGGTACACTGGCTGGAGCGAGAAATAGCCCAATGGGCCCACTGACGGGGATCGATCCTAGATTGACCGCGCATCAGCCTAGAGCTTTACCACTGGGATCCATCCCGCCCCACGTTATACGCGAAATAACCATTGGTAAAAATGTTAATCAAATATTCCTTTCCTTTCCTACATGACAAAGTGTTATTCTGAATAATATGTTGTTTCGTATTGTTTGGTAAGTTTTTGTTATTTAGTTTTTTTTACATTGTGGTGGAGGTTGTTGTTTGTTTTTTTGTTGCTTTTTGGTGTGTGTGTGTGTGTGTGTGTTGTGTGTGTGTGTGTGGGGGGGGGGGGGGTTGCAATCTAATTAAAATTAGCTCCATTGGCTAATAACTATTACCTGCGGATCTAATAGCAGCCTGCTGGAGCTCATGTACAGTTGACCTTTCATTCGACCAATCAAAACCTTACTTGCAGAATCATGCCAGTGATTTGAAAAGAATTTGAAAACATTCGGAATTTTGCCGAGGGTATACGAAATGATTCGGGTGAATTACGAAGTATGCCCCCCCCCCCCCCCCTGTTTTTTAAATGTTGAAATAGGCCAACAAGTTCGCCTGTTGCTTTAGCGGCAATCTAATTGAATTGGAGTTCGGCTATATGAACCACGGCCTTAACAGGCGAGGACTGCGTATATAAATTTAATGCAAAATGTTTATGCTTATTTAATAATACCGTTGCCTTAGAAATAAATCAACATTCGGCTACACTGTGTTAAAATCACTAGCATTATGTTAAACACCAGTAATTTAAAATGTACTAAGGCCTCAAACTTTCTTGTCATACAATCTATAAAAAAAAAAAAAAAAACCACACATAAAATAAATATTATAGAGGTATATTTAGGACACACACACATTTTTTTTTCTTACTTTTAAAGATACTGAACTTGACTTATATCTCGAAATCTGGACTTGTTTTGCTGAATGCTTAACTTATTATGTTGAAATGTTGGCATATTATCTCAAGATTTCAACGTATGCTGTCACACTCTCGACCTGTTATCATGACAATATCCCACTGAAGGTACGTACGTATTGACAAGAGATAAGTATAGCATTCGACAATATAATTTGAGAGCTCAAGATAATAGGTTCAGCCTTCAACATCAATATAGTAAGTCGAGATCTCAACGTAAGGCCCACTTTCCACTGAGGTGATCTGCGCTCGGAAACGTGCATTTTCTTATCTACATTTTTGATATTTGACGTCATCAAAGTACTTTTAAGCCATAAGTAAACATCGATCAATCTTTTTTTTTTCCAGCGCATGCTGAATGCGCACTCGACTTATTATCTCAAACTCTCGACTTATAATCTTGAGCGCATTACTGATTATCTCATGCACTCAACTTAGCGCTAGACTTATTATTTCAAGCGCTCGACTTATTATCCCGAGTGCTCGACTTATATTATCTCGAGCATTTTGACTGAGTGCTCAACGTATTATGTTAAACTCTTGACTTGTTATCTCTAGTGCTCGATTTGTTATCTTCAGCGCTTATTATCTCGAGCTTTCGACTTCTGCATCAGTACTGTACCATCAAAAAGAGAATTGCAAAAGAAAAAGACATACATGTTAACGATAGTTAATATGTGTTGAGTGCTTGACATAATACATTGATAGTTTGAGATACTAAGTTGAGAGCTCAAGATCATAAGCTACATTTGTCCATTATATGCACACTCTCACAGACAGGAAAACAAATACCACGGCCTTTGACCAGTTGTGATGCACTGTTTGGAACGAGGAAAAACCCAATCAGTTGAATGGATCCTCAGGTGAGCACTCAACCGCCCAGCCAAAAATTGCAAACGATAAAGACATACTTGATGATGAGAGTTAAAATGTTGAGCGCTCGATGTAATAAATAAATACCGGGTAGCTCGATATAATTTTTCCAGTAGCAGCAAGGGATCTTTTATATGCACTTTGATAGGTTTTTGACATACCAGTCATGGCACACTGGTTGGGATGGGTGAAAAAACATTCAGAAAATGATCCAAAGAGGAGATTCGTTCCTGTAATCAAAGAACTCTACCGGCATCAAAATTCCACTCCATTGAGACAATAAGTCGAAATCAATATACTAAGTCGAGAGTTCGAGATACAAGATTGTGTCCTAACTATATCACCGTAGTTATTGGTAGTCCGTAGAAAAAAAAACCCAAAACAAGTCCACGCAATGCTGTTAGGTTGGGGTTTTTTGCTGGTTTGTTTTGAGGGTGGGGGTGGGGGGTGAGAGGGGGGGTTGGTATGCATATGTGGATATGTTTTTTTTTATTATGTTTAAGTGGTATATTAATTCTATATTCGCAGTAAATTATAAACAACGTATATATCTAATATTTATATATAAGTCGCGGAGACAGCAATTTGACATATTGTCTGCAATTTGCCTACCTGCCATCAACATAATTTTTACTAAAAATATCTACACTTCCAAAGAGTTGTTAAAACACTGGACAGGCAGTGGACATCTGGTGCGCACTATCGAAAGGAGGAATTGACGCTGATAGTTCCTGACGGACAAATATACATGACGTATTTGCGGGTTTTATAAATATAAAGGTCAGTTCTTAACACCGGACTGTTGGCGCAAACAAACCCTTGCCTCGTTTTATACTTGATCTTAAAATAACAACAGCCGTCAGGAATAATGTGCAGAATTCTACTTTTAACCGTAAATTGTTTTCAGAGTTTCCATTTCAGGAATTTGTTACTTATCGAGGTATATATATATATATATATATATATATGAAAGATTATACAAAGACATTAATTATAGGCCAGTAAACGTTTTGATAATTATTTTCCCAGTGTCTTATTATTGTAAGCACTTTTCATCGCAGATGACTTCTCAATATTAATTCCGTAAAATTTTACCCGTCACACGCAAAAAATCTTGCACACGGTGGATTTATGAAAACTACCGAAATCCGCACGAGCATTTGGCTAGATTTCGGGGGAGGGACGTAGCCCAGTGGTAAAGCGCTCCCCTGATGCGCGGTCGGTCTGGGATCGATCTCCATTTGGCTATTTCTCGTTCCAGCTAGTGCCTCACGACTGGTATATGGCAGTAGCATGTGCTATGTCTCTGGGATGGTGCATATAAAAGATCCCTTGGAAATAATGGAAAAATGTAGCGGGTTTCCTCTCTGAGACTATATGTCAAACTTACCAAATGTTTGACATCCAATAGCAGATGGTAAATAAATCAATGTGCTCTAGTGGTGTCGTTAAACAAAACAAATATCCGGCTAGGATTCGTTACATGTTGGTTCGTAACGATACTTGTCATTTTGTTCTCTAAATCATTAAGTTTAAACAAACAAATGTGACTTCGACACATAAGAAAGAAGCTTTTTTAAAACAAAAACAAAAAAACAACATATATAATATAAAAAATACCAAAAATATCTACTGACCCCTAATTTTTTTTTTTAGTGTACTTTGGGGACACTCCTAACTGTTACCCCTCACTTCGGGTCTCCGACCTGTAAATGTACCCGTTGGATGTCTAATAAGGTTTTATACTATGACGAATTGAAAACATATCTTAAGCTTTAAAAAAATATTGTGTTTACGGTAGGCGCTAGTCGAGTATTCTGACGGTAAGAGAGCTAGACGGACAGTTTGGACAGTTATCAACGCTCTCTTCCGCGAGAACAATCTATATCAATAGTGCACAATCTCTGCCTACCAAACGATAGTCAAAGATTCCAGCTCTACTACAACAAAAATCCTATGTTTGACGTTAAATATCTTTACATCGATAATTTTCGAGTTCCTTGATAAAAAATAATAATAAATCGATCCATCTACCGAGTGAGCTAGGAAGGAAGGAATGTGTTATTTCATGAAGCACGCAACACATTTTAATTATATATTTTATATGACGTTGGGCATGTGGTCAAGGACCACACATATAATGAGAGAGAAAACCCGTTACCACCACATAATGGCTACTGTTTCAATTAGCAGCAATGAATCTTTCATATGCAGCATCTCACAAACATGATAGTACATACCAAGGCCTTTGTTACACAAGTTGTGGAGTTCTGGCTGAAAGGACAAATGGCCCAATGAGACCACCGAAGAGAATCGACCCTAGATCAGGCGAGTGCTTTACCACTGGGCTACGTCGCATCCCTCATTAGTCCAGAAGCATGAATAAATACTTGTAGGGATTTGCAAACCGAACGAACATTATGAAACAAGCATCCACTGGTATCTGCTGAAGCGTATTTTTAAAAAAGAAGGAAAAAAGACATTATATCGATTACGTTTCTTTTTGTGTGTTGGCAGTCATCTTTTGCCGATAAGTCTAGTTTGGGTCAACTCAGACAGACCAAAAAAAACAAAAAATGATGGCGGATTTGAAAATAATTAAACATGGATCCGTTTATTTTGTGAATTTAATTAAATTTATACAAAAAAATAAAATGATATTTGGCCAAATCTGTCAATTACAAAAAAATATTCTTTATTTCTCTGCACTTTTTAATAAATGGATTGATTTTGGACGGACGGAATCTGGGTGGGTGGTTGGCAGTTGTGTATAGGTGGAGGTCGAGGATGGATGAGTGGATGGATGGACGGACTGGTGGACGTAAAGAGTGTGCGACAAAATGGTCACATCATGACACTGTTTTCGGCTCGTTACAGCCAATGCACCACCACGACTGGTATATCAAAGGCTGTGGTATGTGTTATCCTGTCTGTGGGATGGTGCATATAAAAGATCCCTTGCTACTAATGAACAAAATGTAAATAAATCAATGTGCTCTAGTGGTGTCTTTATACAAAACAAACTTCTGTTTCCTGCTTCTATAGTGATCGCAGTCTATAGGTCTTAGTGGGTTTATAATTTAACAGGACGAATATGTAAGTTGGGGCGATGCAGCTTCAATCTGAGTATAAAAATACATTTATTACACGGGTGTAATTTGTAAATACGACCGGCCTCGGTGGCGTTGTGGTTAGGCCATCGGTCTACAGGTTGGTAGGTACTGGGTTCGGATCCCAGTCGAGGCATGGGATTTTTAATCCAGATACCGACTCCAAACCCTGAGAGTGCTCCGCAAGGTTCAATGGGTAGGTGTAAACCACTTGCACTGACCAGTGATCCATAACTGGTTCAACAAAGGCCATGGTTTGTGCTATCCTGCCTGTGGGAAGCGCAAATAAAAGATCTCTTGCTGCTAATCGGAAAGAGTAGCCCATGTAGTGGCGACAGCGGATTTCCTCTAAAAATCTGTGTGTTCCTCAACCATGTCTGACGCCATATAACCGTAAATAAAATGTGTTGAGTGCGTCATTAAATAAAACATTTCTTCTTTTTTTTTAATTTGTAAATACGACCAGCCTCGGTGGCGTTGTGGTTAGGCCATCGGTCTACAGGCTGGTAGGTACTGGGTTCGGATCCCAGTCGAGGCATGGGATTTTTAATCTAGATACCGACTCCAAACCCTGAGTGAGTGCCCCGCAAGGCTCAATGGGTAGGTGTAAACCACTTGCACCGACCAGTGGTCCGTAGCTGGTTCAACAAAGGCCATGGTTTGTACTATCCTGCCTGTGGGAAGCGCAAATAAAAGATCCCTTGCTGCTAATCGGAAAGAGTAGCCCATGTAGTGGCGACAGCGGATTTCCTCTCAAAATCTGTGTGGTCCTTAACCATATGTCTGACGCCATATAACCGTAAATAAACTGTGTTGAGTGCGTCGTTAAATACAACACTTCTTTCTTTCTTTCTTTCTTGTAAATACGAGAAGACTGAAAATTTTTACTTTGTTCTGTTTAACGACGACATTAGAACACATTGATTTATTAATAATTGGTTATTGGATAATAAACATTTGGTAATTCTGACATACAGTCTTAGAGGAAACCTGCTATATTGTTTTCCATTAAAAGCAAAGGATAGCACTTATCACGACCTTTGATATACCAGTCGTGTTGCACTAGCTGGAACGAGAAATAGTCCAATGTGTCCACCGACGGAGATCGCCTAGACGAGTGCTTTACCACTGGGCTACAACTATCATTTATTGCACGGATGTAAATACGATAAGATAAAAAGAAGAAAAAAAGGTTATTCTGTTTAAAGCACATTGTCAGAGGTGTGCGGTATTACCGGTATACCAATATACCGGTATTTGTTTCTGTCGTGGTACGTACCGGTACGTTTTGTACTGTCCCTGTGTACTTCGGGACTGTCCGTGGACGATAACTTCCCCAAAAATATATAATCATTGTCAGAGGTGTGCGGTATTACCGGTATACCAATATACCGGTATTTGTTTCTGTCGTGGTACGTACCGGTACGTTTTGTACTGTCCCTGTGTACTTCGGGACTGTCCGTGGACGATAACTTCCCCAAAAATAAACAATCACTGTCATAAAATAAAATACATAATTTTGAGAAATTATTTAAAAAGCAAAATAGTGAATGTCAAATGTTAATGATTGCTTGCGTTACATTAACAAATCTTTGAATAAATAACGAAATTCCCTCCAAAGCATAGCAGATGACGAGTTTGTTGTTCGCAACACATGTGCATATTCGGATATTTGCAGGCCTCGCCCTGTCGTTCGTCAAAGTTGCAAATTGTGAAAAATAATACAAATTGGCAACAGAATTTTCGGTTTGGCGAAAAAAATTGTGAAAGTTTTTTTAATGTCGATTTATAGTCACCAAACATTCTTTCAACCAATTTTGTTCGATTGATCCGCCTCGCGTTATAAATAAGCGCCATTTGCATGTCCGGATGATCAGTCTACTGCGTGTCGTAAAGCTAAAAACGCGATAAAATAATATGAAATACTGTTCAAAATATGTTTCATTGTTGATACTAAATCTTTGTCTACTAGCTACAAGGTTTACCTTTAATTGTCATGTTTCGAGCGTTTTGTCGTATCAGATAATGTTATAAAATCTAGGTCACGTGGTTCAGTTCATTTCCATGATTAGGCCTACATATTGTTTCTCACAAAAACATCGGCTATTGCAGAGGCGGATCTAGGGGCCCCAGGGGCCCGCCCCCCCCCCCCCCTAAATTTTGCGACAGTTATAATTGTATTATATATTAATTTTTTTCTTTTTTTCCGATCCCATCCAAACCTCCCCCAAAGTTCCATTGGCATTCCGCCTCATGTCACACTACTAAATGGATTTTCTGGATCCGCCACTGTCCAATACGGACGTCAAACATTTGGTAATTTTGATATATAGTCTCAGATAGGAAAGCCACTACATTTTTTCAGTTGTAGCACATACCACGGCTTTTGCGATATCAATCGTGGTGCACATATTTGAATGAGAAATAGCCCAATGGGCCCACTGATTGGGATCGATCCTAGACCTACCACGCGTCCGACGAGTGTTTTACCACTGGGCTACGGACCCCCTTAGACATCAGGGGTCATTCAAATATTACGTAACGCTCGAAGGGGTGGGTGGGTGTATGTCCAAACGTTTTGTAGCGTTACAGGGAGTGGGTGAGTGTACTGAACAGCATTACGTAAAACACTATTTTTTTATTACTAAAATATTTATTATTTTATTTTCATAAACGCTATGTCACGGCGACAATGTTTAACGTAGATAGTAATAGCCAGACGAAAACACACAATAATGATTATAAATCGATTTGAAATACATGTGCTAGTAAACCTAGCTTAAAACGTATGTCCCAAATGTCCGATTGTCATTCTGTAGGTAGTGATGGTTTGGTTGGACCTGTTCTTATGTAACTTGTTCCACCATAAGTGGCTAGCCCAAGAAGGCCTACGCTGCTGTTCTAGAGCTAGACAGACATTTGGACAGTTACGATCGCTATCTAAGTCAGAGATAACGAATACACAAAATGTCTGCCTACCACCGGGTAGGCAAAGATTCCCGCTCTAATATAACAATAATCCTATGTTTGACGTTAAATACCATTACACTGATAATATTTGAGTTCGTGATAACAAATATTTCATTTATGAATCACTAATACAGTTATTTTTCTAATATAAAATAAATTCAGTAATCCAGATAAAATGACTGGAATTGACACACTACATGATTTATTCAGACATTCATAGGTTTATGGAGTTTGTTTATTCTTGAAGCTAAATTAACGTTAAGACGAATTAACTTGAACTAACTTGAACAATAATACATCGTAGCAAACTGAAAACATAAAGGGACCCGTTTACCTGGGTCATCAACTGAAATAAAAGTAGCTATATAAAAGTTACTGGTAGTTAATAGCTACTGGTGAAAATGGTGCCATTTTTATTATTCTTCAAGTTCAACTGAAGTGATAACTATGGAATACATCCGATTCATTCATCTGTTATGTTTATTTCATTTACATTATAAGGTCTTAAAAGATAACAAGGCTCTACAACTATGTTATACCTATAAGTATTAGCTATTCTCTAAATGATATGTTTAGTCCTGCTTAATGCTTACTCAATGTTAGAGGAAAATAGAATGTAGTGTGTAAACTGAATCGGTGAGAATCTCTACTGGTATTGTAGTATATATGTCATACATGTTTGGCCTCTAAGTTCAAAGGCATATAAATGACATTGTATGTTGAGAGATTATTGTATCACTGAATCGCAGTGATTAGTATGCTGTTATTACTAATGTGGTATTCCGTGGTACATGCCGCGGTATTTAAACAAAAACAAAGAAACAAACAAACAAACAAACAAAAAACCGCGGTATACCGGGGTACGGGGTTTTTTCGTGGTACCCAAACCCAGACATTGGTTTATTAATCATCGGATATTGGATGTAAGAAATTTGAGAATTCTGACATATAGTCTTACAGGAAGCCACTATATTGTTACAGTAGAATCAAGCGATCTTTTATATGCTCTTCGCCGTAGTCAGGATATACCAGTCGTGGGCAGTGGTTGGGACGGGAAAACAAGAGTCAGAGAATGCGTCCACCAGTGGGGTACAATCCTACGACCAAAGTACTTCAGACGAACCGGCCTCGGTGCTGTCGTGGTTTAGCCATCGGGCATACGGCTGGTAGGTACTGGGTTCGCAGTCCGGTACCGGCTCCAACCCAGAGCGAGTTTTAACGACTCAATGGGTAAGTGTAAGACCGCTACACCATTATTCAATGTGTTTCTGGTCGTCTTAATATTTGTAAGAAGCCCAAAACTGGATTTTGTCTTCAAATAATTTCGTACGAACGAAAAAAATATATTTTAGGAAATTAAATGAAATTTAACCTAGTACAAATATTAGAACGATGAGAAACACATTTAATATACAGCCACTAATATTTTATGCAGAAAAATATATTTGATATGTAATTACAATCGTTAAGAAGTCTCTGTTAGTCGATAACATCTTAAAACTTGCGGCAAACTCAGAAATGTCCCTTTAAAGTTTATTTTGTTTAACGATACCACTAGAAAACCTTATTAGACGTCCAACGGGTACAATTACAGGTCGGAGACCAACGTGGGGAGTAACAGTTAAGAGTGCCCCCAAAGTACACTAAACAAAATTAATTAGGGGTCAGTAGATATTTTTGGTATTTTTCATTAAATATGTTGTTTTGTTTTGTTTTGGGTTCTTTTTGTGTGTCAACATCACATTTGTTTAAACTTAATGATTTAAACAACGATTTCGAGAACAAAATGACTAGTATCGTTACGAACCAACATGTAACGAATCCTAGCCGGAAGTTTGTTTTGTTTAACGACACCGCTAGAGCACATTGATTTATTAATCATCGACTATTGGATATCAAACATTTGGTGACATATAGTCTTAAGAGAGGAAATCCGCTAATATGTTCCATTAGTAGCAAAGAATATTTTGTATTCACCATCCCAAAGACAGGATAGCATATACCACAGGTTTTGATACACCAGTCGTGATACACTGGCTATTATGGTGGTTAAAGTCTGTTTTGTTTAATGCCACCACTAGAGCATATTGATTTATTAGTCATCGGCTATTGGATGTCAAACATTTGGCAATTTCTACTCAGTCTCAGGGGAGACTGGCTACATATTTCCATTAGCAGCAAGAAATCTTTTATATGCACTTTCCCACAGACAGGACGGCACATATCACCGCGTTTGATATACCAGTCTTGATGCACTGGTTGGGACGGGGAAAGCAACCCAATCACAGAATTTTTTGAATTTTTTTTTATCCCAGTGCCCCCTTTCCTTTCTCTCCTTTGAATTCCATCTCATTTCTTCCCGATCTGGCAACTCCTCCTATCTTTCAACTTCTTTCGCTGTCCATCTCCACATCCCAGTCCTTGTCTCCAACCGCGACAGGTGCTTTGTTTCTTGTGGCTATCTGTGCCACACACCTGTTCCCCATCAGCTTTTAGCTGTGGGCTTAGTCTGACCACTTCGGGGAGTGTTCAGTAGTTACTTCTGGCATTGTTAAGAGGCACTTATAACCACCTACTATGCACCCCTACTACAGGCGGTCGTTAGTTAGTGCCGTGGGTCAGACCAGCTTTATTAGCGGCAGAGGACGAGGATGCCAGGTGGGTGCAGGGATATACACAGAGACTGCACCCGTGGAGGAAGTTGAGACAGGTAGGCGATGGTGTGGACAGCTCAGAAGACAGAGTCGGAGGAAATTGACAGAAAGGGTCGAAACAGATTGAAATCGTGGGAGAAATTGGAAAGTTTTTTATATTAAGATAATGAGAATGATAGGCAGAGGGTGATAGATGAGAAAGATGAATGAATGTGTGAGCCAGCTTTGACGGGATTTGAACCACTGTCGTCAGCTTGATTGTCCAGCAGCTTATCCCAATCACAGAATTGTTCCATCGAGGTTTTATTTAACAAAGTGTAAAGTATCAAAGAAGTTTAAAATTGATAAACACGTGTCCGGCGTCACCACAAGAAACAGGCATGGTAGAGATACAAATTGCATTTGGTTACACATATTCTCATTTCTTTTCTCTTATTTTCAGTTCCACGAAAATTATTATGCAAAATGCACACAGGTGAAATTATACCTAAAAAGTGAAATTTAAAGGCGTGATTGCAATTTAATGAATTTATTTAATTCAATGAATCGTTTCAACTTTGTATATTTAAGACATTTTATAACGAACAACAGAAAATAGAACAAACCAAGATTCGTGATTTCTCTTTCAGCATTGATGATATTGCCCCGTCGGTGGGCCCATTGGGCTATTTTTCATTCCAGCCAGCGCGACTGACATATGTGCTATCCTTTCTGTTGGGTGGTGCATATAAAATATCGCTTGCTGCTACTGGAAAAATGTAGCGGGCTTCCTCAGCGCTCTTACAACTCGATTCTCGTCGTATAACCCATTCGTTGTTAATCGGAGCGCACCCGTCCCGTCTAAGTCAGGAGTTTTGGAAATTACAACGAAACAGTAGAGTTTGTAAACTTCGTCGTGACAGTTGACAGTCTGAGATTAGCATAAGAAATACGTCCTACAACAACATGTTTAACCATTCAGAACAATTTGAATGAGCATGAGCATACCCATTAAGGATTGAAAAAGTAAGAAGAGAAAGAATAATCATAATATAAACAAAAATACAAACAAAAACGCAGAGAAAGAATGAAAAAACAAAAGAAAGAAAAATTCTAACATAATGTGTAAGCCTTGTGGAACGATTTCATGGTGAATATATGGTGACATAATAACAAGAAAATAATTAAGATCTCAATTTCTGCTGAATCACACCTGTTTATAAAGACCACTCAGTGTCCTTTATACACAGGCACCGCCTAAATAAAACTGGATCCCTAATAGGCCTATGTATTATTTATGAAAAGTCCATTATACACAGGTTATTGTAGTTATTATAAAATGACAATTAATTATCGTAAAACAATCTTTTTCATGTTTAAAAATAAACGTTTTTTAATATCTGCTATTAGAGTTTTATTCAGTTATTCATTATTCGGCAAGGACCTATCTTAAAATCATTATTTTAAGATTTTCTTAACCTTTGTTTTCGAGGTCTTGATTATATAATTTATCCATTACCTACAACTAGTACATAAACATTATTAAATATATTCATACTTCTATATGATCCAGTTTTTAAAATCATAATTTAAAATTCCACTTACCTTTTGTTTTTCTTGGTTTTGTTTTTTTGGTTTTCTTTTACTTCTCCGTTGCGCTGATGAAATTCTGATACTGTTATCAAAACGACTGTCTGCCCTTTCCCTCGCGCTGTCGAATCGTCGTTTCTCGTCTGACACTTGAAAATTAGCTTTTATTTGAAAAGCCCGACCACGTAGACAGCTATTGAGTGGAGAGGATGACAAAACAGCAAAACTTTAAGAGGACAGTGTAGAGGCAAATTGCTCATAATTGCACCGAAAAGCAATAAATTTTCCGAGGCTGTGACGTGAAATTATCAAAAGCTTATGGCAAGGAGTAACAAAAACACAATCTCCTTTAATACACTGACAACAAAAGAGCTGTCTTCCGGTCACGTCGAGTTCACCGCCTTCGTGAACGGGCACGTGCACGACTTGCGCAGTGACGCGAATAGCGCGCGCGTTTTAGCGCTCAAATTTTGATTCTGCCTACCATAAGATCAATTGGGCTGAGAAATATGATTACGTATTAATTCGTGCATAAAAAGGATAAAGGTCAGAAGTCAAATTGCGAATTAGTGTATTTATTTGGAAGTATTGGACAATAAATTGGGGGGTGAACAGTTGTATACAAACATATGCGTGGGTTGGCCTGCGTGGAATATGAGTTGCTAATTTTATTTTTAAAAATTTTGTGCCCCAATTGTTGCGTAGAGGTGAAAAAAAAATCGCCGAATCCCTTTCTTCACAGACTCAAATATAAAACTCATTTGCATTATTGAGGACGAAATTTATGTTTTTATAAAACTGTTCGTTATTTGAGGATCTTCGTTTTCATTTGTATCAACATACTCAGTTGTAAAAACAAAATATGTTGTTTGCCTATTTTAGATAAGTTATGTGTTTTAATGTCAGAGCCCGACCTTGCATTTGTAACACAGTGCACCACAACTGGTCAAAGGCCTTGGTGTGTGCTTTCCTGTCTGTGGGAAAGTGCATATAAAAGATCCCTTTCTGTATGAGGAAAAATGTAGCGGGTTTCCTTTGATGACTGTCAGAATTACGAAATGTTTGACATCCAATAGCCGATGATTACTTAATCAATGTGCTCTAGTGATGTCGTTAAACAAAGCAAACTTTTTTTGTAACAGTCAAAATCTGTTTTTATATTTTACAACGGCGTGGATACTTTATATACACAATAGTGTTATCTTTATGAGTTTAATTGTACATACCTGTATTATTTAACTAATTTCATAAGGAAAGACTTATGTACTTTTATGTTTGTTTTATTTTGTATATGTGTGATGTACATATTATTAAGTTAAGAAATGATTTGTCTGTTTGTTGTTCAGTCTGTCTTTATTATTGCATTGCTATAATTAGGGGTGGGGACGTAGCCTAGTGGTAAAGCGCTCGCCTGATGCGCTGTCGGTCTGGGTCACTGGGTTATTTCTCGTTCCAGCCAGTTCACATGTGTTATCCTGTCTGTGCATACAAAAGATCCTTTGCTATTAATGGTAAAATGTAGTGGGTTTCCTCTTTTATCTTGGCTATAATTATTTCATTATCCATAACTTTTAAGTCAAAGGTATTTATTTTACTTAGCATGATAAAAATAACTTCACGGAATTTCTGATTTGTAAAATTTCTGGAATCGAGTAAATTATGTTTGTGTTTGTGATCGTTAAGTGTTCCGAATGACGAAACGCTGGAACCACGCCGTACAACCAGTAATCGATTTGTTTGTTTATATTTATTTTTATGCCTATATCCAATTAAGGTTCAAACACGATGTCCTGGGCACACATCTCAGCTATCTGGATTGTGTAATGTGTAAGTAGCAGAGCCGGTTTATCCTAGCAGCACACGTAGCACATGCTACGGACCCCGCGCTTCAGGGGCCCCCACGGTGAGGTCTACATTTATTTTCTCCAGGTCATTGTTCCCCTCTCCCCGAGAGGGTTGCAAAATATATATTCTGGGAAGGGGGTCCCGCTGTTATTTGTGCTACAGGCCCCGCGCATCCTTAAACCGGCTCTGCCCGGGTCCAGTCAATAGTTTTTAGAATGTTTCTATATTTTGGACTTAACTACAGCTCTCACATGTTTACTGAGTAAACGTCACATCACAACACTTAGAGAAATTGACTTATCCAGAACGCGACTGTGTGCAGATAAAGAAGATGAGTTTTTAGGAGATGGATTTGTGCATGATTTTGTCATAGCACGTGGTTAAAGAACTTGTCCAACAAAGAGAGAGAGAGAGAGAGAGAGAGAGAGAGAGAGAGAGAGAGAGAGAGAGAGAGAGAGAGAGAGAGAGAGAGAGAGAGAGAGAGAGAGAGAGAGAGAGGAAAACAAGCCTGGGTCGAAGCGAGCACTGGTTAGTTGTGCACAAAAGTAAAGTTTGTTTTATTTAACGACGCCACTAGAGCACATTGAATTTTTATCTTATCATCGGCTATTGGACGTCAAACATATGGTCATTTTGACACTGTTTTGAAGAGGAAACCCGCTGTCGCCACATAGGCTACTCTTTTTTCGACAGGCAGCAAGGGATCTTTTATTTGCGCTTCCCACAGGCAGGATAGTACAAACCATGGCCTTTGTTGAACCAGTTATGGATCACTGGTCGGTGCAAGTGGTTTACACCTACCCATTGAGCCTTGCGGAGCACTCACTCAGGGTTTGGAGTCGGTATCTGGATTAAAAATCCCATGCCTCGACTGGGATCCGAACCCAGTACCTACCAGCCTGTAGACCGATGGCCTGCCACGACGCCACCGAGGCCGGTCGTTAGTTGTGCACAAAGGCTTGATTTATAAACTAGAACATTACGGTATTACCGGACATCTACGAGCACTGGTTAGTTGTGCACAAAGGCTTGATTTATAAACTAGAACATTACGGTATTACCGGACATCTACTTGAATCGATAAGAAATTAATCAAACTGAAGACAAAGAGTTTTTATTAATGATTCCTTATCTAGCTATGGTACATTAACGGCCAGAATACCCCAAGGCTCAGTACTGGGCCTATTGCTCTTTTTAGTATACGTCAATGATATGCTGATGAACTTAACTGAGTAATCAGATTATTTGCAGATGACACTAGTTTAACACTATCATCAAATTTAATGACATAACGATTATTGAATCTAATCTTATTAAAAATTTACAGAAACTGCACATATGGTTAGTCACTTTCAATCCTGATAAAACTCTCGTAGTATTATTTTTTTTAAATAACAATAATACACCGCAAGTAACCAGTTTGTATTTTGGTATCACCCCTATTAATATAACACAAACACACAAGTATTTAGGTTTAACTTTCACAAATGATGGAAAATGGACAAATCACATTCAAAACATATGTAAATCAGCTTCAACTATGATCTTTGTTGTAAGGAAATACAAATGCTCTTTGGATCGACAAATATTGATGCGAATATACACAACTTGTATTCGACCAGTACTTAAATATGCATCTGATTGGCTACACTATCTGAACGCCGAAAGGCCAAAACATGTACTATGTTCAAAATAATGAATGGTATGGCTCCTGACTTCTTAGCCAGCAGCGTACCACCTAGAGTCGAACAACGCGTCCACTATAGTCTGAGGAACCAAACCGATATATCTATTCCGTTTGCTAGAACAAATGTGTTTAAAATGTCATTTATACATTCAACAATTGATCTTTGGAATATATGTTTTCAATCAAAACCAGCCTTAAGTTCGATGGCTTAACTATGACACCACCGAGGCCCTGTTTCAGTAATCGAAAACCAGAACAGACAACCATCGAGTGGGATCCGTGACCAGTTTCCGGGCTTTACGGGTTACTACTTTTTAAAAAAGTAATACGAACAACCTCGCAACCTTTTTGGTAATAGTCACTACGGGATGTTTTTCGAAATGGCAGTCACCGCGACTTAATCCACTTTACTTTAGCAACAGAAATATGTAAACCAGCAATGGTCACCAAACAAACGTTTGCAATAATACACGTAAAAACTCATAGCATCGGAAACCGGATAGCTGGAATGGGGTGGAAGTAGGCACGTGTGCAAGGGTGGCGTTTTCGGGGTCGACCCCCCCCCCCCCCCCCCCCCCGCTTGAAGCTAATTTTCCTTCTTTTTATAATGTATTTTTCTGTCCATCATGACTCATTCAACTTCAAAGTAAATACCCTCCGCTGCGCACTTCCCTGTACTCGCCCCAGTGATGGGGTGGAGTGGGGTGGGGGCGCTTATCTAAATTAAACAGATCTGCTTTTGTCGCCATAATGACAACCACATATACCATATCATGGCTTCTTATTTAGTGGAAGGGACCAAGAACAGACAGCCGGTTTATCTTAGTAGCACATGTAGCACGTACATTTATTTTCCCCAGGAAATATATACTGAACAAAATAAGAAACTTCCGCTAACTTTGCTTGAACATAACTTGATGAAAACAAACCGGGGGAATAATTGTTATATATGCGTTTAAAGAGTGTTCCATGATGCATCGTTTGGTGCAAAAATCATGGCCATAGGTTAACAGAAACTGGGAGAAATTTTGACCAAGTGTGGTAGGGGTTTGTGACGGTACATGCTCTTAATTTTTGTTTTCGCCTGTGGCGATATTAATTGTTTTAGAAGGCCGTGTGCAGTTCCAAATTGCACTTATCCAGGTGGGCAACTTGTTACGTAATACTTCTGCGCGACGGTCCTCGATCGGTACGCCTAATACATACCCAGAGCAGGTGTGGAGGCCATGTGGCTAGTAGTTACGTAATATCTCCGGTAGTGCTGTTTATGGCCAGGGGATTGCTCGCGGTTGGCGACAGCCAGTCTGGCGATCTGAGAGAAAGATATGCCGTCTTGGTCGCTGTGGAAATTCAGATGATACGTGAGGTACCGCCTTGTACCCCCAGGCGATTTTCTGATTTTATAATAAATAGCTAGGGTTTAGAGATATCTGGGAGAAGCAAAAAGGACAGAACGATAGGAAGGTATCCCGGGGGAACGTTAGTCCGGTTGGACTTTGGTAAATATTTTATTTCTGCTCTGTTGTATAACCTTGATGTGATTGATGTGACTTTAAATATTTTAATACTGTATTATACCAATATTATTTAGACAGTGTCTTCGGTCATCTGACGAAGTAAATCGTAGTCTTACTGGTCTATATTTATACGAGTATTTGGTAATATAAAGCTTAGCCAGTCATCCTAGAAGACCTAGGTAAACTGTAGGTTATTGTCTTTATTGTGATAGGTACCAGTATTAATTCTGTGTTACAAGGTTACTGAATGAGTAGTTAGGGTTAATTAAAAATTAACCAGTTAGGAATAGAGCTGTAATTCCTTTATTAATTAAGTTCCCCTGGAAGCGTTTCTCAATTATCACACGTGTGGGTGTTGTATCACGGTGAAGTGATTAGCATATTGTGTAAACTAGACGCCTAGAGATTAACTAATTAAGTGATCAGTTCTGGGTTGTTATTATTGTTGTTATTAATTAACTACTGCGGCAGTACATTTGTCAGCGTAGGTTAATACAGATTCCAAAGTGTATTGTGTTTTTGTTGTGTTTTCTAGTTAACTAAACGTGCTATAATAATATACTTTATATAAGATCGTATCTCTGATCATACCTAGACGAGCCAAAGCGGTTTTGAACTGCCCGTTACAGAGAGATCTAATAGATATAGAGTTAGGAGAGATATTTGGACAATCGTGTGTTATTCAGTTACGGGTATTATAGAATCCCCGTGACAGGGTTAAAAAATAAAACACCCACTTAATAACGGGTATGACCACCTCTTGAATTGACCATTGCAGTGCATCGCAGGCGCATAGAATTGACTTAAGTGTTGATTTCTGCCTGTGGAATATTGTTCCATTCCTGAATGAGCGCTTGACGAAGTTCGTTGACGTTAGCGGGTAGGTTGGGACGACGCCTCAATCGTCTGTCCAGACTATCCCAGACATGCTCGATGGGGTTGAGATCAGGACTTTTAGCGGGCCAGTCATCAGTGAAATCAATGTTATTTGTCCTAAGAAAGTTTACAGTGTCTCTAGCTGTATGAGAGGTGGCATTATCATGCTGAAAAAAATCGAGATGTTGGCGTCGTTATGGAACAGAGGAATGACGTGATGAGCGAGAATGTCATCGCGGTAACGTTCAGCATTTAAATTGCCATCAATGACGACTAGTGGTGAACGATAACCATGGGCAATGGCTGCCCAGATCATGACAGAACCCCCACCCCCGAAACGATCTCGTTCAAGAACACAACAGTCAGCATATCGTTCATTTCTCCTACGGTAGACGCGCACCCTGCCATCACCACGTTGTAAAGAAAATCTGGATTCATCCGAAAAAAGAACGGTATTCCAGCGTCGCCGTATCCAACGAGTGTGTACACGTGTCCAATTAAGACGATTTAGACGATGACGTTGCGTTAAAACGCATCCGACGTAAGGACGTCGTGCATGTAAACCGTTCTCCCGCAGACGATTACGAACTGATTCGGTTATTATGAAGCCCAGGTGTGTTAGCAGCAGTAGCAGTGGCAGTTTGGAATCGATTGCGTAAATGCGTGTTCATGATATAGCGGTCTTGACCACGCGTTGTAACACGCGGACGTCCACGACGTGGCAAGTCGTTGGTGATTCCTGTCGTTCGAAATCTTACGCGAAGATTTCGTATCGCTCGACTTGAAATCCCAACATGCCTTGCAACGTCTTCTGTTGACATGCCAGCATCAAGCATGCCAATCGCCCGTTCGCGTAAATTATTGGGTATTCTTGGCATACTAAAAATGCTACAATGTAAAAAACGTTAATTTTTTTACAAATTTTGAAGCGTTTTCGTTCACTTGACAACAATGTCAGTAAGACAAGTAAAACAAATTGACCGAATACTACACGGGACATGTCGAACCATGCATGCACGTGCAAATTGAATTTCACGTTGTCGACGATTAACAGTGCAAAAATAATCGATAAAATTCATGAATCCTGATAATACAGCTCAAGGCTAATACTACCTATATAAGTTCATTACACAATGAATTCTTTAACACAACAAATACTATATGTACAAATCGGAAGTTTCTTTTTTTGTTCAGCATATATATTGCAACCCCCTCGGGGAGAGGGGGAAAATGACCTGGGGAAAATAAATGTACACATCACGGCAGGGACCCCTGAAGCGCGGGGCCCATATACATATATATATATATATATATATATATATATATATATATATATGTATATATATGTATATATATATATATATATATGTATATGTATATATGTATGTATGTATATATGGATATATGTATATATGTATATATATATATATATATATATATATCTTGGGAAGGGGGTCCCGCTGCTATTCGTGCTACAGGCACTGCGGATCCTTAAACCGGCTCAGAAAATAGTTCAACTCCTGAAAAGGGCATTTCAATAACGTTTTGAAGTTTTGACATTCGTGGAAGGAAATGTTTTATTTAACGACGCACTCAACACATTTCATTTACGGTTATTAGGCACGGACATTCGTGGAATAAAAAAGAAAGAAAAAAGAATCAAATAACTCAGTGGTTCTAGACACCCGTGGCCAGAATTGGGTGGGGTTTTTTTTATTGTTTTTTTACGGTAGGTCTAGTAAAAAGTTTGTTTCACCATGCCCGAAGGTGAGTAAAAAAACCCAGAAAGAAAACAAAATGAACAGAAAACTAAAAAATATTCCCAATCTCTAGCAGAAATATCGCCATTTTTATTATAAGGTACACTCATTGCTCATAACTGCACCAAAAAGAAAAGCAGTCAGAGAATTGCTCCACCACGGAATTCAAATATCTGAATAATTTAGGAATAAGCGATGTCTGGCTTTCCCAATCTTTTGTATCAGTTAAGGTCTCTCAACAAATAAAAAATAGACAATATGACCAATATTTACAAACATGGAGTAACGAAATAGAACTCTCATCGAAAGGCACTACATACAGATATTACAAAGAACACCTCAGTCTAGAAAAATATTTTACTATTATCCCTGAAAAGATGTGGACAATTATTTTGAAATTCAGATTATCTAATCACTATTTGCTTATTGAAACTGGACGCTGGAATAACATACCTAAGAAAGACAAGCTATGTAACCTATGTGATGAAATAGACATTGGTGACGAATACCATTATATTTCCGTCTGTAAATATTTTCATGATTCCAGGGTCCAGTTTCTACATCCATATTATTATACACGACCAAATACTTTCAAATTTAAACAACTCATGAACAGTAAACGAATCAGTGTATTAAAGAATTTATCAAAATTAATAAATGTTATTACTAATATCTTTAAACGCTCCCAATGCACCCAAACTAACAGTATTTAAGGATTGAACTGTTTATACTGGAAAATAACTTATTTACTGCATATATTGTCAACCACCATCTTGTCATGTGTATATTGTGAAATGAATGTGTGTACATATATACATTTATATTGTAAATCCCAAATTCTTCATGTATACTGAATGTCAATTATATTAGCTAGACCATAATGTCACGCATGGTATTGTTCCATTTTGACGAAAGTGGGTCTAAGCAACCCATAAATGAATTAAAATCCACTGTCATTGACACTGTCCACTAGTTCTAATGGCGAAAACATGCTTACATTTGCATGTAAATTAGGGCGAAAGCGAAAGGTCTGCTAAGTGCCCATAACTTGCTTTTTCACAAAGCGCTTCATTTGCACGCTTTGCATGTGTATTCCATGTTCCCAATGCTGAATTTCCGTATAATTGGAGCTTGCGTTCGTGTACGGTGCACACTCCAAATTCGACAATGGTACGACGTCAACTGACTATCGAAGATCGAGGAAGGGCTATTGCTTGGCTTCAGGATAGCAATACGCAAAGAAATGTTGCTCTGAGACTTGGTGTCAGTCAGAGTGTCGTTGGCCGACTGTGGCAACGGTACCAAGCAACGAATTCTGTTCGAAATCGTCCACGTTCGGGAAGACCCCGAAGAACTACAAATAGAGAGGACCGCTACATCACCAATATGGCTCTACGTCAACGCACAACCACTGCACGCCGATTACGTGACAATCTGCGGACTGCGACTGGAACTCGAGTGTCTGATCAAACCATACGCAATCGTCTGAGAGCCAATAATCTACGCTGCCGTCGCCAGGCTGTTCGACCACCACTCCTACCACGTCACAGAACGGCCAGACGTCACTGGTGCACGCTTCATCTGCGGTGGCAACGTGTTCAGTGGGGTCGAGTGATGTTCACTGATGAGTCCAGGTTTAGTCTCCAGTTCAACGACGGTCGGGTTCGTGTCTACAGACGTCCTGGGGAGCGCTTCGCTGACGTTAACGTTAGACAACGTCACGGGTTCGGTGGTGGCAGCGTCATGGTGTGGGGCGGCATCTCTATCCACCACAGGACCTCCCTCTATGTGGTGGATGGCAATCTGAATGGAATGCGCTATCTGAATGAGATTATCCGGCCGTTGGTTCTCCCAGGCCTTCAGCAGATTGGCGGCGGGGCAGTTCTGCAGGATGACAATGCCAGACCCCACCGCGCCAGGGTGGTAAGGGACTTTCTCAGACAACAAGGTATCGCCAGGATGGATTGGCCAGCATATTCGCCTGACTTGGCCCCAATAGAGCACGCCTGGGACGAATTAGGCAGGAGATTCGGGATAACCATGCCCCTCCGGCCAACCTTCATGATCTGGGTCAACTTCTTATGGCAGAGTGGCAGGCCATTCCCCAAGAGTTCTTCAGACGTCTGATCAACAGCATGAGGCAACGATGTGTCGAGTGTATTCGCGCCAGGGGTGGATTCACACACTATTAAACAAATATTCTAATGTGTAAAATCCATGTTTGACAACCTTCAACTTTGACAGCATGTCATGTGACTTTCTTGTATACAGTGACGTTTATTTGTGGTTTTTTGTAAATATGGAACAATAAATTAAATTTTTGGTGTAGTTTACATCATCAATCTAATACACTCTGAAACTTATTTGGTTATAAATTTTTGACCCTTAAATTCTTTTGAGTAGTATATATATATATATATATATATATATATATATATATATATATATATGTTCCTTTATATTATGTAGCCCTCCTATGCCGTTGCTGAACGGCCAGAGTGTAAATAAATTCTGTTCTGTTCTGTTCTGTTCAACCCTTCGACCTAAGCACCCCGGAGAGCGTTCGACCGACTGAGCTAGAATCCGCCCCACGAACAATACAGAACTGTACGTAATATAAAATAATGGGAGGGGGGTCGGGGATAGTAAAAACGAATCAAAGTACTGTGATGTAAATAGAGAATACTACATGAGTGGCCGTTAGATACCATTTATCTTACAACAAGTTGTTTTAAAATGTATCTAACAAGAATGTATTATTCTATTTCTTACATATCCTCAAAAACCAGGTTTTAAGCAAAATTTAACATCTTTATCAACTAAAAGATATTTACAACCCTTTGCACTTGTAGCTGCCTTTCGCGTCAAAGACACGTGATTGCTAGGTTAACTATAATTCACAGTGTAATCGATTTCCACCGTGCTGGGGTTTTTTTTATTGGACGTATGGCATTGGTAACCTGGTCATCATCTAGGAGCAGCCAGTCGTATGTCTTGAAATTGTTAACACATGTATGTGTGTAAACAACTATGTGTTATCAAAAATAACACATGGTGTTCTCACCAACGGGTGTGTAAGAAAGTCTTTTTCTGCTAGAACACAAATTGAATTCCTCCGTCTCCGCCCACTCCCCACAGGAAGTTAAGTCATGAAATCTAGCTTTACGTTAGCTCTGATTGCAGCAGTCGGTGAAGAAAAAAATATATTAACAGTGTCATTTGGCATATAAAGAAAAATATTGACGCTGCGTAATTCAATTACCTCGTGTGTACAGTGAAGATCATCAAGAAATGACGGACAGAAAACAATTAAGAGAAAAGTAAATCCAATACTCAAAACTGAAATGAACCTTTAAAAACGTCGGTTTTGTTCCTTCTTTATTTATTCCTCCTTCTTTCTTTCTTTATTCATTACTATCTTCTTCTTTCTCTTGTATAGGTTTTGTCTCCGTCCTTCTGTCTATCTGTCTGTCTGTCCGTACGTCTGTCCAACATATAAGTTTCTGGATAGTTTTGTTTTAACATGGCCTGAAATATTGAGCTGAAATTTTGTGTATCGCTGCATCATGTTCTGTTACAGATCAAGTTTGACTTTCATGGCAATTTACCCATTTTTCCATTGAGTTATGGCCCTTGAATTAAGAGATAAAACTTAAAATATTGCAGCACTATCAGAATGCTTCTTCTTCTTCGTCTTCGGCCGGAACGTAGCTAGCCAAGTAGTAAAGCTCCAGTTTAATGTGCGATAGGTTACAGGATCGATCGCCGTTTATGGAAAAAAAATATTAGTATTTTTTTTTTTTGGGGGGGGGGAGGGGGGTGTCTCAAACCAGCCAGTACTACATCATTTTTGTTTTCTTTTACTCGCTTAGCGACGTCACGTATTACAGCTAACTGATTAATTACTCATCTGCCAAACATTCTGTAACTGTGTCTTCAGAGGAAACCCGCTTTACAGCTTTACATTAGTTTTATTGTTAATTTTCAAGTCCCTTAATTCAGAGTCGACTCATACCAGCATATAAGCATACCATTAGTAGCAAGATATCTTATATTAGCACTTTCCCACAAACAAGACAGATGAAAAACATTGTAAAATTATGAAGGAATTCCTCCCTGCCCACCTTAGCAAGTCAAGGTACATTCCATATAGCATAGCATGCAGTACTAGTATGGAATGGTAACTCGGCTTGTGAAGATGATGTTTTGTTAGCATGTGACAGTGCCATGCTATCATAGATTCACAGAAAATGTTAAGAGGGTACTGCAGGAGTCGAAATTGGCCGATATTCCTATCGGATAATCGGTCCGGTAAGCTACTAATTCAGCCGGCCCGAATCAAAACCCTTCGGACCAAACATGATTGACTCAAACTAGTATGTGAGTATAAATATAAAATATAATTGCCGCAAAAACCATACCTAATCAAAAAAGCTACGGACGCAACTCCATTTCATCCCTTTAAAAAAATCCTGTTCGAAGCCGCAGCTAATGAAAACTATCCCGAGCACATCCATATCTACACGGGTGGCTCTAAAAATTCAGATAACGGTAGGGTTGGCTTTGCAGTAGTCGAAGAAAAACTTTCCAGACATTCTAAAGTAGTTAAATACGCCAGGCTGTCAGATAACTTATCAGTATACACAGCAGAACTGACAGCCATTCATGAAGCTCTCATTTGGATAAAAACTCAAAAATATAACAACAGTGTCATCTTCTCAGATAGTCTTAGCTCTATACAGTCACTTCAAACAAATAAATCTACTAGGCCAGATATAATAGCAGCTATTCATAATGAACTTAACGAAATAAACCAACTTAAACTTAACGTAGTCTTCGAATGGGTCCCAGCTCACTTATGAATAATTGGCAATGAAGTAGCAGACTATGGAGCCAAAACAGCACTATCAATTACTAACGGAATTAAAACACTCCCATTAGGCATCAGCGAACTCATGTCCAAAGCTAGGAAACACTACATTAATAAATGGCAAGAAAGCTGGGCTCAAACACAAAATACATGGCATTATAATATTAAACCTACAATTAACTCTTTAAGACCTAAACATCCACTCTCTCAAATAGCTAAAATCATCACTAAACTTAGAATAGGGGAATCAATGCCACTTAATAAATGCTCTTTCACAATAACCAATAAAGATCCTAACTGTGAGTGCGGCACCCCAGAAGATATGAAACACTATCTTCTGGACTGCACGCTGCACAACAATCACAGAAAAACCATGCTAGAACCACTAACTAAATCCAACCCTTCCCCCAAAATCACTCCTAACTCACTACTTAACCCAGATAAACATCGTAAACAAGAAATATTTAAAGCCATATTCATCTTCGTTCAGTCCACCAAGCCTAAACTCTAAACGTCATCATACAACTCGCCCCGCCGGCGTTCAACTGATACAGAGCAGCGACCCTACACCTTTATGCACTCCAAATCGGTCGATTGCCGGTGGGATGGGGGAAGGTAGCACAATCAAGGGCTCCTGACACCCTAAAAATAATTTAGAAATGTCTTCATAAAACAAGACTAAAACAATCACTAGATAGTGCTCAATACGGCCCGCCTGTACGTCTTTCGGACGGAGGAGCGACCATAAGCACTCGACCTCGACTGTGCACTCCAACCCGAAGGACCAACGGCGGGATGGTGGTAAGCAACATAAAACTTCGATGCCAATTAAATTAATCTGTACTGTTAAACTCGTTCCACCTGTGACTCCCCGGATGGATAAGCGACCCTAAGCACTCGACCTCGACCATGCACTCCAAACCTGGGGAGAGAACGGTGGATGGTTAACATAATATATATCTAGCCAAACGACGAACGACATGCAACACCCCTCGCCTGTACGTCCCTCGGATGGAGGAGCGACCCTAAGCACTCGACCTGGACTATGCACTCCACCCCGGGGGACCAACGACGAGAGGTAAAAGCACGATATTATATCCGATAAACTTGTATATTTGTAGATATAAATGTTCTTCATTTCTTCTTTTTAGGAAATTATTGCGGTGGTTATCCCCTTAATTGGATACCACAATACTTTAAATAACCTTCACGACTTTGCCTTTGCACTTGCATCTGCACCATATACTACCAATTACAAGCTCTATTATAGCAATATGAGGTGAGTCACTTAGGGTTCCAGAAGAAGAGGCAGATAAGAAACCAGAAAACCAGATTACCAGACAACCAGCTCACTTATTAGATATCATTTAACTTCATATTACCAATAAGTCTGCAAACTTAGCTAAGAATTTAAGGGGGTGGGAAACAAAATTCAACTTAGTACATGTATACAGTTACTTACATACTATTCTTCCTACCGATAGTTGATTCCCTACCTAAATAGATGCATTGTTTCATTGGTAACCAAACTAAGTATGCTAAGCACTAGGCTTTTTAACCAATACTCACACTATAGGTAGTACTAAACCAAATAACTTCCGGCTGGGTCAAAGTTGGAGGTGCACCGAACTTTTGATAGAGAAGTGAACACCACAAGTCCTGTGATTTGGTTATAAATGTGAGTGTGTTGGTTGTAAAAAATAAGTTTCATCTGGGTAAAAAAAATGTGCAATTTTATTTCATCTAGTACCAATTTGTCAAGTAGCCTTGTGCTTGAAACATGTATGGGGTACCTGTAAAAAAAAGTACTCGAATTTTGTGCGAAACGAGGGTAGTCATAGACGCTACCCGTTATCTCAGAAACGAGCAGCTTGACCCCCATTTTTTTCTGATTCACTTTAAGTGTAAGGGGTGGTAGTATTTATATCCGTGGCGTTTATGTCGGTTGATACGTTGCAGGTAGGAGTTTTAGCCACATGTGTTACCATTGTCGTCTATGGAATTTGATTTGGTAGTATACACCCTATAAGGGAAAACCCTTCAAATTAGATAGCTAGGCTAGTATAATCCCCCCCCCCCCCCTGTGTTTCATTAATCCGAGGATAGGGGGGGGGGGGGGGGGGATGGGTGGCTCTGGATTGCCGTTGATTACATTAGAATAGGGACTTAGGACAATAGGAACAGCCTTAACACCAAACTAGGGTTTACAAACAGACAGCACGCACAACCGCAACAGTACATAGGGTGCATTGACTAATGATAACAATGCACCCGCCCCCATTTAATGGCCCAGCACATACTATAATAAGGAGATGGACAAAAGAATACTGGCTCCGAGTACACAATTGCACTTCGCCACAGACATTCAGTGTTTCATGCGCTCAATTGTGATTGGTCGAAGCTGGCCATCTTGTTTTTGGTATCCCAAAAGTCTTCAGTGCATTCGAATGGATTCGTGTACCTTATCATTTCAACCACGTTTCACTTTGACTGGCTTATTAGTTTTCCAAATATGTTGGTTCAAGTCAAATCCAACACGGCCACCGTAAATACATAATAGCAACCATTTGCCTTTTCTTCGTGATCTCCCCCTCCAGTTCATTATGTATATCAAGTGCATTTGATTCGGCACTTTCAGAAAAATAATGTTTAAAAATGCATAATTCAAGATGGTTACCATGACCTATGTCATATACTTTTCTGTTTTTTCTTTATTTACATCTCGAGTCGATGACCTACCAGCTCCCAAACTTTCAGATCTCTCCGATTAACAGTTTTGGAGAAAATCATCCAGAATAAAAAACAGAAAATCCCCTCAGAAAGATAGCCGGAAGCGGCAATGACGGGCTCCATGCCTCAATGTGCCATCAGGTATACGATAGGAAGGAGCAATTTGATATCTTAGCAACAAACCGGCCATATTAATCATGCAGGAGAGACCAGCAAAAGTGAAGTGTACCGCGGATTAAAGTATAACACTTGTCACTATGGCTAAAATTAATCTCTGGGGTGTAGAGTTGGCGGCCCTTTTCCAAAATGACCTAAAAAGAAACTAAAGCTTTTTCTTTTCTTTTTTTTTCTTTTTTGCAGGACTAATACCAACATACACACTGCCATAGAAGTGAATATTGTTCCATATGCCTAATTTTGATTGATCCTGGTGAGCACGATTATAAAAGTCTGTTTTGTTTAACGACACCACTAGAACACATTGATTTATTAACAATCGGCTATTGGATGTCAAACATATGATAATTTTGACATTTAGTCTTGAAGAGGAAACCCGCTACATTTTTCCATTAGTAGAAAGGGATCTTATAATTACCATCCCACATATAGCACAAACAGGGGCTTTTGATGTACCAGTCGTGCTGCACTGGCTGGATCAAGAAATAGCCCAATGGGCTCACCGACGGGCATCGATCCCACACCGACTGCGCATTAGGCGAGCGCTTTACCTCTGGCTTACGTCTCGCCAAGCACGATTAAAAGTGCAGTCCAGATATTCCTCGATTGTATAGTCGAAAGTTAATCGGTTAGTGCAATTCCGATTATAACCGATGGTAAATTTCCAGTCGAATCCCATCACTGTCATCCCTGTTCCCATAATAGGGCTTCAGATAATGATACATCCTTCCTACTTGGAGGACTGCCACTCACAAAACTAGTTTCTTGTGCGGTTCATTATCGTTTTTGTTTATCATAATCATCATCATTTCCTGTCATGCCTAATGGCACTTAGGGCAGCGACGATGTTCCTCCACGCCGGTTTATTCCTTGCCAATCTCTCGATGCTGCCCCAACTGTGTCCTTTCTCCTTCATCTTTATTTCCACTGTTCAGTGCCATGTTGTTTTCGGACGTCCTCTCTTTCTTTTCCCTTTAGGGGTCCAGCGCACTGCAGTTCTGGTGACAGATGTGTCTTCTTTTCGGAGCACGTGGCCAATCCACTTCCACCGTCTTCTGGTGATGATGGTTCTCATGCTTTCCTTATTGGTCTCTTTCAGTACTTGCCCATTGGAGATTTTTCTGGGCCAAAATATTCTCAGGATTCTCCGGAGACTTTTTATGTGTTTGACCACTAAGAAGGGGTCGAGATAACGTTTCATAGTATATAGTCCAACCTGCTGTTACAGCCACCTGTGTTAATCGACCACGCATAAGACGCTATATTTTTATTCTCCCAAATCATCCAAACTGACCTGTAATACCCAGCCATCTGTCTTAAAAGAACACTTGTTGATACTCCCAAATCAGGGTTAGGGTTACCATATATCTAACGCCACGTCATATAACCGTAAATAAAATGTGTTACGTGTGTCGTTAAATAAAACACTTCCTTCCTTCCCAAATCATCTAATATTATATACTCTATCAAAAAAGAAACGCATAGTTGATAGGGAAAGAAGAAAAGTGTTTGATTTTACAAAATATCGGTGTTTTTGTACAATGTTGCTGAATGACCATGTCTGTTAATGTTCCTGGAATGGGACAGCATGCCCAAATGCACCCTAAAACAAATTTAACGCAGTGCGAAAATTGCAGGAAATCGGCGTGAAATGGTCAGATTTTGGCGAATGCACGTGAAACTCGGGGGAAAAGACTGGGGTAGTGATGGGTATTTAAAGCTGCAATGCTCGCAATGATGCCTCATTTCCATTTCGACGTAGACGAGTTGCAAGATGCCAAGACTAATCCTGCCGAAGCGAAACATTGCAATAGGCAGCCTCCAGTTAGGTGAATCGCAGTCAGCAGTCACACGCCACATGAACGTGCATCAGAGCACCATTGCACGCCTCTGGGACAGGTACCAGCAGTTTCAATCAGCAGTAGACCGGCCCAGAAGTGGAAGACCTTGCATAGCAACTGCTGCGCAAGACCGCTACATACGGGTTCTGCACTTGCGTCACCGAACTTCCACAGCAACGAACACTGCTGGACGCATACCTGGTTTGAGAAGACTGTCTGCACAAACCATTCGGAACCGACTTCGAAAAGCTGGTTTACGGGCTAGGAGACCGTATGTTGGCCCCGTCCTGCGACGTCAACATCGATATTTACGTGTTCGCTGGTGCACAAATGTACAGGGATGGAACTGGCGGCGAGTATGGTTCAGCGACGAGTCACGTTTCCTACTACAGCGACGTCATGGACGACAACGTGTTTACAGACGCCGCAATGAACGTTTTGCCAACAACTGCGTCACCCAAGTTGACAAGATTCGGTGGAGGGAATGTCATGATGTGGGAGCCATCTCCTAAACCAGCAGAAGTGAACTTGTGTTCGTACAAGGCAACCTGACAGCTGTACGCTACCGGGATGAAATTCTTCGCCGTCACATGCTTCCTGTTTTGGATTGACAGAGAGAGCTCTTTCAGCAGGACAATGCCAGGCCGCATACGGCACGTTAACAATGGATTCCTACAGAATGAGAACATTAATGTGCTGCCATGCCATCAAGATCGCCAGATCTCAACCCCAATGAAAATCTATGGGACGAACTAGACAGACGTGTACGCCAGCGTGACCCGGAGCGTCAGACGCTTCCGTAACTGTCACATGCACTGCAGGAAGAATGGGCTAGGATTCCATGTGCCCGGATTCAGAGACTCATTCAGTCTATGCCAAGGAGATGTCGCGTAGTGACTGCTGCTGCTGGTGGCCACACAAGGTACTGATTTCAGCGCCCTCGTGCAACGTTGTTTGGTGACGAAAACACCTCCACTGCCGTCAGTCCATAGCAAGAACATTGTCACATACTCATGCCAAATTTTACTGTGATACGATCATAAATAACGAAATTATGCCACTTTGTATTTAAGAGATAATTCCATGAATACTTTTTTGACAAAGTATAATATAAACTGATCTGTAATAAGCAGACATCTGTCTTGAAACGCCACTTTTGAATGGCTGCTTAAGGCACGTTTCAATGTATTTTACTCATTTTAAATTGCATAATCCATGTACTGTCATTACGTTGGTCAAACAAACTAAATCAAGAATTAATACGTATAATTAACCTTTTATTTTCACTTTAGTTCAGACAGCATTTAATTTCAAACAAAATTCCCCAAGTTGCTGAATACTAATTTACAATTTAAAAGCAACACCAGGACCCGAATTTAAAAGAGTTTCTTATGGCGATTTTGAGATGATTTTTTAGTAGGCAAAATGCTTACTGACAGCAATTTTGAGTCTGTCTACAATTTTAAACCAGGAACTCCTGCAACAAATAAAAAAACAAACTATTATCCCTTCAGCCGATGGTAATCACTTTTATCTAGCTGCAAAAAACCCAAACCCTGCCATCGGTAGTCCTGAACTCGCGACAGTTCGTGTAGCAACGACGGCAATGGCTGTGGTTGTCGTCATTATTTTCGAGTCCTGCAACGTGTCGGCCATTAAGTTTTTACTTTAATAATTTTAGACCTAAAAAGAAATGTGATGCATAAAAAGATGCATCGATTTGATATGACTGTTATCTTTGTCACAAAAGTCCTTGTCATGGTAGCCAGAAAATCAGTCAGCCTAATGCTAGGATAAGACTACTAATTGCCAGCACAAAGTTGAACAACTGTCCAGTTGCTAGTCTGAGCGTTCTTACATCTCGATTCACGTCGTATTAGTTGTTAATCTGAGCGCATCTAATACATTCATAAGGGTACGAAGCTGGGTGCTTGGGGAACTGCCCCTCACAAAACGATGGAGACATTTAGGCAAAATGAGCTGGATGGAAACCTGTTTACTATGCTTTTCAGTCATTCTACTAAAAATATGTTGTAATCCATGTAAAATACGTAATGATTCGTTTGGAACCCACCATAGCATTTTCTTGTAGTAATGCTAATATAAATAACTAGATTCAGGCATTTTCGATTAATAGCCTCTCTAGGTAGCACTATACCAGATATCGAGTGGCTGGAACAAAGTTTGAAGTGACCCGAACATTAAATTAAAAGAAATGTTTTATCTGGACAATTCTATTTCATCCAGCTGCACTGCGACAAGTAGCCTTGTGTTTGAAACATGTACATGCATGGGGAACTTATACAACTAAGTACTAACCTATACAGCTAAGTACTAAACATGTACATGCATGGGGAACCTGTACAACTAAGTACTAAAATTAACTATAGAATAGATATTTCCAATATTACCGATCATCATAATATTCAAAGGCAGATCCAAGGATGGTGGACTTCAATCGTTTCTCCTGGATCTCCCCCGACTCCGATTGTTTCTCCTGGATCTGCCCCCCCCCCCCCCCCCACTCCAAGTGTTTTTCCTGGATCTGCCTCCACTCCAATTGTTTCTCCTGGATCTGCCTCCACTCCAAGTGTTTCTCCTGGATCTGCCTCCACTCCCGATTGTTTCTCCTGGATCTGCCCCCCCACTCCAAGTGTTTTTCCTGGATCTGCCTCCACTCCAATTGTTTCTCCTGGATCTGCCTCCACTCCAATGGTTTCTCCTGGATCTGCCCCCCACTCCAAGTGTTTTTCCTGGATCTGCCCCCACTCCAATTGTTTCTCCTGGATCTGCCCCCACTCCAATGGTTTCTCCTGGATCTGCCTCCACTCCAATTGTTTCTCCTGGATCTGCCTCCACTCCAATTGTTTCTCCTGGATCTGCCCCTACTCCAATGGTTTCTCCTGGATCTGCCTCCACTCCAATTGTTTCTCCTGGATCTGCCTCCACTCCAATGGTTTCTCCTGGATCTGCCTCCACTCCAATGGTTTCTCCTGGATCTGCCCCTACTCCAATTGTTTCTCCTGGATCTGCCTCCACTCCAATTGTTTCTCCTGGATCTGCCCCTACTCCAATTGTTTCTCCTGGATCTGCCTCCACTCCAATTGTTTCTCCTGGATCTACCCCCACTCCAATGGTTTCTCCTGGATCTGCCCCTGATGTTTCTGCTAGCTCAGATTGGAGTTTGCTTCCCAATATCAATTGAGCTTGATGATTAACATTAGGGGTGTAATGATATAATCAAATATTCGGTGCACGGAACAGCGACCTGTATCATAGTTGCATTCTTGTTTGTCACTAGCTGAACCGAATACACAAATACATATATGTAATGCTAACTGTACAATTTAGGTTTCTAATTCACACCAATCAAAACCAATACCGATTTGATTGTTTTGATAATGAACATATTTTGTTAGTGTATGCAATGTAATTTCAATATGCAAGTGTTTAATTAGTGGATTAAAGCACAATAAATTTGTATAATTCTTAATGAGAACTCTGGCAATACAAATATGGTTTTTAATTGATTATTACATATCAATAAACAAAACGGCCTCAAATTGCTAAACTTTTCCTGTGAAAATGTGGATATGGTGTTCCTTAAAAAGAACGTGATTCTCAACTAGACAATAGACACACCCATGATTATCAGTTTTTTACTATCAAAAAAATAATAAATAAATACTGTTCTTCCTTTCTGCAAAACCTTTTCAATTTTGTATTCATAGACGTGAATAAATATTGTTAATTGTCATCTCATATTCATATTCACCATTATGTGTATTCGTTACACTCCTAAGGCCGACGACAGTCACTTTTCGCACCCTTGTTTTGGCTTTGTTCACAATAAATATAGCGTATCTCACTTTAATTTCACTTGAAATCCGTATTTCGTAAAAGGTACAATTTTTTAATTACAAGATTTTCTTCAAACACATCAACGTGCATTTATAATGTTCAACAAAAACAATTTCAATAGCAATGTCATGTACCCAGTTTAGTGTTATTGTAAGGAGATGTAAAGTGACATCATTGGAATACTGACATTATTCAAATTCAAAATTGGCTGTAATGTTACAATGCTTCACCACATTGAAATAAAAACTGGTCTACTAACCTTGATCCCTGTTAAAATTCTATAACCAGCAAGTTTACAGGTCGGTATGTTTTTATTTTTCATAATTCTGGATAAAATATTAAGTTTAAATTTTAAAAGATGAAAGAAATAAAAAGTACCCTTTGTCAAATATATCATATCAAAAAATTACTGTGGGATAAGTTATATAAATTATTGTGTACGAAGTCAAAACAAGGGTGTGAAGAATGACTGTCGTCGACTGTAATTAGTATTAGGCCTAATGTTTTGGGGATTTTTTTTTTATTAAAAAGGCACTGCTAATTAGAATAATCTTAACAACAGTAAAATCCTCAGGATGGTCTTTTTGTCAGTTTTTTAAGCACAGGTCCACATATAAAAAAAAACTTTGAATTGGTTTTCACATGATGAGTGGTCTACATTGTGTCAAATTGTGTCCAAGCACAACGATGCCTCGGGATTCTTTTCGTCAATTTGATCCCAAAGGGGAAATCGTGTTTTGAGGTTTGAAGTAAGTTGGTCGATCAATGGACGAAGAAGGCCGAACAAGAATTCTGATCCCTTGGAACTGAGGTGGAGGCCGTCATGCAAATACTCTTCCCAACCCTGAAAAACAATTAAAAATCAATAAAATAACAAGAATTCAGCAGAATTAAATGTCTCGCATACCACAACTGTTCATAGGCATACAGGCTCCCATTTTTGTAGGGGAGCAGGCTGCTTTTTGCGCAAATTAAACGAAAATGCTAGAATCTGGATAACAACATTTATTCATAATATCATTACTATTAAACAGCTAATTTTGACAGTAGAATGACGGAAATACATGGTAAAATGGTCTCAGGTTAGCTCATTTTGGCCGAAATTTGAGGTTTTGCCCCCCATCTTGTACGCTTATGTAAATGTTTTCTCTGCACTGTGATGAATATTCATAGGTACAACTATAAGTTTCATTGACCTAAGATTTTGAGTTTATGAGAAACAGATCTAAATGTTAAACTTTAATGAAAACGTTGGTGCCCTCACCACTACAGTTATTAAACCTTGCTGTGATAAATATGCATATATATGCAAATCACATTTCACTGATGTTTAGTTTTTCCTATTTTATTAACCAAAACAATTTGTCTCAGACACTGCATAATTCATTAGACACCAATATTTCTCACCGTAACGTGGCATATATTCACAGAATACAAATAAAAGTTAGTTTGTTTTGTTTAACTACACCACAAGAGCACACTGATTTATGAATCATCTGCTATTGGATGTCAAACATTTGGTCATTTTGACATATAGTCTTAAAGAGGAAACCTGCTACATTTTTTCCATTAACAAGGGATATTTTATATGCACCATCCCACAGACAGGATAGCACATACCACAGTCTTTGATATAGTTGTGGTGCACTGCTGGAACAGAAAATAGCCCAATAGGTCTGCCAACTGGGATCGATCCCAGACTGATTGCGCATCAGGCTAGCACTTTACTACTGAAGTACGTCCCGTCCCCAGAATACAAATAAGGGCTGTTTCCTAACAAAACATACCTTATTTTTAAAATAAACAGACAATCAGAAGGATAGAGGACCCTATAGACTCCTCTGGTTAGACTGGTAGGACACTACTCATCTACAAACCTCATTTTTCATCATGGCTGTGTACAGGTCGACACATTTTGTTCCACACTCATTGGCTGCCTCTACACATGCTTTAGCATATTCTCCTGCAGTCTTGTTAGATTTAGCCATTGGGCGACCTAAAAATGTATAACATATATGTATTAGTGATGTCATCAACAAGAGAAATAGCCAATGAAGATGAAAATGCATGATGATGTTACTGTCTGCTACGAATATGTCATAATAACCCGGGAACATTTTCTTCAGTACCACATTGTGGTTTTGTTTTTTTGTGTTTTTTAACACCACTAGAACACACCGATTTATTAATCATCAGCTATGGGCCCACCAAACTGACCTCACATCAAGCGAGCGCTTTACCACTGGGCTACGTCCCCCCCCCCCCCCCCCCCCCCCCATATTATGATTCGCTATTTCCCATTTCACTACACAACAGGCTCGATCCCTACTGATAGGTCCATTGGCTCAAAATACTGAAATTTCGGTATTGAAAAATGTCATCCACCATTTAGTAAAGCGCTAACAATATATATATATATATATATATATATATATATGATGAATGCAAAATAGCTGAAAAGAAGAGACGAGGGCCTTGTGTATGGAATTTAATCTTATTTAGATGAAATTAGCGGGTGAGACTTAACTCATGTATTTAAAGCTGAAAATACTGCTCAATATCGGTATCGTATTAATACCGAATACTGTACTGATGCCGAGGTAAATCACCCCCAAAATACCGATACCGAACCTGAAATTTAAATACCACCCAGCTCTAGTTAAATAAATATTCCTTTCCTCTAAAACCAACCTTTAGCAGTGCATTCTTTCTCCCAGGCTTTCACATCACATGGTGGAGGGGTAATCAGAATAATCTGATGTCTTTCAAGACCAGCAGACTGAAACAAATAAAACAAATTAGAGAAATATCATATAAATTAAACATACAAAATAAATTAATTAAATACCCTCAAAATAAGAACAAAAGAAGTATTATTGCATTACATAATTATTATTAATGAGACACAACTCCAAAGTTTGATACAGGATCTTTATTAAAGGGACACAACTCCAATGCCATATACGGTCTCACTACACAGATGTCATCTGCCATTGAAACCCATGTTAAATTGTCCAACTTCAAACGAAGATTGCCAATAGAACGGGTTCTCATTGGCACTAACAACATACACCATTGCAAACATACATTATATAACATTTATTTTCACTCTAAAATTGAGAACATTTCTCTCACATTTTTTTGCTATATGACCGCATCTGGCTGTAGTACCAGTCTGAACAGGTTGTTCATTAACCAATTCACTCTGGCTGTCTCTTGCGCTGTGCACCCATGTCCCAAAAGGTCAATGCACAATATTACAAAATAACATGGGTAAAATGCAGCCAGAAGGATTATCATTAAACATACATATTGTTTTAATTCTTCACCATTTCCTAGAAGTGAGTATGTGAACCATATCATGTGTCACAATTAGGAACTATAGTGAACCGTGATCAATGAACTCTTACCCGGAAGTGATCTGTGTAGTGAGACCTAAAAATTATTTATCAAAGGGACACAACTCCAAGGTTTGATACAGATTTTATATTAAAGGGATAAAATGCTACGGTCTGATAGTTTAATTAAAGGGTTACAAATTGTCATGGTTTGATAGATTCTTTATTAAAGTTAGTCTCTGGTTACCATATTATAACATCATGTACAAATTTATATGAGACACAAGCTCAAATGCACTTTTAAAAGTTTGCTATGAACGGAGATCGTCTGTGTCGCTATTGCCAAAAATGAAATGAGAAATCTTGCGCTGTACAAAGAACGTTCAGTTGAGGATACAGTACTAGAGTCTTTCGTTAAAACCGGTTTGATCTTGACAACGTATTATCAACAATCGTACCTTCCTATTTCAGAATCAATATTTTATAAAGTGTTAGAAGAACTTTCAAAGTTTAGTTTGTATACTATTAACACACTGATCATGTATATATTTTTTTAAATAAAATACACTAACGTAGACAATGAACGTTTTCATTTCTTAATTTTACGTGTGTTAAAATCTACAAATTCAAATAAATATTCTTTCGTTTGGAAAGGGTAAACTTAGTTTGTTTTGTTTAACGACATCAATGTTAGAGCATATTGATTTAAGAGAAAACGGGTGCATGTGTAGGGGAGGGTACTGGGGGTCGAAACCTTTACCTGTCCAAGCTAAAAAAAAAAAAAAAAAAAATTCTGGGGGAGCATGGCCCCATATAAACTTCGCTCAACAGTCTATAACCTCAACTCCACTACAATCCCTGCACATACAGCAAGGAATCGTTTATATGTACCATCCCACAGACAAGATATCACATACCATGGCCTTTTATATACCGGTCATGGTACACTGGCTGGAACGAGCCCGCTGATGGGGATTGTGATGGAGACAGCCGTCTGCACATTAACTTTTGACCGGGGTCTGAAACAACTGGAGTAGCACTTTAATGTTCGAAAGCCAGTACATGGAGTAATTAACCCAAGAACGTTCCCTGTATTAGTTAGATGGTATCTGTATTGTTGGTAGTTTTAGAGAATTAGTGTGGCCATTATTTCGCCACTCGTCCATAAATGGCAGGACTGCCAAAGATGGGACCCAGCTGCCAAGAATCCAGCTAGGGGATATAAGCTGAGAGTTCGTTCTGTATAGGAACTTGGGGTGGCAAGCACGTATAGAGAGGCGGTGGAAACGCTGTCCGCTGGGCGAACTTTATTAGTCCAGTGGACATAGGTAACTATATTTTACTGCTCTGTAGTAACTGAAAGGTATTTTGTTGTGGCATTCAAGTATTATAATTATGTGTATTCTTGTTTTGCTTAGTGGGGGAAGGACAGCTGGTCATCTAAGTCAGACCGACTAAAGTAAACTGTAGGCGTTGCTTACCCAAAATATATATAGAGAGGTTATAATATCTATAACTGGTAATCCTAATATCATGACCTGGTAAATTATAGGTCCTTGGAATATTGGATGTAGAGAAGACTGCGGATAATAATTAATTATTCTAAGGTTGGGTTATGTTTTATCTGTGAGTGATAGCTATATCCCTAATTGCCAAGTGATTAGGTTTACGTGTGGTGCTCAGCCTAGAGGTGGTGTGACACCGGTTTTAACAGGCCATGTAAGTGCTGTAACACTTACCTGGTATTATATAATACATAGTTCAAACTAAACTTGTGTTGTTGTCTTTCTAGTGAATTTAACGTTGGTTAAGTAAATATAAATATATATATACAATCCTGTTCCCTGAATACCCCTAGAGCCAGCCACTCAGGTAGAAACCTGCCCGATAGGATACAAGGAGATCTATTTGTATAGGTTGGGATATTTGGAGAAATACTGTTACATCCATTGTGGGTTTCTGATTTGGTTACCTGGAAACAAAGTGGTGGGAGCAGTTGCCGGTAACGGCGTTAGAACCCCCGTAACAGGGATCAATCCTAGACTGACCGCGCATCTCCAAAAAACACCTTTTTAGGTCTAAGTAATGAATAGATATAACATATAGTCTTGATAAATGTTACATAAATCGAACACAACACCCTCTTCCTCTACCCCTAGAGCGTTTCATAATTATTAACACTCCCTTACATGTAACACATATGCCAACCGCTGGCCACTGTTAAAATGTTAAGGCAAATCCCCCACTGACCCCTGGAAAGATGTTGTACCATACATCTATGGATATAAATATGTTTTGGAGATATGAGACGACCCCTCGATCAAGACAGTTAAATTTGTTCAAAATCAGGTGAGAAGCTCAGCGCCTGCGTAAATCAAGTAAAGCCCCAGTTCTACTGGCGTCCTGCTAAATGAAGAACAACAAAGCTAGCCATTGCATTTGTAGTTGACCTAAATAATGTAGATAAGCGAGCATTGCGAAACTATAGCGATGTGGTGGACCTTTCATGTACCAAACAGAACTGGATTAATAAAAATATTCCAGGGACTGCAGCTTTAAAGGTACACAACTTCATGGTCTGATACAGATTTTGTATTAAACAGATACACCTACAATGTTTGATAGATGTTCTTCATTAAAGTGACACAAATACCCAAGGTTTGAGAGATGTGCTTTACTAAAGGGACACAACTCAATAATATGATACCTATTCATTATTAAAGGGACACAACCCCAAGGTTTAGGATTGATTCCTATTGGTGGGCCCATTGGGCTATTTCTCATTCCAGCCACGACTGGTATATCAAAGGTTGTGGTATGTGCTATCCTGTCTATGGGATGGTGCATATAAAAGATCCCTTGCTACTAATAGAAAAATGTAGTGGGTTTCCTCTCTAAGACTATGTAAAAATGCCCAAATGTTTGACATCCAATAGCTGATGATTAATAAATCAATGTGCTCTAGTGGTGTCAATAAACAAAACAAACTTCTTCTATTACCTGCAGATATTCCACCATTTCGTTGAGACCCTCCTGGTATTCCTCTAATGGCACGTGCTGCTTTGAGTTGAGAGTTGCGTCATTCGAGTCATTGGTGCCGAGGAAAATCGTCACTGCAGCTATGACGTCAGCGTCTTCCTCAGATATCAGCTGAGGCAGGAGGTACTTACACCAGCGGACATTGTAGCCCGAAAAACCACGATTTATAACATCACACTTTCTGAAAGGAAAGGAATATTTGTTTAAGGACAACTCAGAGCATTATAAACTGTGATAAACTGGTAATATGAGAGAGAGAGAGAGAGAGAGAGAGAGAGAGAGAGAGAGAGAGAGAGAGAGAGAGAGAGAGAGAGAGATATGGAGGAAGCGAGAGCGAGAAAGAAAGACAAGAAAAGAAGAGACAGAGAAAGTGGGGGAGTCATTAATTTATTTTGACTAACATTCTGCTTTAATTTTTCATGTTTCAGAATTGGTATGTATTTTTTTAAACAACTGTCCAGAAAGATTTTTTTTTATATATACAAAATGTATTTAACAAAAGATATAACAACTGGATTATCGTCTTGTAAACATCAAAATATTTAAAACACACCTCTGTAGGTGATCTGCTAGTAATGCTCCCCATTTCCCTTCGCTGCCGAAACAATGCTGAAATAGAAAGTTCTTCATGAGAGAGGTGTACATATAAACGTACATGTACCATTGTTTATACTTTGCCCCAGATGTTTCTAAAATGTAATAGAATTAAAAAAAGTCATTTCATATTCTGCACAACCCAAACAAACATACAAATAAAGGCTAATTAATCGATTACATGACTTACATGTATATTCAGGATTCAACATCTAAGGAGAATTTGCTTAAAAAAAAATAGACCCAATTTAAATAAACAAGTACAAAGTTCTGTACCTGTTATCTGTATCAACGTATGTTGTAATTTGGCAATTCAGGGAACATTTTGTCGAGTATTGTGCTGCGATTCGCTATGCAAATTTCAGAGATCACTACACAGTTTGAAACCGTTAAACAGTAATTGCTATCAAATTTTCAGTTGACTAGAAATATTGTTAATCGAGATTTTGGAACAAAATGTTCCCTGCAATTTATATCTTGACTACAGACCTAAAGTCAATGTGGTATACGATTAATTTAGTTCATATGTTCACAATAAAAACCATGCCCCCAATTTGATTAAAATTAGCTCTACTAGTCTTAACCAGTAGATCTAACAGCCCTGTGTGGACTCCCATGTCCAGGTGACATTTCATCTATAAATAACAATTTAAATATCAACCAATTACACTTTGCCTTTTATAGCGTTATTCGGGAGCACACAAATTCTAAAAATATCGGGCGAGACTATTTATGCAATAGACGAACTTGTTGGTCTATTTCAACATTGAAAAAACAGGGGGAAAAGTGCAGTAATAAACTCTGGATTGTATACTAGTCTAAACAGATTTTATGGCTATACCATCACGATTTTTTTCTGTCTTGAAATGATTTTTATACAAAATCATTTTGTATACCCACGGCATAATACCGAATGTTTTCAAATTCTTTTTAAATTACTGGCATGATTTTGCAAGTAAGATTTTGATTGGTCGAATGAAAGGTCAACTGGACATAAACTCCAACAGGCTGCTGTTAGATCCACATGTAATAGTTGAGCTAATTTTAATTAGATTGCCATGCCCCTTGCTTACAAAACTGTTAAAAGTGTAAGACTCGTCTTTGATAACATGTTGAGACTTTAACATCATGGTAACACCACACAAACTGCATGTGTGTGACATTATAATAATGATTATTAAACATACCAGTGTGGACTCTAAAGGGTTAGGAGGGCGGGACGTAGCCCCGTGATAAAGCATTCGCTTCAAGCGTGGTCAGTTTGGCATCGATCCCTGTCAGTGGGCCCATTTCTCGCTCCAGCCAGTGTACCACGACTGGTATATCTAAGGCTGTGGTATGTGTTATCCTGTCTGTGGGATGCATATAAAAGATCCCTTGCTGCTAATAAAAAAAAAAAGTAGCCCATGAAGTGGCGACAGCAGGTTTCCTCTCTCAATATCTGTGTGGTTCTTAACCATTTGTCTGATGCCATATAAATAAAATGTGCTGAGTGCGTCGTTAAGTAATACATTTCTTTCCTTCCTAAAGGTTTACAACCACTGGCCCTGTGTAATATTTGCTTCATGTAACTTCATGCTACATGTGCACATTAATGCACCTGTATTTCCTACATGTTACGATGTAGTCATATATACACACATAATGTTTGACAGGCTTAAACGAATTTTGAAGGTTTTCACCTGTGTGCCAGATGATCCAATTAAAACAACTTTTGGCCAAATTGAAAGTAAGTTACAATCTGCCATTTTCACTCTGTTTCTTTTGTTTTCCTGTCTGTTAACATCTGCGAGAAATCAAACCCCAAACTTAATTCTGAAATAAAACCAGTTATTTGCATCAGCAACAAATACATATATGTGCATGTCTATATATACAAATGTACATCAGGCCATAGGATTTCAAACTTCATGGGAAACACTTTTTCGGTTCCGTGCCTTGTGATCATGGGAACCCATCGGAAACTGTTTATATTATTTTTGTTGAATAGGCCTAGTTGTACTCGATATAATAATCATGGGAAACAAAATTTCAGTTCCAGGATTTTACCGACACAGTACCTGAAACGATTGTTACCGTGAAATCTGAAGGCCTGGTACATGTATGTACTGAAACATAATATGTACATAGTAGTGTTTTCCCTATCGTGTTTTCGCATGGTGCGGCACCATGCCTCAATAGTCTAGACCGACACATGTAGCACCATCTTGCTGAAATCAGTGCCATGCTGTCCTGCGATTAAACAAGCTTTTTCCAATAATTAATTCTAAAATTACCTTTATAAAATACTCAGAAACGTATTATTAATTAATAAAGTATTTAGTCTATCATGCCGTGTCAAATTTCTAGGGAAAACACTACAATATATATATATATATATATATATATATATATATATATATATATATATAAAATTATATACATGTATATACAAAATTACTTCCAGACTATCATATGGTACATGTACATTGATTTATTTTCTAATACTACTTGCATGTATAGCAGCATATCTTACAATATTACATTGTAACCCACTGTTTGTGCTCCAAGTGAAGACTGAATCTTTTAAATAAATACTGTGTACATTTAACGCTCCAGACTGGCTTCAGTGGCATCGTGGTTAGGCCGTCGGTCTACAGGCTGGTACATGTAGGTACTGGGTTCGGACCCCAGTCAAGGCATGGGATTTTTAATCCAGATACTGACTCCAAACCCTGAGCGAGTGCTCCGCAAGGCTCAATGGGTAGGTGTAAACCACTTGCATCAACCAGTGATCCATAACTGGTTCAACAAAGGCCATGTTTTGTGCTATCTTATCTGTGGGAAGCCCAAATAAAAGATCCCTTGCCTATGTGGTGATAGCTGATGATAAGATAAAAAATCAATGTGCTCTAGTGGCATCGTTAAATAAAACAAACTTTACTTTACTTTCATTTAACACTCCAAGACTGTAGTGTTGAACGAATAAGAAATAAGTATATGCCTTATTGTTATCCATATTTATATATACATGTAATCATAACTCACGAAGGAAAGAAGATACATGTATATACATGTTTTATTTAATGGCACAATCAACATATATTGTACGTACAGTTATAGGATATTGGACATATGTACATGTAAATCAGAGTAAAATGAATGAATGTTTAACAACACAATATAAAAATGCATCGGCTATTGTAAGGCTTCTAGAATTATTATAAAATCCACTAGCCATGGGATTAGTGATTTAAAAAAAAAATTACTAGCCACAATTAAAAATTCACTAACCCTACTTTGCTTTAAGTTAATAAAATTTCACTAAATAATAGTAATAATTGGATATGTCACCTAAAGAAGGAGATACAGCTTAAAAACACTAACATGGGGGTTGAGGTGTGGGCAGGAAATACATATTTACAAAACAGACTTAACTGCAACATTTGACAAACAAAATTTCACTAGCGGTCGGGCATGGCAATAGTAGTTGTTTACTTACCCAACGTTGAATATCACTAGCCATGGGAGTAGGACTATCATATTTCATAAGCTTGAAGCCCTGGCTATTGGTTGTCAATGGTAAATTATATGTATTGATGGTGAAGGAATAATAACCCACCTGTGTTAGAGAATCACCAAAGAGAACTATTTTAGGCCAAAAGACGACAGTGTTCTCGTCTGTCATAGCTCAGTAGACTGTATATATAGTGTTAACAACAGCTGCAACAGATCGTTAGACCCTGTAAGAAAAACACACTGTTAGAAATATATATATATAACCGGGGTTCAAATTTTATTTTAAAACTCACTTGCCCAAAGACAAACTTGTGTGATTTGCATTTGTACTTTCACATAATAATTTTCCACTTACCCCACCAATTTCGTGATCTGTGTTTATTTTATTCAGCCATACATGTATGGTTGCTGTTGTCAATTTCAGCTTCTTGTTAAAGCTACTGTCACACCTTGCTGGATAGCGTTAACGGACATCCGACGGAGAGCAAAATTTTCATTCTGTTCTTCTCCGTTTCCTGTCTGTTTGTTGTTCGGCGGATGCGTTTCTTGTCAGGCAAGGTCCGGCGAGGTCCGTTCAATCCGGCAGAAAGTTTTGTTTGCATGCACAAAACTTGGAACAGACTCCACCTGGCAAAGGCGTCTGCCGGTTGTACAGTTGTTGTGCGCTGGGCATGTGTTTTGTTCGGAACTCGTGTGTTCCTCGTCCTGTACTTATCAGTTTGCATTCGTTGATGTCCGATGGACGTGACTCGCACCTGACATGCATCGGATGAACCGGAGGTGTACCGCATGTTCAGCGGACGATTACCTGATAAGGAACGCATGGGAACTGATGAATGACGGATGTGTAACGGGAAAAGTACAGTATAAGTACCGTACATGTAACAGGTCTTCACCGGGTCCGAAATGACACCGACGTACATCCTCCGGGGTATATAATGTGGCTTCCCTGTCTCACCCCCTCAAGACCTTCTGGGACCGTGAGGACCTTCATGATGGAGTGTCGTGTGAGACTCCGCCTGCAGTATCAAGTTGCCTTGATTCAGGCACAGATTGACCTGCTAGATGCCAACCTCAATATCTATGTCCATGTAGAGAACAGGAGGAGAAGGGGGCAGCGGCCTTGGCCTTGCCCTTCCCAGCCTTCCCCTTGGTCATCTTGGAGAGAGGTGTTGAGCCAACTGGAGCCTGATGATATGTTTGCCCTGTGTTAGGTCAGGTCAGGTCATAGCTAGGCTTTACGTGCACATTCAGAGCAAGCTGTTGTAGCACACGCCACCCTGTGTTCAATTCACTGGACTATTTATACCCGTTTTGTCCATCACGTGACCTGTACAAAAACATTCGAAGAACGTTTTGTCAGTTTCTCATGCGTTCCGCTTTCGTTTTGACCGGATCTTGTCCGTTACTCGTACGGTAATTGTCCTGTGATTGTGCGTTTTATCCGCTAAATATTGGGTGTTCTTCCGTTCGAAGGGCCTCGAGCAGCAACGGAGACGACTTTCACCACCGGATAATTTTCTTTCGCTCCGTCGGACGTCCGTTAATGCTATCCAGCAAGGTGTGTCAGTAGCTTAAACAGCTGTTGTTGATTTCAGCTTCTTGGTCCTGGAGACACATTTTCGTTCCATTTGTAAATGTTGTAACACTTGTTGGCATATACATTTATTAGACTAATGCAGGGTTTCTGCCAGAGGGTAAAATGGGTATGGTGCCATGCCCAAAACATTTTGTTGATTTTTTTTATAAGTTAACCTTTTGACAAAATTAATTACTCTTATCATTACTGTACAATTTTCTTAACCATAACACTAAACTTAACCCATTTTTTCTGGGGGAGGCTCCCTATACTCCCTGTTGACTGTGGTTGCATTCAATTCTATAGCACCATACCCAAATATTTCTTTCTGGCAGAAACACTGACTATATGTGTATAAAATGTAATGAAATTGAAGTTCACATTGTATTTAAAATCCATCTAACTATGACAGTTTTGTGATGTCATTTCACAGTGTTATTAATATAGTATTTTATCTCACAATTATTGTAAACTAACTTCAGTTATGAAAGTATTTTGTTTTCCTGATTGCCAACATCTTAAATCACAAAGTAAGTCATTTTAAGGCATTAAAATAGAAGGAAGGAAATGTTTCTTTTAATGATGCACTCAACACATTTCATGTATGATTATATGGTGTCGGACATATGGTTAAGGACCACACAGATATTGAGAGAGGAAATCCACTGTCGCCACTTCATGGCTGCTCTTATTCGATTAGCAGCAAGGGATATTTTATATGCACCATCCCGCAGACAGGACACGACCAACCACAACCTTTGTTACACCACTTGTGGAGCATTTATCAAATGAACATCAGTGGAGGAAAACAAATTACTGAAAGCAAGTAGAGCAAGTGACTAGCTCATTAGGCTACTGGATTTGCATAATTTTGTTATTAGCACGATGTTAAATAGCACTAGCATTAGGTATCGGCCAGGCAAATCTGTCACTGTTTAGTGCCAAAAACCGTATAGCTTCCAAAGCATGCATACACATGTATGATATCACAGCTTTTCTTCAATGACACACAACTGTTATTTAAATATATTCCTTTTAAATCATTACTGCACTGAAATAGCCTGGAGTAATCAATAGTTATAGCAAATTAATAAACAAACAGAAAAGTAAACATAAATGAGTAACCGAAAAGAAATAAAACTAATATTATTTACTGAAATAGTTAGTCCCCACTGCATGTACATGTATATAACACACTATTTGTTAAATATTAATAGTTACTGCTGAATTCAAATGCCAAAGCAAGTTTTTAAATAGAACCCTCTTTTGGTATGTACTACATAAAACGTAATGAACAGTAGCTCACTCCACTCTCTAATTTTTTTTACAAAATAACATATTTGGCAATTTCAATCTCTGGACCCTTATATTTGGTATTAGAGAAAAATGACTTTTCGCTGATGAAAAAACAAATGATGTAAATCATTTATCAAAATGTTTTTCATTTTAGATATAATCTGTTAACGGACCACTGCCCCGTTCCATGAACTAATTGTAGCTAAAGTTACTAATAGTGACTTAAGGTGAGTTTTACAAAGATTTTCTGGCACCTTAAAGTTAACCTTTATACAGCCGTTCCACAAGGCAACTTCACGGTAGTCGTAAGTTCCCCTTTAATGTTTAAAAATCTTTTTTGTGAAGAAGTGCAAATTAGTTAAATAATAAATTGGTTACTGACTTTTTAGAACATCTTGGATGTATTCATTGGTATCAGACATCCATGAAGTAACTTTGTCAAGTTTATTTGCTAAGCGATAATTGCTGAATGTATAAGACATGAGAGCTATCTCCTGTATTTTCGTGTGAAGATCGTATGGCCTAGAATGTTTTTCATCAAACGCAGAGTTTCATAATAGGTATTTGGTATATATTAGCTCCATTTTTACACATGACCAGCCTCGGTGGTGTTATGGTAGGCCATCGGTCTACAGGCTGGTAGGTACTGGGTTCGGATCTCAGTTGAGGCATGGGATTTTTAATCCAGATACCGACTCCAAACCCTGAGTGAGTGCTCCACAAGGCTCAACAGGTAGGTGTAAACCACTTGCACTGACCAGTGATCCATAACTATTAACTGGTTCAATAAAGGCCATGGTTTGTGCTATTCTGCCTGTGGGAAGCGCAAATAAAAGATCCCTTGCTGCTAATCGGAAAGAGTAGCCCATGTAGTGGCGACAGTGGGTTTCCTCTTAAAATCTGTGTGGTCCTTAACCATATGTCTGACGCCATATAACCGTAAATAAAATGTGTTGAGTGCATCGTTAAATAAAACATTTCTTTCTTTCTTTTTTTCCATTTTTGTATTTATGCAAATCTATGTGAAACTAGCAAGACTTTTTCAGTGTGACGTCAATATGCTAGCTACATCCTGTCACATTTAAAAAGCATTTCTGTAAAACATTTCTTTCTTTTTTCCATTTTTACACAAAACATTAGTATCCTTCTTAGAAAATGATCAAATCATCATGTAATTGCCATTTGACATGATCTACATAAGTGGCTTACTTACAACTACCTCGTACCTATTGTACATTTTTACACTAATTTATGACAATTAAGTAAGCTATGCCGCATCGTGGAACGGGCTGGCAATCATAGAAGAAAATTAAGGTCGCGATGGTAGGTATTTACGGCAATAATTAGTGCTATGATAGCTTTGTGGAACGGGGCCCAGGAAGTTTTGTTTTTTCATTTGTTGATAAATGTGACGTCACAGGTTTGCATATGCTAGTGAACTTTACAAAAAAATGTGATGTGCCCAACTATTGATTACTCTACGATATTGTACGTACCAGACCATGATAAAATATTACAACCGGGTCTTGTGTATCAGCGCGTTCGGTGATTCGGTGCACTTGGTATTTTGCTTAAGTATGCTTAGGAAGTTGTCATGTTGTCTGTGTTTTTAACAAATTGAAGTTCAATTCCTTTTTCAATGGTTAATCAAGTATCAACCTATTTATTGTTAAGGTTGCAATTAAAAAAATATTAGAATTATCAATAATTATATCATAATTTCAAAATAAATAATTCACCTGCTTTCGTGTATATAAACGTGAAGTAGGTCAGCCTTATTGATATATTAAGAATGTTAAAACCAGTCTAAAAACACCTTTCCCACATTTTAAAAACTATAGTAAATGGTATAATTATTTTTTTCGGTTATTTTTATTTAAACTGAAAAGACAAACACAGGCAAATGCAAACAAAACACAAGTTTTACACCTTAATTGACAGTCATTCTAGTTCACAACTGTCACATTGTTGCCAAAAATAAAAGCAAAATAAGATCCACATGTGTGCACAATCATCCTGAGAAAAAAAAGATTCATGTAGGCATCTTAGCCATGCAAGATAATGAACATGTATGCATCTGCAGTACTTACTATGCCACTCAAGAAAATGATTCCGAAACTGATCATGTGTGATCGTTCATAGTAATATTTTTAACAAGACAAAACAAAAAAAGTACTAAAATAATCCTGGGACAATAGTGTAGTGTTTATGAGCTACAAAGTGAGGTCATGGGGCAGTTTATAAATAGCAGGGTCAGCGATCCACATCTACTGCGCCGAATAACCGGACATGCAAATCGTTTTGGATACAATTTTTACTATATTTATGTACAATTTTTAAATGTTTATTTACTAGACAAAACAATTTGTAGTCGGGTAAGTCATGGTATTTGGCAACTTTGTACCTTCTGCATGTTATATCAGCCTAGAAGGCATAGTTTTGAAACAATGTGATATTTTTGTGGTAAAAGGTGTGGCTAATGGTATGCACTATGTGTACCCCAAATTTGAAGGTTGCAAGTATAGTAGAATTTTTTTACCAAATTTAAGTATGCCCAAAATATACTTATTTTGGGTCGTTATGCTGTTGCACTTCAAAATTACTAAATTTGCAAAGTAAGTATTCATATAATTCAATACAAGTAATTTCAAATTACTTACTTAAATATCGAAGATAATTTTATTGCCAAAAATTTATGTATGTTTAACTTTTGTGGGGCAAATGTTGTTTATACAATGAAGCTATATGTGAAGGGTGCTCTTCGTTATACATTTTCGTATAGCAACAACCTTCTTCTTGTTATGGGCATAAAAATAACTCATCTATTTAATTTATCCTACTGGTTTTCACTTCTGGACTACTATTTAAGACTGCTCATAATGTACAAACCAAACAAAAGCCAATATGAAGCTTCATTTTTATTTATTTTTTTAAAGCGAATGCTTAAAAATTGGGAAATAAAATTGTGTAGTGTCCGTAACCACCTGGTAGTATTTATAATTTACAGGTGATAATCAGTATTATAATACATTCTGCTTTTAGATATTTCGTTGTAAACCTGGAAAATACAAAGATTCTGGTCATTATTTTCAATTATTCCTTCCCTAGCAGCCTAAAATGGTTACGGACTCTACCAAAAAGCTGTAGTTTCCATAACCTCCAAAACCTTCACTTAGATACTCATAAAGAAATGATGAGGCTGAAATGAACAGAAGGTAAATTTGAGAATGTACTGTACAAGGTATAGTTTAGGTAGTGTCTGTAACCCATTTTAGCCCTATATTACAGATCAAACTAATGTTACTCAGTTCATGACAATTACTTTCCTGTATACAATTTGTCTTCTAAAACAAATGTTTTATGTATTTAATAACCTTTTTACAGTGGTGTTTGTAACATTACAAAATTTCATTTAAAGTTCATAAATAGTTGTCACTGTGACTTTTATTGCAAGACTTTGGTTTCAAGCTACTATGTCAAGGAGATATATTTAGTTATTGTGTCTAGTTTTTTAAGAATGGATAAACGATTGTTGAAAAAAAAAAGTTTCTAGCACTCACTAAGCAAAAGTTGTTAAATTTTCAAGTTCTAATATATGTTGTTTAAAGTTTAGCTGTTATTTTCATATGTTAATGTTCTTAGTAAGTTAATTAAACAAAATAATAAAGATTTAACTTTAATATGTTCCTCAATTAGTATGTTATACACTCCCTGTAGTGTCCGTAACCATGACCCAACCCACCTTTAACACACTCATGAAAAGTACATTTCCCCATGTACTCTCCAGTAAACCATTACAGATTTATATAGAGGTGTTAACCTTTCAAAAAAACATTATGCTGCATAAATATATTAAAGTTGACAAATGACCCCTAAGTGCAACACAAAGTGGCCAAATACCGTGATTTACCTGACTGTATTTCAGATTATGCACTGCTCATTGGTGAGAGATATTTTATTAAGTATAATTTCACAGTGTTCACACAGGCCTCACGCAAGGTCAAAATCATAGAGCGAAGTCACTTCTCTCTCAAACTTTAGAGAGGGCGAAGTTTTTAACAACAAGGAGACTTGAATTTTTAATCAAAAAAAAGAGAAAAAAGTTATCTTAATACAGGTGCATCTTTTACAATCTCTATTTTATGTTATTTTATTTACCGTCTGTACTTCTAATTGATGGATATGTGCTCTATAGGTGTGGGTTTTTTTAAATTACCTTTCCACGTCGCCTTCTTTAGAAATAATGAAATGTAATTGAAAAGCACTAATTTAACCGTTTAGAATTCATTCTCTTACAAGTTTGTCTTCTTGTTTCATTTAATACCTACTCCATGCAGAGTATTGTCCTAGTAGATTAATCTACCACGGTCAAGCTGAGATTAACCAGAGGCAATTAAATGCGTTTTACCGTCAGTTTCTTAATTAATACACTGTGGAGTTGTCAAGACTGAATGGGTACTAGTATCCGTGAAAGTGTGAACATTGCTTATCTGCTGCACCTTGTCACTGTTGTTTACAATAAAAAAATGTTTTAAATAATTTTATTTTGACATCTGTTTTGTATGTTGAATTTATTCATTATGACAAAGTCTACGTAAAACTAAATAATTACTCCGACTATTAATGCCAGACAGTGACACCGGTGTTGCCTGAGCTAAACCCTCTTTCTATGAGCCTGTCGTATGATTTTGTGGCACCAGTGTCTCTTCAAACTCGCAGGCCATTCATACTTAATTATTATGAATGATTCTAAGGTGTTCCTCAGGTTCTGCATCATTCATCCGTGATTGTGTGCATTGCAAGTGATTACTATTTTCAAAAAGGCGACACAAACTTCGCCCTACGGTGACTAGCACGGCTAAGTCAGGCTGGTTAGGGCGAAGTTTGGGCTCACTTCGCCCGGTCGCATAGAAAATGGTCCTTGAATGCTTAGGTGCGCCCATACACCGCCAACACTGTAGTCTGTATTAATGATTAATTAATGAAACAAGTCATCATTTCTTGTACACACATTTCACAACAACACTGGAATTAATAACTTGACAAAGCCAGCATCAGTGGACTATTTCTTAAGAGGATCATTATTCAACGTTGAAATACGAACCAGGGTTATTTCTCAACAGGGGTCTGTTTTTAATTTTACACCGGCAAGCTTAGCAAAGAACTAGGAAGTTTGATTCTCGGTTTTACTGTTTCTACAATGCAAAAATTATTTTGTAGACATTAAAGCACTCTATTTGTATCATTCATGCATTATAACAGGGTCAAAACGCAAACCCTGGCAACAAAGTAACAAACCTATCCAAATTTACGACCCAAGCTTTGTGCCAATAATTGTCTCCCTTTGATCAGTTTGTCCACTAAAAAGTAAAAAATTAGTAATGTGCGGACTGAGGAATAATAACTAATATAATGTAAGTTGTAATGAATGTAAGTTACTAACGTACATTTATTTATTATGTCGTGCATTTTAACAAATTATCATCTGTTTTACTTTCAGTAAGTAAAATTAAGAGGAAAGACTTAGCCTATTTGTTTTTTATTAACAAGAATTTAATTATCTTTTATTTATTTAATTTTAAAAGTATTATTTGTAAGAAATGTTTCTAACAGCAAATATATATATTTAAATAAACCAAAACAAAACAAAACAAAACAACAACAACCGGTATTTGTTTTCAGTAAACTTTAAATTCCTTATTTTAAATAATTCGATTTCAAGGGAGTTAATTCAGGATTAGTTTGACAAACATTGTTCAAAACAAATGAACCGAACCTGTGAACTGTGGACCCTGATAGTGACAGTAGAAAATCATAATGCATTCCCTTCTTCGGTTTCGTCGATGTTTCACTCAGCAGCTAAAACAGATATTTTATAAAAGATGCTACACAGTTGACACCTCAGATGACACAAAAGATGTTATTTTTGGACCAGAACATCATCAGTTTAGGGAAACTTTAAACAAGGTTAACTTTAAGTAAGAGATAGAAAAAAGCCCCACCCACTCCACTCTCCCGTCCTATCACAGTTTTTAAATTATCAAAAGCCCACCCTGAATTACATTATTTCGAGTCTCCTCTGGGTATAATATCCGCCCAGTCCCCCCTCCCCCCCCCCTTATTATTTTTATTTAGGTTTATGGGAGGGCGGACCGGGCAGATATTTTTCCGACTGCCCCGGTGCTCCCTTGTACCTGCCAGAGCAATCGGTCCCCCCTCCTACCCACCCCCAACTTTCTTGTCCTGGACGGAGGAGCAGGCACCTGTGCCCAGGACAGGCGTGTGCTACAACAGCTTGCTCTGAATGACCACATTAAACAATCATTCCATTCCATTCTATACATTGACTCAAATGTATCAAAGAAGGGCAAAGAGTATTTGTCATTACAGGCCTCAGTAAAGTGCGGGAGCAATAATTTCGTTCGCGCATCACTTGCATAAGCATAGTAGTTTTGCGTAACCCATTTTTTGTTCAAGCAGTGAATTTATGACATCATTGACATTGTCGTGATGGGTCACCTAAAATCAAAATGGGTTACCTGAATTTGTTTTTGCAGCTAGGGCGCAATATTTCATGAGAACCGTTGTTCTGTTTGCGTATCGGTTATAAATGCAACTATAAAATCACAAGAACCACCAATCGGATATGTGATGAACAATTACATTCTAAAATTAAAAGTACCATATATCAGAAATGAAAATCATTTTGTTTTTGAATCGCCATTGTAGCACAGAATCATACTCATAGTTCAAGTGTTGTAGGATTAGTTAGGCCTAATTCATCGGTTACAAGAATTATATTCACATAACCGAACAGTCGGTTATCTGACTTCTGTTTACCTAAGATTTTATAATATTGTCCCCAGTTTTTGCATAACCCATAAATAGTTTACACAAATTTTTATTTCTCAGAGGCCTATGTTACAATGATCAATACCCAGAACAGTTAGGATGGTATGTTAAAGGTTTTGTTTAATGCAGGCCTTTCCCCAGGAATTTTTTAAGGTGCTTACAAGTTACATTTAAAAAAATAAAAAACATGTAAAATCGTGATTTTTTTTATTTTATTATCAAATTACCTCTCTCTCTCTCTCTCTCTCTCTCTCTCTCTCTCTCTCTCTCTCTCTCTCTCTCTCTCTCTCTCTCTCTCTCTCTCTCTCTCTCTCTCTCTCTCTCTCTTTCTCTCTCTCTCTCTCTCTCTCTCTCTGTATATATGTACATGTCTGTCTTTCTTTTACACCTTTTCATTTTCAGTGTGTGGTTTCATCCAATAAAATTCTTTTTTCCATGCGGGATCATATCCTGACTTTCGCCGTTTTGCCATAGCAGCTGATGGCTCTTCGCATTTTCTTTTCTGTGCAATAGATGTTGACTCGGCTCTTGTCGAATTCTCGTAATTTAAAATCAGACTAACTGCGGAAATACTTGTTTGCGTTTGAAAAAAATTAGTAATTTTTTTGGTCGATCCGTGACCATTCATTTTAGCAAATAACAACGTAGTTACAGTTTCGATATGGTAAATATATACCAGGATTAATGGTGACATGTTTTACTCAAGAATTTCACCTTCAAAGATGTTTATTCAATTAATAGGTATTTTCTTTGATTTGTCTTGATGCGTAATTCCCAAGCATACAGACATTATTACAACAAGCAGTTATCTGGCGGATTAGTAGTAGCCGATCACCTGTACCACGTGACCAGCAGAATTGCAGAGATACCAAATGGAAGTGTGATAATGTGTGGTGAATGACTTTACGGATCACAGCTCCATTGTTTTGTATACATGTTACAAATTAAGCCGACACGGTCCTGCAGTTAAGGCGCTTACCAGACATGAAGGCGCTTACTTGGCTGGCTAAGGGAGCACGGGCCGTGTCGGCTTATCGCTCTAGGAAAACCCCTGTAATGCCTCCACTAGAGCACATTGATTTATCAATCAGCTATTGGATGTCATACATTTTAGTAATTCTGGCACATAGTCGTCAGAGGAAACCTTCTACATTTTTTTCATTAGCAGCAAGGGATCTTTTATATGCACTTCCCCACAGACAGGAAAGCAAATACCACGGCCTTTGACCAGTTGTGGTGCATTAGCTGGTTGGAATGAAAAAAACACCCAGTCTGTTAAATGGATCCACCGAGGTGATTCGAACCTGCGATTCAAGCACCTCAGGTGAGCATTTGACCAACAGAGCTATTTCCTTACGGTACATATATAGGATCGATCTACATCGGTGGGATCATTGTGCTATTTCTTGTTGCAGCTAATGCACCATGACTAGTATATCAAAGGCCATGGAATGTGCTATCCTGTCTGTGGGATGGTGCATACATGTATAAAAGATCCCTTGCTACTAATGGAAAAATGTAGCGGGTTTTCTCTTTATAACTGTCAAAATTACCATATGTTTAATATCCAATAGCCGATGATTAATAAATCAATGTGCTCTAGTGGTGTCGGTAAACAAAACAAACTTTTTTTATCTAGAATAATGTCATATATATTTTTATATGTTTTTTTACTTAATGGCAAGAATAATTCTCAATATCCAAATTTTGGTATTTTCATGTGTGCAGTAAATTGGTATTGACATCACTTTCAACCTAAAACAGGTTCCTTTTCTTTATTAAGTGAAAAATCCTGATTTTTAAATATATGTTTTACTATTAGAGCCATTTCTGATAACTGAAATCAAACATTATTTAGATTTTATTGTTCAGATTATCAATTTCCATACATTAGATGTGTTTTTGGTCATTCTGGTGTTTCTAATAATGCACTTGTATACATATGAAAAGTATCAGTTATAAAGTGCTCTATAGTCTATTTTTAAGGGTATTTCTACATGACAGACTCTTGTTTTACTCTGTTGTAATATCCGAACATGCTAGAGGTTGGTATGCATGTATGTGTATTTCAGATCATAGAGAAGGAGATAAATCCGTATGTGGATCACTGGGAGTCGGAAGGTTTGTAGATTAACCTGCATGTATGTGTATTTCAGATCATAGAGAAGGAGATAAATCCGTATGTGGATCACTGGGAGTCGGAAGGGTTGTAGATTAACCTGCATTTATGTGTATTTCAGATCATAGAGAAGGAGATAAATCCATATGTGGATCACTGGGAGTCGGAAGGTTTGTTTCCCGCTCACAAAGTCTTTAAAAAGCTTGGAGAGGCTGGTTTCCTCGGTGTAACAAGACCAACAGGTTTGTATTTATATACAGATAGTTATAATACCATAATGGTGTTGTCGACCAGTGGCCTATTTAAGTAACCTCTTCCAACAGTGGAGGATCTAAGGGAGTGGGGACCAAAGGGAGTGGGGACCAAAGGGAGGGGGACCCAGGATCCCCCTAAATGTTGTGAGAGTTATATTTTTATTTAATTTTTCTCTTTTTCTACTTTGGAGAATCCGAGGAATCCCTCCAGTAACGTTTGTGGCCTTCAGCCACATGTCATTGCCCCCCACACACCCCACACCCCAATGGATTTTCTCGATCTGCCTCTGCCCAACTTTGCGAGTGCAGTGCAAAGAGACTGGCAGCGACCATTTTGTGAATTAGGCCCCAGATCGTCTGTTTACCGGTGCTGCACAACAAGTTGTGGTACGTACTGCCCTGTGTGTTAAAAATAATTGTATATTATCTCTTGTCTGTGGTGATTGTGACCCAGTTTCACAACTATCATACCTGTACATACAAGTTTGCTAGTTTTGTTTAATGACACCACTGGAGCACATTGCTTAATTAATCATCTGCTATTGGCTGTAATTCTGACTCGTAGTCATCAACAGAGGAAACCTGCTACATTTTACCTAATGCAGCAAGGGATCTTTTATATGCACTTTCCCACAGATAGGAACGCATATATACACTTTACCGCAGACAGAAAAGCATATACATGCACTTTCCCACAGACAGGAAAGCACATACCACAGCATTTGATATATTACTTGTGGTATATACACATGACAGTGATGTTGATTAAACAATGTGCTGAGGTATAATTTAATTATACCTTTCTTTCTTTACTTGATGCATATTGTAGAATGTGTTTGATAGTCCCCTGCCGGAGGTGGCTATAAGTTTTATTTCCGTCTTTCTGTCCATCTGTCTGACATATAGTTTTTTCTACGTCTTTCTCACAGTGCCTCATGATATTGAGCTGAAAGTTTGTGTATAGGTTTAATTACCATGTAGAGTTACAAAGAAAGTTTGTGTATAGGTTTAATTACCATGTAGAGTTACAAAGAAAGTTTGTGTATAGGTTTAATTACCATGTAGAGTTACAAAGAAAGTTTGTGTATAGGTTTAATTACCATGTAGAGTTACAAAGAAAGTTTGACTTTTATTGTGATTTACCTATTTTGACATAGTTATGACTGGTCAGGTCAGGTAATAGGGCTTAAAATGCACATTCAGAACAAGCTGTTGTAGAGCACACCTGTCATGGGTGCAGGTGTCGACCCGTGCCGGCTCCTCCATTTAGGACAGGAATAGTTATGGCTAGATCATTTGCGACTTTTATGGGAATTCATCCAAGGGACATAACTCTATAAAAGATGGAATTTATGCACATTTGATAAAATTATGGCCCTTGAACTTTGGAAATTTGTGCCACCCGGTAGGGGACATCTATTGCTTTAGCAGTACTTTAAGAATGCTTTTTTTGTTGTTTTCTTTAGAATATGGTGGCTTGGGTTTAGATTACACATACAGTATAGCTGTTGCTGAGGAGCTCGGAAATATCAACTGTGGGGGAATCCCCATGGCGATCGGGGTTCAGACTGACATGGCCACACCTGCTCTTGCAAGGTTTTAACTTCAGTTAATTATTATTATATTTTATATATTATGTTTGCTTTGTTTTGCCATGCCTGAACTTGCCGTGCCTTGTTGTACCCCCCCCCCCCCCCTTCACTTGCCGTATCCTGCACTTCTCTGCCTTGCCTTGCCTACACTTCTCATATTTGCCTTTCCTTGCCTAGTCTTGCCTGCACTTCTCTTCCCTGCCTTGCCTTGCTTTGCCTGCACTTCTCTTCCCTGCCTTGCCTTGCTTTGCCTGCACTTCTCTTCCCTGCCTTGCCTTGCTTTGCCTGCACTTCTCTTCCTTGCCTTGCTTTGCCTTCACTTCTCTTCTCTTCCAGGCGTGACGTAGCCAAGTGGTAAAGTGTTCACTTGATGCATGGTCAATTTGGGATCGATCCCTGTCAGTGGGCCCATTGGGCTATTTCTTGCTCCAGCCAGTGCACCACGACTGGTAAATCCAAGGCCGTGGTATGTGCTATCCTGTCTATGGGATGGTGCATATAAAAGATCCCTTGCTGCTAATCGAAAAGTATAGCCCATGAAGTGGTGACAGCTGGTTTCCTCCCTACTATCTATGTGGTCCTTAACCATATGTCCGACACCATATAACCATAAATAAAATGTGTTGAGTGTATCATTAAATAAACAGTTTCCTTCCTTCTCTTCTCTTCCCTGCCTTGGCTTGCCTTGCCTTGCCTGCACTTTTCTTCCCAGCCTTGTCTTGCCTTGCCTTGCCTGTACTTCTCTTCCCTGCCTTGCCTTGCCTGTACTTCTCTTCCCTGCCTTGCCTTGCCTGTACTTCTCTTCCCTGCCTTGCCTTGCCTGTACTTCTCTTCCCAGCCTTGCCTTGCCTGTACTTCTCTTTGCAGCCTTGCCTTGCCTGTACTTCTCATCCCAGTCTTGTCTTGCCTGTACTTCTCTTCCCTGCATTGTCTTGCCTGTACTTCTCTTCTCTGCCTTGCCTTGCCTGCACTTTTCTTCCCTGCCTTGCCTGCACTTTTCTTCCCTGCCTTGCCTGTACTTCTTTTCCCTGCCTTGCCTTGCCTTGCCTTGCCTTGCCTTGCCTGCACTTCTCTTCCCTGCCTTGCCTTGCTGTGTCTTGCCTTGCACTTTTCTTCTCTGCCTTGCCTATACTTCTCTTCTCTTCCCTGCCTTGCTTTGCCTGCACTTCTCTTCCCTTGTTTGTACTTCTCTTTTCTTCCCTGCCTTGCCTTTCCTTGCCTTGTCTGTACTTCTCTTCCCTGCCTTGCTTTGCCTTGCCTGCACTTCTCTTCCCTGCCTTGCCTGCACTTCTCTTCCCTGCCTTGCCTGCACTTCTCTTCTCTTCCCTTCCCTGCTTTGCCTTGCCTTTCCCCCATCTCTTCCATTCCCTTCTTTTGCTTTATCTTCCTTTCCTCTTTCATTTTTCATCTCAAAGTAAAAAAATTCCAATGTAACAAGTAGTGTGTACAAATATTACAATAGATCAAATAATATATTATACTAATTACCAGATTATTTTTAAAGTGTTTGGTTTGTTTAATGACCCCACTAGAGCACATTGATTTATTACTGTAGATCCTGAAATTAATGCCTCCCTAAATTAATGCGTGTAACGGTGGGCAGACTAAAATGCGACATCAAATTAATGCAAATGGCCTCCCTTTTTAAATATTACTTTTCTAACAACATATGTCTGTGTACTTTTTGGTTAAATCCGAGTGCAAAGGTCTCTTCAATGAGATCAACTCAATAACATAACATGTCTGTGTAGACATTAATTAACCTGTTTAGTCCCTGGTGTTTTTGGTGAGATCAACTCAATAACATAACATGTCTGTGTAGACATTAATTAACCTGTTTAGTCCCTGGTGTTTTTGGTGAGATCAACTCAATAACATAACATGTCTGTGTAGACATTAATTAACCTGTTTAGTCCCTGGTGTTTTTGGTGAGATCAACTCAATAACATAACATGTCTGTGTAGACATTAATTAACCTGTTTAGTCCCTGGTGTTTTTGGTGAGATCAACTCAATAACATAACATGTCTGTGTAGACATTAATTAACCTGTTTAGTCCCTGGTGTTTTTGGTGAGATCAACTCAATAACATAACATGTCTGTGTAGACATTAATTAACCTGTTTAGTCCCTGGTGTTTTTGGTGAGATCAACTCAATAACATAACATGTCTGTGTAGACATTAATTAACCTGTTTAGTCCCTGGTGTTTTTGGTGAGATCAACTCAATAACATAACATGTCTGTGTAGACATTAATTAACCTGTTTAGTCCCTGGTGTTTTTGGTGAGATCAACTCAATAACATAACATGTCTGTGTAGACATTAATTAACCTGTTTAGTCCCTGGTGTTTTTGGTGAGATCAACTCAATAACATAACATGTCTGTGTAGACATTAATTAACCTGTTTAGTCCCTGGTGTTTTTGGTGAGATCAACTCAATAACATAACATGTCTGTGTAGACATTAATTAACCTGTTTAGTCCCTGGTGTTTTTGGTGAGATCAACTCAAAGCATATGTTTTTAGCAATCATTTACGTAATGTGTATATGGAGCACATAGACAAAAACATAGACATAAATGCGTCATGTTATTAATGCCAATAACACGATCTCACATTTTTTGCATTAATTTCAGGATCTACAGTAATCGTCACTTATTGGATGTAAAACATTTGGCAATACTGACAATTAGAGAGAAAACCAAATACATGTTTACAATAGTAGCAAACAGATCTTTTATATGAACCATCCCACAGACAGGATAGCACATCCCACAGCCGTTGATATACCAGTCATGGTACACTGACTGGAACGAGAAATAGCCCAATGGGCCCACCGATGGGGATTAATCACAGACCAACCATGCATCAGATGTGTGCTTTACCACTTGGCTATGTTCCGCCCCAAAGTTTTTTTTTATATGCACCATCCCACTGGCAGGATAGCACATACCACAGCCTTTGATATGCCAGTCGTTGTGCAATGGTTGGAATGAGAAATAACCTAATGGGCCCACCAACAGGGATCGATTGCACATTGAAATAGCTCTTTACCACTGGGTTATGTCCCGCCCTGGGATATTTTATATGAACCATCCCACAGACAGGATATCACATACCACAGCCTGTGGCACACTAGTCTTGGTGCACTGGCTGGAACGAGAAATAACCAAATAGGTCCACCTACGGGGATCAATCCTAGACCCAATTCACATCAGGTGAGTACTTTACCACTGGGCTACATCCTGCCCCAGGATCTTTTATATGCACCATCCCACAGACAGGATATCACATACCACAGCCTTTGATATACCAGTAGTGGTGAAATGGCTGGAATGAGAATAGCCTAATGGTCCCAATAACGGGGTTACGTTGTCTTTTATTTTTCAGATTTGGAAGTGACAAACTGAAGGAGGAGTTTCTGGCTCCCTCCATTGCCGGTGATTTGGTGGCGTGTCTGGGAGTCAGTGAGGTTACTGCTGGATCTGATGTGGCTAGTAAGTGTAGGAAGGAAGGAAGGAAATGTTTTATTTAATGACGCACTCAACACATTTTATTTACGTTATATGGCATCAGACTAAGGGTTAAGGACCACATAGATATTGAGAGAGAAACCTACTGTTGCCACTTCATGGGCTACTCTTTTCGATTAGCAGCAAGGGATCTTTTATATGCACTATCCCACAGACAGAATAGCACAGAACAATGCCTTTGATATACCAGTCATGGTGCACTGGCTGGAACGAGAAATAGCCCAATAGCCTTTGATTAATAAATCAATGCTCTCTAATGATGTTGTTAAACAAAACACCTTTTTTCTTCTGTAATATGAATGTTTTTAGCAGGCCATAGGATTTAAAATTTCATGGAAAACACTTTTTCGGTTCCGTGCCTTGTGATCATGGTAACCTATCAGAAACTGTTTTTAAAATATAATTATATATATATATATATATATTATTTTCGTTGAATAGTCGTACTCAATATAATAATCATGGGAAACGAAATTTTGGTTCTGTTATTTTACTGACACGCTACTGATGTTGTACCGGAAACGATCATTTCCATAAAATCCGAGTGCCTGTTGAGTACGTCATTAAATAATGTATTTCTTTCTTTGTAACTTTATTTTGTAGACATTCACACTAAGGCAGTGAAGAGTGGCGATGACCTCATCATCAATGGCGGGAAGATGTGGATCACGAACGGATGTCAGGCCGACTGGATGTGTTTACTCGCCAGCACCGGGGACGGGAAAGCTCACCAAAACAAATCACTCATTTGTCTGCCCATGAATCTTCCAGGTTTTTATTTTATTCCTTTTCATTAGGGGCGAGATGTAGCCTAGTGGTAAAGCATTCACATGATGCATGGTCGGTCTAGGATCGATCCCCGTTGGTGGACCCATTGGGCCTAGCATAACACTATACATAACATGCACTGTTAAAATATATAATAGAAGGCATAACACTGAATACCTTTAATGTAATATGTACTGATGGCTGACTTACTCCCCAAAGAAGGAATCTTGTAAATATTTTCCGTATTCAAAAGATGGTGGGCAATATACATGTAAGCTTGTCCCTGGAGTTTTATGTCATTGGTGTTACTGTATATACTTATGAAAAAACCAAAAGAAACTAAATGCTCTCTGGATGAAACATTCCACCGGTAGATATCGGCCATCAAACTTACATGTATTTGTCAAAAAGAGCAGACATATGAACAGTTGTGAATAGTTTTCTTTAAATGTCATGAATGTGTTGTCAAAATATAAAAATATGTTTATTCACTGTCATTGGTGTTGCAATCGTATTTATGTAATGGTTAATAATTTTAAGAAATGTTTTGTATGTTATTATAGACATTGTATGTCTGCAACAACATGCACTTTTTCAGTTTTCTCAACTGTTTCTTTAGAGAGCATGAATTAATTATGCACTTATTTGTCTTTGGTGTTACCTGTCATTGATGTTACCAAGTACTGAGTAACACCAATGACCATTAGTAACACCAATGACAATGCATTATAATAAGATGCCGTTTTCCTCACTTAGTTGCATAGTTGTATAATGGCACTTTGGGTAGAATAAATGTTTTGTTGGAATGTAAAGAGTATATCTTCAACGTCCCTAACTGCGTTATGCTTGGTTCGCGCAATTAACATCCGATTTGTTGTCGTCTGCTTGATGTTCATTTGTGAGGTTTTTCTTCACAGTTAGTGAAGATTTCCATTAACAATAAAGTTCAGACAAGTAAGTATCTAAATACAAAACTTTACAAACCCCTAAAACCATTAAGTTTACTATAGTCCGTCCCATCCTTCTACAAAAGTGTTTTTTGTTAATAATTTCAGTTTGGTTTGGAAATAAAAAAATAATAACTATTTTTGTGTCCAATTCACAAAACAATTGGTTGAGAAATAAATAACATGTAGTAAATTTCATAGTATGAAAAAAAAAGCATTCCCTGTTGAACCGACTAAGAGTCATTTTTGTTTATTCCTTAAAATTACCGATATCAAGCCCACTTGACTTAAAATGGAGGAAGATGATTAACATTTGGTGCATGTCACATGACCTCATACGTGCCAGATGAACCAGGCCAAATCATTTAATGTTTATGACTTTTAAAGCCCCCTATTGTTAGAATTTGTTTTCAGTTATTATATATTCGATCTGCAAAAGGTACATGTATGTGTATGCTACATTTTTGTGACTCAACCGTAGTGAAAAGTAGACAAATAATCTATGCATAACAATTGTAAATAATTGTATAGATTCTGTTAATTATGAATCAATTCCTTAGAAAATTGATATTTTACAATCTATTCACTGGTATGAACATAATATAATGCCTATCTGTAATGACATCCGCGTTTTAGCAATGGGTGTTGGTAAAACGTGGACCGGACCGGAACGCTGGACAAACTGATTTTTTTCCTTTTAAAAAAATATTCTTCCACTGGGCATACATGTAGTTCAGAAATATATATTTTATCGTGTAGTTGTTTTTAAAAATTGAAAATGTTGAACGGTGCATGCCGGAAATGTTATTATTCCTGTTTTACTGTATACTACTGTTTCATGTAGTGTCATTGCCAGATGTCTTCCTTATGCAGTTTCTCCAGCATCTCGATTGGGATTTGGGTCTTGTTCAGGTTCTTCTCGACTGATGGGCGATGATTCAGTTGATGATCACCAGGGCTTTGTCATCTCCCATGTCTCCACCGCATGACTTGCAGATCTTCGGAGCCCATCTGCGACCAGATTTCGGCCTTGTTCAGGTCTCAGTTGATCGTTGGAATGAAGATAGTTATTGATCATCATAGCATTGGCGTCTCAGATGTCTTTCCAAGAGTGGCAGAGTCTTTTGGGTCTCTTGATGTCGGCGCATGACTTGACACTCGGAGGTCGACTCCAGTTGTGCTGAATTAAGGTGTTCCTTCTATTCGGTACAACACTCCACACTTGAAGCTTCGTCTGCCAGTCGATCTACAGCCCAGTCTTCATTGATGGCAATGCCGATCGAACATCTTAGACAGTCTCTCCTTGCGGCCCTTCCAAGCGACTTGCCATCTCTTCGCAGATGTGTCTTTAGAAGGTTGGGGAGCTCATCTCAGCGACCAGATACTGTTCGGGCTGTGGTCTCCAGAAGAAGTCGATCTACACATCAATCTTCTGGAGATTTCGCTGTTTACAATATAATCCTCCACTGGCATTCGAGGTTGATTGGAGTGTCCCTGATGGTAGCCACCGACAGTGTTTCCGTGGTGGCTTACATCAATCGACAAGGCGGTACACACATCAGCAGTTTTCTGCAGATGACGTTCCACGTGTACGACCTGGTGGACAGCATTCCACTGCAGATCCATGCTCGACACATTCCGGGGGTATCCAATGTCCTGGCCGACAGTTTCTCCCGTCCGTCAGCTCCGAAGTCAACTGAATGGATGCTACATCCGGAGATTTTTCGATGGGTTTGCAACTGACTGTGGACTCCAGACATTGATTTGTTTGTCACATGATTCAACCATCAGCTTCGAGTCTGTGTCACCAGTCCCGGATCCAGACGCTATAGATCTAGATGCCTTGGTCAAAGTGTTGCAGAGATTCCAGCAATTCCATTGCCGTCTTTTGATTGCACCAATGTGGCCAACAAGAATGTGGTTTTCAGACCTCATCGGGCTCACCGACCCACATCCTCTACTTCTGCCAGATTGGGATCATCTGCTGTGGCATCCCACATCACAGTTACACCATCCGCAGCCTCACTTATTCCGACTACACGCGTGGACATTATCACCAAAGGCTTGAAGAAGAAGGGGTTTTCTTACAAGACTTCTGCAGCAATTTTGATGGCTCATCACTCTTCTACTACTGTTGCATATAATGTCCGATGGATGTGCTTACACCGATGGTGCATCTGGCAGAAACTACGACCTCAGTCTATTCCGATGCCTCGACTTGCAGACTTCATGATGTATTTTCGTACGTCTTTGAAGCTCAAGGGGTCGACCATTGCAGGGTATGTGTCTATGATTGCTGCAGTTCGTGATCCAGCCACTACTACGAAGCTGTCTACCATCTTTGAGATAACACAAGATGATCAAGGGACGTAAGCTGAAAGATCAAGTCCATCGCTTTCGTCCACTGAAGTGGGACTTGAATCTGGTTTTGCGGTCCTTGATGTCGGCACCATAATGAACCTATAGAAGAGTCATCCCGGGAAGCATTAACACGGAAGACTGTCTTCTTGCCTTAGATGTGGACCTGATCCGGTTTCACCGTGACTGAAATTCTGTTCCCTTGAAGCTCCTTATGAACTTTGTGGCCAAGAATCAGCTGCCTGATTGAGCTTCTCATTCCTACGTGGTACACGCCTTGTCATCCATTGTGGGTCTGGACGATATGGAAGATTTGTCTTTATGTCCGGTGAGAGCTTTGCATTATTACATAGAGAGGACTCACTCGTTCCATCCATGCTGTTCGAGGTTGTTCCTCTCCTGTCACCAAAGTCACCTGGAAGACATTACCAATAATACGGTCTCTTCTTGGATCCGGTCTACGATCCTGTCTGCATACCAGAAGGAAGGTTTCCCTGGCCATCACCATGTCCCTGCACTGCAACACATCTATTCAGCACATACTTTCTGGTTGTTCTGGGCGACGGACTCCATCTTCGATAGCTACTACTTGCGAGGTGTCTCTGCCGAGGATGTTGAGGGCTTCTGTCATCTGGGACCTGTGGTGGCTGCACAGACTTTGGTGGCTACTAGCCATCCATATCGTCACTGACCTACTGTTGACTTATAGACTGCACACCGAGATGTTTATCGACTCAACAGGTGAGGACTTGCTAAGACTTTTGTTCTTTGCACCTTTAACATGCACTGGTGCTGGAACTTTTGTCTGGATAACATTTGCCTTGCACTGCACTTGGCCATATGTTTCCTAACTGAACTAACACTTCTTTGGTGTACTAGCCAGAAAACATTCAGGGATTTGTTTAGTTCAGTGTTCTGACGGATGCACCCATACTATGTTGTTGCTTGTGTTTTTTACTAAAACCACTCCAATACGTTGGGAGGTTACCTAACACCTGCATCCCTGGTGGTATGTCTTCCCACCTTGTCAGAATCAACTTGAGATGTGGCTTCACGTTTCCAGTTCCATGTATTTCGGGGAGCCGTACATGCCACTGCTGACGGATGCCGCCTTTTCTGGTTGTTGTTACTAACATCACCTGCATGGGTTTGTGACGGGCATCCCTAGGAGGAGGGCTTACCATGATTGGGCTAATTCTTCCACTTGTCAGACTCCATCCGGTCTTGGGGAGAGCACTTGTGCATCTGCGGATCTCATTACCCGTTGCCATCTGTTGAATGCTGCACTTGTTGAGGACAGGTAATGTGAAAAGAAATGGCGAAAACTTGGAGTGTTTTCTCTTTTATAAATACATTACTTGTCCTCAAGGATTTATTCCCGCCCGAGCCTCCCAGCTTTCTGATCTCCGTTGATGCACTCATGGAAAAGAAGGAAGTTGAAGTCACATGACCGGAACTACAGGGAGCATACAGTGAAGAATTTTAGGCCATCCCATTGGCTGTTGGGATGTTTGGACCAGACCACTCGCGTGGGGGGAGGGGGGGGGGGGGGGGTGCACTTGTTGAGGACAGGAAATGTATCTATAAAAGAGAAAACACTCCAAGTTTTCACCGTTTTACTCATTATTGGGAATACAAGTATATAGTAAAATAGATTTTGAGCCTTAATATAAGCGCGGAAATAACTACGTAAATTAAAGGAGACCGGACACCAAAAGACATGTAGTGTGTAATGGATTAAGTTAGCGTCAAAGACCGCATTACTCTAACGCAAGGCACCGGTCAGCTGCGCGTCTTAGGTTTGGGGTAAAAACAGAAGTGGGCGGGATTATGCATAGATCTGAATGAAAGCGAGGCAATACGTCATCGGTGAGAGTTACCAAGCAATACCGGTACACGTGTTGATTATTTGGTTGTGCCTTTTAGTCGTCTTTTTTTTTTTCTTTTGTCTCCAGGTTTATCGGAAATTTAATTTCCAAGATAATTAGTGTTATTATATACTTTCGACGTAATTATATGATGGTTAACTGCGCAGTGTTTAACTGCAACAGTAACAGCAATGCATCCCAAGAAACGTCCAACATCATGGTTTCGATTTTAAAAAAAACCCGAAAGTTGTTTTAAAACATGGACGCATTATTGTCGTCGAACGGGCTTTACACCAACTAAATACAGCAGGTTATGGTACATTTACAATGTGAAAATTAAAACAAGTATGTACTTAAGATATACATTAAATAAAGGTATTGCAATTTGTTCACATACGAATATTTAAACTTCACATTTATTTACCTATAATTACCAAATTAATTTTCACCAACAGCCCATAATGACTCCATACTAACGTCTCTTGATCTAGTTGGTTTGTTAACCTCATAACAAAACACCTTCAAAACATGAATTATTTCGTTAGTTAACAATGTTTATCGTCAGTTCAGTATATTGTCATTAAAATTAAAATGCTAACACTTTGGCAGGAACAACATATGTACTCTGGCCAGATTGAATGATGGTTAAATAATTTTAAAGCTAATGTCGATTATTAAAGCATAATAAAATTGTACTTTTCAATGCTTTCTGTATGTCATATTAAAAATACTCTACACCAAATAATTATTTTAATACCTACCCAGGGTTTCTGCCAGAGGGTGCGGAGGGTAAACTTATATGTATGTACTAAAAAATCTCAGAAATTAATGTGTATATAATGTTTTATTTTTTCGATAGATTATAGTAACATAATTGCTGTTTAAAATTTATAAAAGTGCATGAAATAAAATGTTCAATAAAAAAACATTTCAAACCTATAACCACCCAATATACTGCTTTGAATATATTTAGTTTTTACAGGCCCGTAGGAACGAGGGGGGGGGGGGGGGGGGGGGGGGGGGGGCGCACTGACGGATGGGGTATAAACTCTACATCAGATTTTGGTTACAATGGCAAAAAATAATGTGATAAAGAAAAGCTCACAAGTGGGGGGTGCACCCCCCCCCCCCCCCCCCCCCCCCCCCCCCCCCCCCCCCCCCCCCCAGTTCCTACAGGCCTGTTTTATTATTTTATTATGTACCATCAAATTATTTTCTGGCAGAAAACCTGGTACCTTTGGCAGAGGTTGAAACAATTGGTCGTCTAATTTTCGACTGTTACCATAAAATAATATAATTAATCACTTTTGGCATCTAGCAATTTAAAGCAAAATTAACAATAGTTACCATATGGAATAAGCATCATATATTATTTTTTTTTACCTGTAATATAATTTACCTGTAATATATTTTCATCAGGACTTTCTTCTTCCTCCATGAATGATTAAAGACAATAACACTGGATATATTGTAATTATTTTTATTTTATTCCAATATATAACAAATGTGTTTTATGTCAGTATGTGGAGCAAACTACCTGAAACAGTTGGTTTGAAATCATGATTACAAAATCTTAAAGATAAAAGGAACTGGTTCCTAACTTCACCCTCTACATATTATCTACATGTGTATAGGTCTGTAGGAACGATATTTGAAGTGTGTGTGTGTGTGGGGGGGGGGGGGGGGGGTGGGGGGGGGTACAGTCTCTAGTGAAGGATACAAACTAGATTTTTTTATCTTTATATCTTTATTTATGCAAAGTAGTGAAAATTTAAAACATACATTTTCATCCTAGAGTGTGTGATGGAGAACAAGCCCCTAGGCCCGCCCCTCCCCAGTTCCTACGGGCCTGTTGTTTTTTATATTAATAAATGCAAAGACTACATAATAATATTGTCGATAAGACATGTTAGTTGTAAAGTGATTGTCAGTATGTGGCAACAGTATATTTTCCAACATTTCTGTGTTTCTGTACCCGGCTGTGGACAGTTTCGGCAGACTGGTAACACATTTTTTTAATAATTAAAAATACACGGTTTAACCAAACACATTAAAACTTGGAGGGTAACTATTTAAAAGAACAAAGATTTTTGTTAAATTATTATATCTTCCTTTGGTGAGGAAGGAACGCTTTTTGCAAATTTGCTAAATTGGCCTCTGGAATATCCACTGACGTGTCATATTTACATCTATGCTGAACAAGATTTATGATGAAATATTATTACATTTTGTGTGGTTTTCTTCTAATTAGGTCCATTTGCTTCAGTTTACATCAAAAATGTCATAAAAAATATGTTTAAAAAAATGTTTGTATGCTAGTCTATGACCGTGTGGCTTCCTCGTCTTCGTCGGCAGTTGATTCATCCGAATTTTCGTTTAAGACAACATTTCCAGGATTAGGGACAAAGTCTCGGAACAGTGGTTCAAACTGATACGGTTTGATGCCATTAGCACAAGCTGGACACAATTCTATGTCACTCGAATCGCTAAGTTCGACCATGCTGCTTGGTAGTTTCTTCAGTTTTCCTCTCATCGATGACGTCACGGGTCTAGTTCATCAATTATCGACAGTTTCCGGCAAAAGCCAACAACAACCAAGACTGGCACGCTTAACTTAGTCAATAAGGGGAGTGCGGTTGTTGCGTGTTGTGGTTTATGACGGCAAACAATTCATCACGCCATATACTTGTATGGTTTGGTGTCCGGTCTCCTTTAATGAATGAATAAATCTTTAATTTAATATTTAAACAAAATCAAAATTCTGTGTCTTAATTTAGACCGGCTGTATCTTATCAATACCGAAACACACAATTATTCTAATAGGCCTTTAATAGAAAAAAAAGTAGTGATATTCTCAAGAATAATAGTGTTTCAAGAATACAGTCTTGGTGTTCACATTGTCATTGGTGTTACGCAAGAATATTTTAGCTGTCATTTCTCAGGAAACTTTAGCCTATTTTTTTAAATTTAAATTGTTTATTTAGGAAAGCATACCTTCTACCTTTATGACTTTGATGAAATTTATTTTGAAGGACTCCATAGTTTTAAATAATTAAAACTGCCACAGTGTATAATTTAAGTCACATACAGAATATCTGTGTGGAAATGTAGAATTACACCCTTGGATAGTTTTTAATTCTACAGTTATTCCATATATGTTATAACAGACACCCAAATAACACATCCATGTTCTCTTGATCACTATAAACCAATTGGATCACACAGCTGACCTGTCCCACTTGTCCAGTAACACCAGTGACATAATGAGCTAGCTTGTTCATAGAGTAACATGTGTCTGCACGTGCAGGTTGATTACAGTTCTGCGTGGCCAGATATAATTTTATGTTTCTTTGTTCATCTAGTTTCCAAAAGTTAACAACAAAAATTTATATCTTTTAATTATTTTATCTTGAATTTGTATTTTGAAAAGTGACTATTTCTGTAGAATGACCCATAACCGTAAATAAAATATGTTGAGTGTGTCGTTAAATAAACCATTTCCTTCCTTCCTTTTTATTAGTTCCCTACCCATCCAACCAGAGAGGACCATAGGTTTCATCTTCATCCTTCATCATTCTGTCTGTTCGTGCCTCTGTCTTTTTATTTGAATTCTTTTCAGTCTTAATTTTATGTTACAATAATTTTTCTGTCACAGTTTTCTCTCAATTAGAACACCTTCACATAGTATGTTCCATTCTTTCATTCTTTCTTATTAGTCCCATACCGGTCCCACCAAAGGGGACTTTTAGATTTCATATCCATCCTTTCGTCTGTCTGTCCATCTGTCTGTCCCACATATAGCTTTCTTATTAGTCCCATACCGGTCCAACCAAAGGGGACTTTTAGATTTCATATCCATCCTTTCGTCTGTCTGTCCATCTGTCTGTCCCACATATAGCTTTCCAGATGTTGTTTTCAAAATGCCTTGAGATATTGAGCTGAAATTTTGTGTATAGCTTTATCATGTACTATTAAAAATCGAGTTTGACTTCCATGGCAATTTAACTATTTTTCACAGAGTTACATGTATGGCCCTTGAACTTAAGAGATACAAAAATCAGTTTTCCAGACTTTCTTTTGGAATGCCTCAAAATATTGAGTTGAAATTTTGTGTATAGCTTTACCATGTACTGTTAAAGATCAAGTTTGACTTCCATGGCAATTTACCCATTTCTCATAGAGTTATGGCCCTTGAGATAGGCCCAGTCACGGACATGTATTGCTTTAGCAGTTCTCTCAGAATGCTTGTTTGCAGTTCAAATCATTATCTGTCACACTGTAATCCCAATTAGAACACTTTTATATATTTCCACTCATTCATTCTCTATTGTTAATTTATTTGTCAGTTCATCCATCCATCCATCTATCTATTTATTCACACATTCCTGGCATGGATCCAGAGGGGTCAAAGACAGCTGAATCCTCCTGTTCACGGGGGGGGGGGGGGGGGGGGGGGGGGGGATTGTAAATTATAAAGTGAATTCACTGCTAATATACATCTTACGTTTAAGTACTTGCATGTAGACCCGGAGCGGGATGTAGCCCAGTGGTAAAACACTTGCCTGGTGTGTGGTTGGTCTGGGATCGATCCCAGTTGGTGGGCACATTGGGTTATTTCCCATTCCAGCCAATGCAACATGACTGGTACATCAAAGGCTGTGGTATTTGCTATCCTGTCTGTTGGATGGTGCATATAAAGTTTCCCCTTGATGACTGCAAGTCAGAATTACCAAGTGTTTGACATCCAATATCTGATATTAAACTAAATCAGTGTACTCTAGTGGTGTCGTTAAACAAAACCCCTGCTGCAAAAAATGTGGGATCTGCATCAGCATTCATTTATATTTTCATCCATTCTTTCATTCTTTCATTCACCTATCCATTTATCTATTCATTTATTCACAGATTCAGTTAACGATATTTGTTCATAATGATATGGATTTATTTATTCATCCATTCCTAAATTCATCTATCATCCATTGATTTGTTTATTTGTCCATCCATCCATTCATCCATCTATTTGTTTATTTGTCCATCCATCCATCCATCCATCCATACATTTATTCATCTATTCACATATGTATTTATTTGCATGTCTTTCTAGGCATCACAATTGCCAAGAAGATAAATATGGTAAGCTGGGTATACGAAGGTAATTTCGTTATCCATCCATCCATCCATTCATTTCTCCACGCATTCACTTATTCATTCACTATTATGCCTTTCCAGATATATGATAGCCAAAATAGATAAGCTTGGTATAGGGAGGTTTTACACAGTGCTGATTGTCATTCATTTATCCATTCATTCATTCATTCATTCATTTATTCATTCATTCATTCATTCATTCATTTATTTACTTATCCATTTTTTCTCTTGTCTTTCCAGACATCATGATAGCCAAAAAAATGAATAAGCTTAGTATGAAGAGACTAGACACTGCAGATTCATCCATTCATTCATTTACTCACTCATTCATTCATTCATTCATTCAATTACCCATTCACTTATTCATTCATTATCTTGCCTTTCCACATTTCAGATAGCCATGATATATAATCTTGATATGAGGATTCCAACACAGTACATATTTTCATTCATTTCTCCACACCTTTACTTATTCATTCATTCTCTCATCGTTCCAGGCATTACAATAGCCAAGAAGATAGACAAACTTGATATGTGGTGTTCCGACTCACCGCACAGATTTTCATTCATACCTCCACACCGTTACTTATTCTTTCCTTCTCTTATCTTCCCTGGTATTGTAATAAGAAGATAAACTTGGTATGAGGATCAGAGATTTTCATTCGTTCCTCCACACCTTTACTTATTCATTCCTTCTCCTGTAATAAACAAGAAGATAGATAAACTTGGTATGAGGATCAGAGATTTTCATTCATTCCTCCACACCTTTACTTATAAATTCTTTCCTTCTTCTCATTCCAGGTATCACAATAGCAAAGATGATAGACAAACTTGGTATGAGGTGTTCCAATACTGCAGTGATTTTCATTCATTCCTCCACACATGTACTTATTCATTCATTCTCATCATTTCAGGTATCACAATAGCAAAGAAGATAGACAAACTTGGTATGTGGTGTTCCGACACTGCACAGATTTTCTTTGACAATGTCCGGGTTCCCCAAAGTCACATCATCGGGGAGGAAGGGATGGGCTTTGTCTATCAGATGTTACAGTTTCAGGAAGAGAGGCTGTGGGGAACCGCTGCAGGTACATTTATAGTAGTGATGTCCCAATGATCAAATATAATCGTAAATTGATCGGTTTGGCTCCACCAATGTGATGATTGATTATAAAAATCCATAATCGATTGTGTGGGAAAATGTTTTTTGCAATTGTTCCTTCTGTCCCAGTTCAGGTCACTGACCATGCCAGAGATGTCTGAAACCTGTGGAATAGGGGCACGAAAATGAGAGTTCCATGCCCGCAATTATTTCCTCCACTTTACATGATGGAATTGAAGGAAGGAAATGTTTTATTTAACGACGCACTCAACACATTTTATTTACGGTTATATGGCATCAGACATATTGTTAAGGACCACACAGATATTGAAGGAGGAAACCCGCTGTCGCCACTTCACTCTTTTCAATTGGTAGCAAGGGATCTTTTATATGCACCATCCCATAGACAGGATATCACATACCACGGCCTTTGATGTACCAGTCGTGGTGCACTGGCTGGATGATGGAATTGATGTAAATATGTTGAGGTTGGGGTTTGTTTTCCTGTGTACATAAAGAAAAATTGTATTAAATAGTTACTGAAGGTACAATTTGTGATTTATTAGGTCTAACTCGGTGAAAGCAAAACTAGGTACATGGACCTTATAATTTAAATCCTCCTTATGTTCATATAATTCTAACCAATTGTGTCATTAAACGTTGATCAGTTGGTGATAACCGATTTGATTGATGATGAAATTCCAACTAATTCCCAAGAGCAGGGCACAATATTTTACGAGAACCATGTTCTGTTTGAGTGTCGGTTGCGCAACTTTCAAATGACGAGAACCGCCAATCGGTTAAGTAGTCAACAATTGCATTCTAAAATTTAAATTACCATATACATGTATCAGTAATGAAAGAGAAAATCTGTTTGTGTTTAAATACATTTTAACCAACAATGTAGGACAGAACCGTAGTTCAAGTGTTTTAGGATTAAGTAGGCCTAACTCATCGGTTACAAGAACTATGTTCACGTAACCGAAAAATTTAAAAGTAAAACACGCGTGAACTGACTGCCAGTTACCTAAGTAAAACTCGCATGAACTGACTGCCAGTTACCTAAGTAAAACACGCGTGAACTGACTGCCAGTTACCTAAGTAAAAGTCACATGAACTGACTGCCAGTTACCTAAGTAAAACTCGCGTGAACTGACTGCCAGTTACCTAAGTAAAACTCACATGAACTGACTGCCAGTTACCTAAGTAAAACACGCGTGAACTGACTGCCAGTTACCTAAGTAAAAGTCACATGAACTGACTGCCAGTTACCTAAGTAAAACTCACATGAACTGACTGCCAGTTACCTAAGTAAAACTCGCGTGAACTGACTGCCAGTTACCTAAGTAAAACACGCGTGAACTGACTGCCAGTTACCTAAGTAAAAGTCACATGAACTGACTGCCAGTTACCTAAGTAAAACTCACATGAACTGACTGCCAGTTACCTAAGTAAAACTCGCGTGAACTGACTGCCAGTTACCTAAGTAAAACTCACATGAACTGACTGCCAGTTACCTAAGTAAAACACGCGTGAACTGACTGCCAGTTACCTAAGTCGCGTGAACTGACTGCCAGTTAAAGTAAAATCGCGTGAACTGACTGCCAGTTACCTAAGTAAAACTCACGTGAACTGACTGCCAGTTACCTAAGTAAAACACGCGTGAACTGACTGCCAGTTACCTAAGTAAAACTCGCGTGAACTGACTGCCAGTTACCTAAGTAAAAGTCACATGAACTGACTGCCAGTTACCTAAGTAAAACTCATGTGAACTGACTGCCAGTTACCTAAGTAAAACACGCGTGAACTGACTGCCAGTTACCTAAGTAAAACACGCGTGAACTGACTGCCAGTTACCTAAGTAAAACAAACTGACTGCCAGTTACCGTGAACTGACTGCCAGTTACCTAAGTAAAACTCGCGTGAACTGACTGCCAGTTACCTAAGTAAAAGTCACATGAACTGACTGCCAGTTACCTAAGTAAAACTCGCGTGAACTGACTGCCAGTTACCTAAGTAAAACTCATGTGAACTGACTGCCAGTTACCTAAGTAAAACTCGCGTGAACTGACTGCCAGTTACCTAAGTAAAACTCGCGTGAACTGACTGCCAGTTACCTAAGTAAAACTCGCGTGAACTGACTGCCAGTTACCTAAGTAAAACTCGCGTGAACTGACTGCCAGTTACCTAAGTAAAACTCGCGTGAACTGACTGCCAGTTACCTAAGTAAAAGTCACATGAACTGACTGCCAGTTACCTAAGTAAAACTCATGTGAACTGACTGCCAGTTACCTAAGTAAAACTCATGTGAACTGACTGCCAGTTACCTAAGTAAAACTCACATGAACTGACTGCCAGTTACCTAAGTAAAACTCACATGAACTGACTGCCAGTTACCTAAGTAAAACTCACATGAACTGACTGCCAGTTACCTAAGTAAAACTCGCGTGAACTGACTGCCAGTTACCTAAGTAAAACTCACATGAACTGACTGCCAGTTACCTAAGTAAAACACGCGTGAACTGACTGCCAGTTACCTAAGTAAAAGTCACATGAACTGACTGCCAGTTACCTAAGTAAAACTCACATGAACTGACTGCCAGTTACCTAAGTAAAACTCATGTGAACTGACTGCCAGTTACCTAAGTAAAACTCACATGAACTGACTGCCAGTTACCTAAGTAAAACACGCGTGAACTGACTGCCAGTTACCTAAGTAAAACTCGCGTGAACTGACTGCCAGTTACCTAAGTAAAAGTCACATGAACTGACTGCCAGTTACCTAAGTAAAACTCATGTGAACTGACTGCCAGTTACCTAAGTAAAACTCACATGAACTGACTGCCAGTTACCTAAGTAAAACTCACATGAACTGACTGCCAGTTACCTAAGTAAAACTCACATGAACTGACTGCCAGTTACCTAAGTAAAACTCGCGTGAACTGACTGCCAGTTACCTAAGTAAAACTCGCGTGAACTGACTGCCAGTTACCTAAGTAAAACTCGCGTGAACTGACTGCCAGTTACCTAAGTAAAACTCGCGTGAACTGACTGCCAGTTACCTAAGTAAAACTCGCGTGAACTGACTGCCAGTTACCTAAGTAAAACTCGCGTGAACTGACTGCCAGTTACCTAAGTAAAACTCACATGAACTGACTGCCAGTTACCTAAGTAAAACTCACATGAACTGACTGCCAGTTACCTAAGTAAAACACGAGTGAACTGACTGCCAGTTACCTAAGTAAAACACGCGTGAACTGACTGCCAGTTACCTAAGTAAAACTCGCGTGAACTGACTGCCAGTTACCTAAGTAAAACTCACATGAACTGACTGCCAGTTACCTAAGTAAAACTCGCGTGAACTGACTGCCAGTTACCTAAGTAAAAGTCACATGAACTGACTGCCAGTTACCTAAGTAAAACTCGCGTGAACTGACTGCCAGTTACCTAAGTAAAACTCATGTGAACTGACTGCCAGTTACCTAAGTAAAACTCACATGAACTGACTGCCAGTTACCTAAGTAAAACTCGCGTGAACTGACTGCCAGTTACCTAAGTAAAACTCGCGTGAACTGACTGCCAGTTACCTAAGTAAAACTCGCGTGAACTGACTGCCAGTTACCTAAGTAAAACTCGCGTGAACTGACTGCCAGTTACCTAAGTAAAACTCGCGTGAACTGACTGCCAGTTACCTAAGTAAAACTCGCGTGAACTGACTGCCAGTTACCTAAGTAAAACTCGCGTGAACTGACTGCCAGTTACCTAAGTAAAACTCGCGTGAACTGACTGCCAGTTACCTAAGTAAAACTCGCGTGAACTGACTGCCAGTTACCTAAGTAAAACTCGCGTGAACTGACTGCCAGTTACCTAAGTAAAACTCGCGTGAACTGACTGCCAGTTACCTAAGTAAAACTCGCGTGAACTGACTGCGTGAACTGACTGCCAGTTACCTAAGTAAAACTCACATGAACTGACTGCCAGTTACCTAAGTAAAACTCACATGAACTGACTGCCAGTTACCTAAGTAAAACTCGCGTGAACTGACTGCCAGTTACCTAAGTAAAACTCGCGTGAACTGACTGCCAGTTACCTAAGTAAAACTCACATGAACTGACTGCCAGTTACCTAAGTAAAACTCGCGTGAACTGACTGCCAGTTACCTAAGTAAAACTCACATGAACTGACTGCCAGTTACCTAAGTAAAACTCGCGTGAACTGACTGCCAGTTACCTAAGTAAAACTCGCGTGAACTGACTGCCAGTTACCTAAGTAAAACTCGCGTGAACTGACTGCCAGTTACCTAAGTAAAACTCACGTGAACTGACTGCCAGTTACCTAAGTAAAACACGCGTGAACTGACTGCCAGTTACCTAAGTAAAACTCACATGAACTGACTGCCAGTTACCTAAGTAAAACTCACATGAACTGACTGACTGCCAGTTACCTAAGTAAAACTCGCGTGAACTGACTGCCAGTTACCTAAGTAAAACTCGCGTGAACTGACTGCCAGTTACCTAAGTAAAACTGCCGCGTGAACTGACTGCCAGTTACCTAAGTAAAACTCGCGTGAACTGACTGCCACATGAACTGACTGCCAGTTACCTAAGTAAAACTCGCGTGAACTGACTGCCAGTTACCTAAGTAAAACTCGCGTGAACTGACTGCCAGTTACCTAAGTAAAACTCGCGTGAACTGACTGCCAGTTACCTAAGTAAAACTCGCGTGAACTGACTGCCAGTTACCTAAGTAAAACTCGCGTGAACTGACTGCCAGTTACCTAAGTAAAACTCACATGAACTGACTGCCAGTTACCTAAGTAAAACTATGAACTGACTGCCAGTTACCTAAGTAAAACTCACGTGAACTGACTGCCAGTTACCTAAGTAAAACTCGCGTGAACTGACTGCCAGTTACCTAAGTAAAACTCACATGAACTGACTGCCAGTTACCTAAGTAAAACTCACATGAACTGACTGCCAGTTACCTAAGTAAAACTCACATGAACTGACTGCCAGTTACCTAAGTAAAACTCGCGTGAACTGACTGCCAGTTACCTAAGTAAAACTCGCGTGAACTGACTGCCAGTTACCTAAGTAAAACTCGCGTGAACTGACTGCCAGTTACCTAAGTAAAACTCGGGTGAACTGACTGCCAGTTACCTAATTAAAACTCATGTGAACTGACTGCCAGTTAGCTAAGTAAAACTCATGTGAACTGACTGCCAGTTAACTAAGTAAAACTCACATGAACTGACTGCCAGTTACCTAAGTAAAACTCACATGAACTGACTGCCAGTTACCTAAGTAAAACTCGCGTGAACTGACTGCCAGTTACCTAAGTAAAACTCGCGTGAACTGACTGCCAGTTACCTAAGTAAAACTCGCGTGAACTGACTGCCAGTTACCTAAGTAAAACTCGCGTGAACTGACTGCCAGTTACCTAAGTAAAACTCGCGTGAACTGACTGCCAGTTACCTAAGTAAAACTTGCGTGAACTGACTGCCAGTTACCTAAGTAAAACTCACATGAACTGACTGCCAGTTACCTAAGTAAAACTCACGTGAACTGACTGCCAGTTACCTAAGTAAAACTCGCGTGAACTGACTGCCAGTTACCTAAGTAAAACTCACATGAACTGACTGCCAGTTACCTAAGTAAAACTCGCGTGAACTGACTGCCAGTTACCTAAGTAAAACACGCGTGAACTGACTGCCAGTTACCTAAGTAAAACTCGCGTGAACTGACTGCCAGTTACCTAAGTAAAACTCACATGAACTGACTGCCAGTTACCTAAGTAAAACTCGCGTGAACTGACTGCCAGTTACCTAAGTAAAAGTCACATGAACTGACTGCCAGTTACCTAAGTAAAACTCACATGAACTGACTGCCAGTTACCTAAGTAAAACTCGCGTGAACTGACTGCCAGTTACCTAAGTAAAACTCGCGTGAACTGACTGCCAGTTACCTAAGTAAAACTCACATGAACTGACTGCCAGTTACCTAAGTAAAACTCGCGTGAACTGACTGCCAGTTACCTAAGTAAAAGTCACATGAACTGACTGCCAGTTACCTAAGTAAAACTCACATGAACTGACTGCCAGTTACCTAAGTAAAACTCGCGTGAACTGACTGCCAGTTACCTAAGTCACATGAACTGACTGCCAGTTACCTAAGTAAAACTCACATGAACTGACTGCCAGTTACCTAAGTAAAACTCACATGAACTGACTGCCAGTTACCTAAGTAAAACTCACGTGAACTGACTGCCAGTTACCTAAGTAAAAGTCACATGAACTGACTGCCAGTTACCTAAGTAAAACTCGCGTGAACTGACTGCCAGTTACCTAAGTAAAACTCGCGTGAACTGACTGCCAGTTACCTAAGTGAAAAACTGCCAGCGTGAACTGACTGCCAGTTACCTAAGTAAAACTCGCGTCTAAGAACTGACTGCCAGTTACCTAAGTAAAACTCGCGTGAACTGACTGCCAGTTACCTAAGTAAAACACGCGTGAACTGACTGCCAGTTACCTAAGTAAAACTCACATGAACTGACTGCCAGTTACCTAAGTAAAACTCGCGTGAACTGACTGCCAGTTACCTAAGTAAAACTCGCGTGAACTGACTGCCAGTTACCTAAGTAAAACTCGCGTGAACTGACTGCCAGTTACCTAAGTAAAACTCGCGTGAACTGACTGCCAGTTACCTAAGTAAAACTCGCGTGAACTGACTGCCAGTTACCTAAGTAAAACTCACATGAACTGACTGCCAGTTACCTAAGTAAAACTCACATGAACTGACTGCCAGTTACCTAAGTAAAACACGCGTGAACTGACTGCCAGTTACCTAAGTAAAACTCGCGTGAACTGACTGCCAGTTACCTAAGTAAAACTCACATGAACTGACTGCCAGTTACCTAAGTAAAACTCATGTGAACTGACTGCCAGTTACCTAAGTAAAACTCGCGTGAACTGACTGCCAGTTACCTAAGTAAAACTCACATGAACTGACTGCCAGTTACCTAAGTAAAACTCACATGAACTGACTGCCAGTTACCTAAGTAAAACTCGCGTGAACTGACTGCCAGTTACCTAAGTAAAACTCACATGAACTGACTGCCAGTTACCTAAGTAAAACTCGCGTGAACTGACTGCCAGTTACCTAAGTAAAACTCATGTGAACTGACTGCCAGTTACCTAAGTAAAAGTCACATGAACTGACTGCCAGTTACCTAAGTAAAACTCACATGAACTGACTGCCAGTTACCTAAGTAAAACTCACATGAACTGACTGCCAGTTACCTAAGTAAAACTCACATGAACTGACTGCCAGTTACCTAAGTAAAACACGCGTGAACTGACTGCCAGTTACCTAAGTAAAACTCGCGTGAACTGACTGCCAGTTACCTAAGTAAAACTCGCGTGAACTGACTGCCAGTTACCTAAGTAAAACTCGGGTGAACTGACTGCCAGTTACCTAATTAAAACTCATGTGAACTGACTGCCAGTTAGCTAAGTAAAACTCATGTGAACTGACTGCCAGTTAACTAAGTAAAACTCACATGAACTGACTGCCAGTTAACTAAGTAAAACTCACATGAACTGACTGCCAGTTACCTAAGTAAAACTCGCGTGAACTGACTGCCAGTTACCTAAGTAAAACTCGCGTGAACTGACTGCCTGTTACCTAAGTAAAACTCGCGTGAACTGACTGCCAGTTACCTAAGTAAAACACGCGTGAACTGACTGCCAGTTACCTAAGTAAAACTCACGTGAACTGACTGCCAGTTACCTAAGTAAAACTTGCGTGAACTGACTGCCAGTTACCTAAGTAAAAGTCACATGAACTGACTGCCAGTTACCTAAGTAAAACTCACATGAACTGACTGCCAGTTACCTAAGTAAAACTTGCGTGAACTGACTGCCAGTTACCTAAGTAAAACTGCGTGAACTGACTGCCAGTTACCTAAGTAAAACTCATGTGAACTGACTGCCAGTTACCTAAGTAAAACACGCGTGAACTGACTGCCAGTTACCTAAGTAAAACTCGCGTGAACTGACTGCCAGTTACCTAAGTAAAACTCACATGAACTGACTGCCAGTTACCTAAGTAAAACTCGCGTGAACTGACTGCCAGTTACCTAAGTAAAAGTCACATGAACTGACTGCCAGTTACCTAAGTAAAACTCACATGAACTGACTGCCAGTTACCTAAGTAAAACTCACATGAACTGACTGCCAGTTACCTAAGTAAAACTCATGTGAACTGACTGCCAGTTACCTAAGTAAAACTCACATGAACTGACTGCCAGTTACCTAAGTAAAACTCACATGAACTGACTGCCAGTTACCTAAGTAAAACTCGCATGAACTGACTGCCAGTTACCTAAGTAAAACTCACATGAACTGACTGCCAGTTACCTAAGTAAAACTTGCGTGAACTGACTGCCAGTTACCTAAGTAAAAGTCACATGAACTGACTGCCAGTTACCTAAGTAAAAGTCACATGAACTGACTGCCAGTTACCTAAGTAAAAGTCACATGAACTGACTGCCAGTTACCTAAGTAAAACTCATGTGAACTGACTGCCAGTTACCTAAGTAAAACTCACATGAACTGACTGCCAGTTACCTAAGTAAAACTCGCGTGAACTGACTGCCAGTTACCTAAGTAAAAGTCACATGAACTGACTGCCAGTTACCTAAGTAAAACTCACATGAACTGACTGCCAGTTACCTAAGTAAAACACGCGTGAACTGACTGCCAGTTACCTAAGTAAAACTCGCGTGAACTGACTGCCAGTTACCTAAGTAAAACTCATGTGAACTGACTGCCAGTTACCTAAGTAAAAGTCACATGAACTGACTGCCAGTTACCTAAGTAAAACTCACATGAACTGACTGCCAGTTACCTAAGTAAAACTCACATGAACTGACTATTACATAGTCGACTCCTCTTGGGAACTAGCGATCTAAATGGTCATAAATTTGCAAGACACGTAAGTAACAGTCCATTTTGTACTTGTGGACATCTTATTGAAGATGCAGAACATTTTTTATGTTATTGTCCACTATATAATGTAATTCATAATACTCACCTGTCAAAATATCACAATCTTAATTGCAAGACTTTATTATTTGGTGACCCAAATTTTAGTACCCACGAAAATAGTGTTATTATTAAATCTGTTCAAGACTTTATAATTAATAGCAAACATTTCGATAAGTAACCATTCATTATTCCTCCTTCTCCCTTCCCAACTGTGACTAAATAATATCATATCAACTATCTATTTTTATTTTTCCTTTCTTCTCTCTCTCTTCCATTCTTCTCATCTTAGCTAATTTGAATTTATTTAAATTATTATACTATTTCTGTCATCTTGATGTATCAAACTTGTATTTATAAATGTAGGGAGAGGCCTTAATATAGGCTCTTGCCTGTTGGCCAATCCCAAACCGCATTTTGAAGGCAATAAATATTGTTTAAACTATAACTCTCACACACCGAATAAACTGTATAGTGATACATCATAACTCTCACACACCGAATAATTGCTAAGACTGAATTAGTATCATTAGTGATCTATTAGGTTGTGCCCGAACCGTAAGGATGTGGGCATGTTAAAATAGTTCCCATTCTATTAGGTTAAACGTTAGGTTAAAAGTCCAATAAGTGGCAAGAAATGAAAATGTTATACGGTAGAATTTAAACTTAAAGTTGTAGTTTATTCTGAAAAGCATGGAAATAGAGAGACTGGACGTGTTTTTGAAGTGGATGAACAATATGTAAGATAGTGGCAAGTAAATAAACCTGTATTATCCAAACAAACCAGAGCAAAACGAGCAAGACGGTTTGGTACTATGCAATGGCCGATTAATGTGTGTGTGGTGACAGACGTGTATATCCACTGCAGTTTATGTGTTCATCAATATAAACAGTTCAGTCAATTTTAACATACCACGCTTTTGTTTTTTATTTTGTCTCAACACCACATTTTCAATGTTTTAAAATGTATAGCCCACTGGCTATACACATGAAATTATGGTACATCATAATCAAATTGAGCAAGACCAGAATGAAATATATAGCGATACGTGACACATTGCTGCTGATGTAAGACTTCTATAAGTTGGTACATTCACTCACTTCCACATTTCATGTCTTCATTTTAACGATATCACAACTTGTTTGATAAATGTTTTAATAAATCAATACCAATGTACAGTATATTGTGTTATTCAGGTTTTTAACTTTAATAATTTGTAGTTTTCTCTCCATACATGTAGCTCTCATGCCGATGGAAAAGATAATTCAGCAAACAGCAGAATACACCGCTCAGCGACAAGCATTCGGAAAGCCGTTGCTTAGCAACCAGGTTATCCATTTCCGACTGGCGGAGCTGGCGACAGATGTAGAAATGTTGCGGTCCATGTTGTACAGAGCTATTTGTAAGAACACACATCACAGTATTTGGCACAATCAGTTTACGTAAAATTCTTTTGTTAGTAGGCAGGACATAGCCCAGAGGTAGAGTGCAGTCGGTCTAGGATCAATCCCCATTGGTCAGCCCATTAGGCTGTTTCTCATTCCAGCCAGTACTCCACAAATGGTGTATCAAAGGCCATGGTGTGTACTATCCTGGATTTCAAACATTTGATAATTTTGACATATAGTCTTAAAGAGAAAACCTACTACATTTTTCCATTAGTAGAAAGGGATCTTTTATATGCACCATCCCACAGTCAGGATAGCACATACCACGGCCTTAGATATACCAGTTGTGGTGTACTGGCTGGAAGGAGAAATCTCCCAATGGGTCCACCGATGGGGATCGATCCCAAACTCACTGCACATCCAGCGAGCGCTTTACCACTGGGCTACGTCCCACCTCCACTTTGGTGGATCCATTCAGCTGATTGAGATTTTTCTCGTGGGAAAGTGCATATGAGTGTCAGTGCTTGTTTCAAAATAATATACATTTTAATTAGTGCATGTTTGTATTTTTGTTTTCTTTATTTTATTAGTGTGTATGACTTAAGTGGACCTGGCCTCCAAAGCTACAAGCCGGGGGGTCCAGGTCTATTTTTTTTTTTCTTCTACAGTTTGTGCAATTTGCCAATCTTTATCATAGTTTATATGTAATATCAAGGGCATCATTGCACGATGCAATGACCCCCTTGAAGCACCAGTGATTTAAAAAAAATTATTTTCTGTTTGGCCACTCTAAGGTGGCGAAATATTCTACTTCAACCCTTGAATATATTAAATGTTTGAAAAGAGCCATTTCATTACATGGCTTATCTCCCTCTAATAATTTTCTGGTTGTCCATATTACCCTTATCGCTTTACTCCAGAGAAAAATTCCCAATTGCGATGCATAATCTCCAGGCTTATGTTTTATGCCGAAAATCATGGCATACGGATTCAAACGGAATTTGTTAATAATTTTTTTTTTAAAGATCGGTTCAATTTGCTTTATAAATAGTTTTGTTTTGTTGCAGTGAAAAAAGGCATGCAAGACTGAGTCCACTCTGTTACACACAAGGCACTCCGGAGTGGTCTCAATCTTCCAGTCATATAGATGTTTTCTGACTGCAATCACGTTCCTAATCATTTTATAAATTAAATCATAGTCGGGATTTTCAATGAAACCTGAATTTAATGTTTTCCAAATGTTTTACCAGTTTATGGTTTCATTAAAGGCTATATTCCACCTGGTCTTAAATGATGCATCTTTGTAAGTTCTTAATAACAAGACTGCGTACATGTATATGTCTTTAGTTTTCGCGTCTGTCACGTCTTTTTTGTAGCGTCCATAGTAATGTCCGCGAAAACTTGTCCTGTAGGTCTTTTAATTGGCGATAAAATACCGCGCTAGTTGGAACAACCGGCGAAGTCCAAAAAGTCGTTCTTCCCCAAGTCCCAAATGTCTTTGACTAAATTTAGTCTTTCTCTACGTATACTTGTGTATGTTTTGTTGGATATAAAAGGGTTTTCGTGTAACGGTTCATAAATTATCTGTTGGTAGCTGTTAGTGTCTCTAATAATGTCAAGGTCCTTCCATGTTAAGAGTATTTCCCTGTAGATATTCGGCATAGAGATGAAACTAGCTTTATTATTTATAATTTTACATTTTAGAACATGTCTTTCAATATTTAAGTTTTGGTATTGGCCTAAAAAGTGATCCGCTAAAGATTTCCAGTGGCCTTCGCCTTCTAAGCTTAAAAATCTACTTACAAATTTAATTCTTTGTGCTTTAATTTTTAGCCGAATATTTACGACACCCTTACTCTTACCCTTAGGTAGTTGAAGTTGCTCTTTTGATATAAAATGTTTTTTGTAACTCCAAATAAAGTCAAAGATAATTTTATCGATTTATTTAGCGTATTTTTCCGGTAATTTCAAAACGTTAGATAGGTACCAAATGCCGCTAGTGGCAAGCAAATTTACTGCTACTACTTTACCATGTAAGGTTAATTTACGATTACTCCAAATGTTTAAAATAGTTTTGATTTTTTGAATTTTTGGTTCCCAATTATCGGCTGAAACATCTACGTTACCAAAATAGAAACCTAAAATTTGGATTATTTTTTTTGGTCCATCTTATATCAAGAGGCGTATCTTTCTCGTACCTAAGTCTCCCCATTAGGAAACCAGTGGTTTTCTGAAGGTTGACTTTGGCTCCAGAAGCACGTTCGTATATATTTAAAACTTTAAACAATCGTTTAACTGAGTCTAGGTCTGATAAGGTCGCGTTGCCGTCGTCTGAGTAGCCCACCCACTTGCTAACGAAGCCATCAGGTAGATTTATTCCATTAATTTTTGTATCTTCCCAAACAGCTTCCGCCAGAGTTTCTGCTACTAAAATATATAAAACTGTGCTGATCGGGCATCCCTGTCTAATACCCCGAGATAAGTTAAAATAGTTTGAAGTATGTCCATTGACTTTTACCGCAGATGGAATATCTGTGTAACAAGTCTTAATCATTTTAATGAAATTTGGTCCAAAGTTAAATTTTTTGAGCACTTTAAATTAAATAAAAAATCCCACTCTACTCTATCATAAGCTTTAGTTTGATCTAGAGAAAGAATTAACCCCGGTAAATTTTCACGATTAACATATTCCATTAAGTCTCTTATCAATGACACACCGTCTGATCTGCCTTTTACTGAACATTTTTGATTTGGGTGAATAATTTTTGGTAAGAAATCTCGAATTCTACTGGCCAAAACTTTTGTAATAATTTTGTAGTCGCAATTTAGTAACAAAATCGGGCGCCAATTTTTTAGAAGTTGTTTTTCATTGCCTTTCCAAATTAAAACGATTACACCGCGCCTCATGGTGAAAGTTAATTTTTCTTTACCAAGGGCATCATTAATTACTAAAACCAGGTCACTACCAATAAGGCTGAAAAAATTCCGGTAGAATTCTGCAGACAATCCACCACAGCCAGGCGATTTATCATTGGCAAAAGATTTAATAGCTGATGAAACTTCGTCAAGAGTTATTTCCCCTTCACATGCATCTGTCTTCATCTTTTAACGTCTTTGTCATTTTGTTTAATAAATAATTTTGTGCTGAAAAGTCTGTCTTTTCTGAAGTGTATAAAGTTTTGTAAAATTTAGTAGTTTCTTCTAAAATTTCTTGTTGTGTGTTAATTAAATTACCGTCTTCAGTTATTAAGGAGTCCATGCATTTGTTATTGGCTTTTTGTTTTTCAAGGTTTACAAAGTACACCGTGCATCTTTCACCTTGTGTTTTTTCATCGACCTTGGCCCTAATTCTAGCACCCTGTAATTGTATTTGTTCGTAGTTTTTAATTTTATTTTGTACATTTAATAATTCAGAATAATCGTCCAAGTGTCCTAACTCGTCTAGTTGTGTTAAGAAAATTTCGTCTTGTTTTAAGTTATATATGTACGTCCTTTCAGTCCTGCGTTTTCGTTTACAATAGTCCTTGGTCAGAGTTTTTATTTTTACTTTACCCAAATCCCACCATAACAAAAGATACTCATAATCCCCTTTTTTTGTTTTCCAAGTCTGCCAAAAGTCATTTATTAAATTAGCGTAGTCTTTGTCTTTCAGAACGCTATTGTTAAAGGCCCATAGTCCGGGTCCGTTGTTATTTTTGTCAAAGGTAAAGTCAGCCTAAACAAGCTTGTGATCAGTATATACGCACTGAGTTACACCAGCTTCTTTCAGGCCAGCAATAAACTGCCCTGAGATTAAGATTCGGTCGATGCGAGAGTATATTTTATAAGCTTTACTGTGGTATGTGTAAGAGGTTCTGTTTGGGTATAAATATCTGTCTGTTAGTGCATGTTCGTTTATAATGTTATTTAATTCTTTAACCCCTATAGTGCCCCTAAGCTCCTGCTTCTTAGAGCCTGTCCGGTCAAGCGTTACACTGTCCACACAGTTGAAGTTGCCACACAGAATGCGGTTAGTCTCGGTTCATTGGTCATTCGTTGTAAAGAAGTAATTTACATGAGATACGGACATTTGCCCTCCAGGACATTTGCTCCCCAGTCCAAACATGGATAGGAGGACATTTGCCCCCCAGTCCAAACATGGATAGGAGGACATTTGCTCCCCAGTCCAAACATGGATAGGAGGACATTTGCTCCCCAGTCCAAACATGGATAGGAGGACATTTGCTCCCCAGTCCAAACATGGATAGGAGGACATTTGCTCCCCAGTCCAAACATGGATAGGAGGACATTTGCTCCCCAGTCCAAACATGGATAGGAGGACATTTGCTCCCCAGTCCAAACATGGATAGGAGGACATTTGCTCCCCAGTCCAAACATGGATAGGAGGACATTTGCTCCCCAGTCCTAGGGGATGAAAAAACACAAGCATAGCGAAAACACAAAAGGGGTGGTCCGGGGGCATGTCCATATCGTCAACGTAGGCTAGGTTTAGGGTGGTGGTTGTGAATCACAGTCCGTAGGCAGTCCGAGTCGGTAAGGAAAGAGGGGGTGGGGTGGAGGCCGTTAGACCTAGGTCTTCGCAGACTTCTGGCCCTTGCTCCTTAGATTGGGGTGGAAAGGGGGAAGGATATTCATATTTACAAAATATATAAATGCAGCATTTGACAAGAGGTTTTTTTCAACTAGCCATCGGGCTAGTTATAGTATTTATTTACTAGCCCGACATTGAATATCACTAGCCATGGAAGTGGGGCTACCATAATCTAGAAGCCCTGGTCTTTGTCTGTCTGTCTGTCCATCTGTTCCACATACAGCTTTCTGCTTTTAGTTATAATCCTGAAATTCTGTGTTTAGCTTTACAGGGATTGAAATAGCAGCCTGCAAAAAGCAGTCCCATTTGTTAGAACGAGAAGGTGAAATAAAAATCCACTTGTTAATATTACCACAAAATCACAAGTTCTTTTTCAAGACAGATGTATATACAGTTTTATCATCCATTGAAGGCTTTTGTAGGAGATATTGATGGCACTATAATTTGCGATATCTCCTGCGATATTCTCCTAGGAGATATCGCTTCTTGTTACGTCACTGTGTATCAGCGCTAAATCTATCATTAGTGACGTCGCACCACTGTCGTTCTGCTAGGTATCGAGTCTACCACTGCCAAATATAGTGACATTCAACCCACATTACTGACATTGTTTACAATTGTTGCAAATAAAAAGAATGATAATGGATGATAAAAAGAAAACCCCCTCATGTCTTGTTATATCATGATTTATCAGCACTCATTGATAAAAGTATAAAAATCCTCGGCAAGACTCGGATACTTTTATCAACTTGGGAAGTATCCTCTATATCTCAAGACTCGGATTTTCATACTTTTATCAACTCGGGAAGTATCCTCTATATCTCAAGACTCTGATTTCATACTTTTATCATCTTGGGAAGTATCCTCTATATCTCATTTGCTATTTAACCAAGGCTAACCTCGGGATTCTGTTATATTTTAATTTTACTCTTCATCTCTATTCTCAGAGGTCTTAATTTTCCACATATTGTCCCAAACCAGCCACTAGCCCTGTGCTATCTTATTTTCCACATATTGTCCCAAACCAGCCACTCGCCCTGTGCTATCTTATTTTCCACATATTGTCCCAAACCAGCCACTCGCCCTGTGCTATCTTATTTTCCACATATTGTCCCAAACCAGCCACTCGCCCTGTGCTATGTTATTTTCCACATATTGTCCCAAACCAGCCACTAGCCCTGTGCTATCTTATTTTCCACATATTGTCCCAAACCAGCCACTCGCCCTGTGCTATCTTATTTTCCACATATTGTCCCAAACCAGCCACTCGCCCTGTGCTATCTTATTTTCCACATATTGTCCCAAACTAGCCACTAGCCCTGTGCTATCTTATTTTCCACATATTGTCCCAAACCAGCCACTCGCCCTGTGCTATCTTATTTTCCACATATTGTCCCAAACCAGCCACTCGCCCTGTCTAGCTATGTTATTTTCCACATATTGTCCCAAACCAGCCACTAGCCCTGTGCTATCTTATTTTCCACATATTGTCCCAAACCAGCCACTCGCCCTGTGCTATCTTATTTTCCACATATTGTCCCAAACCAGCCACTCGCCCTGTGCTATCTTATTTTCCACATATTGTCCCAAACTAGCCACTAGCCCTGTGCTATCTTATTTTCCACATATTGTCCCAAACCAGCCACTAGCCCTGTGCTATCTTATTTTCCACATATTGTCCCAAACCAGCCACTCGCCCTGTGCTATCTTATTTTCCACATATTGTCCCAAACCAGCCACTCGCCCTGTGCTATCTTATTTTCCACATATTGTCCCAAACCAGCCACTCGCCCTGTGCTATCTTATTTTCCACATATTGTCCCAAACCAGCCACTCGCCCTGTGCTATCTTATTTTCCACATATTGTCCCAAACCAGCCACTCGCCCTGTGCTATGTTATTTTCCACATATTGTCCCAAACCAGCCACTCGCCCTGTGCTATCTTATTTTCCACATATTGTCCCAAACCAGCCACTCGCCCTGTGCTATCTTATTTTCCACATATTGTCCCAAACCAGCCACTCGCCCTGTGCTATGTTATTTTCCACATATTGTCCCAAACCAGCCACTCGCCCTGTGCTATCTTATTTTCCACATATTGTCCCAAACCAGCCACTCGCCCTGTGCTATGTTATTTTCCACATATTGTCCCAAACCAGCCACTCGCCCTGTGCTATGTTATTTTCCACATATTGTCCCAAACCAGCCACTCGCCCTGTGCTATGTTATTTTCCACATATTGTCCCAAACCAGCCACTCGCCCTGTGCTATGTTATTTTCCACATATTGTCCCAAACCAGCCACTCGCCCTGTGCTATGTTATTTTCCACATATTGTCCCAAACCAGCCACTCGCCCTGTGCTATCTTATTTTCCACATATTGTCCCAAACCAGCCACTCGCCCTGTGCTATCTTATTTTCCACATATTGTCCCAAACCAGCCACTCGCCCTGTGCTATCTTATTTTCCACATATTGTCCCAAACCAGCCACTCGCCCTGTGCTATCTTATTTTCCACATATTGTCCCAAACCAGCCACTCGCCCTGTGCTATCTTATTTTCCACATATTGTCCCAAACCAGCCACTCGCCCTGTGCTATCTTATTTTCCACATATTGTCCCAAACCAGCCACTCGCCCTGTGCTATCTTATTTTCCACATATTGTCCCAAACCAGCCACTCGCCCTGTGCTATCTTATTTTCCACATATTGTCCCAAACCAGCCACTCGCCCTGTGCTATCTTATTTTCCACATATTGTCCCAAACCAGCCACTAGCCCTGTGCTATCTTATTTTCCACATATTGTCCCAAACCAGCCACTCGCCCTGTGCTATCTTATTTTCCACATATTGTCCCAAACCAGCCACTCGCCCTGTGCTATCTTATTTTCCACATATTGTCCCAAACCAGCCACTCGCCCTGTGCTATCTTATTTTCCACATATTGTCCCAAACCAGCCACTCGCCCTGTGCTATCTTATTTTCAGCATGCTATAATATGTTTTACCTGGCCTTATTGTTTTTGGCCTCCTGTTTTAAAAAAAATAACATTAGGTCATATATTACTTGCTATTTCGATCCCTGCTTTATCATGTATAGCTGCAGATCATGCTTCACTTTCATGGCGATTTGCCCACTGTTGACAGAATTATGGCCCTTGAATTTAGGAGATAAGAAAATATGTTGGGCCTAGTAAGGGACATTTATTGCTTTAGCAGCACTCTCGGGATGCCTGTTTTCACTTTAAGTGACAGCACTCATCAAAATGATGATGTTGGTCAGTCATAGCTTGCCACAATTCCTCAGTTGACTTGTAGTATGGTTCTGGTGAATGTGTTTTGTCAGATATCTTCTATATGTTTTGAAGAATAAACTTAAGTAAAATGAAGAAAAGAACATATTGTGTGTTTTGTCAGATATCTTCTAAATGTTTTGGAGAATAAATTTTTAAAAATGAAGAAAATAAAATAAAATTTGATGTATTTTTTTTAATGTTTTGTAGAATACATTTAATTAAAATGAAGAAAATAAAAAAAAATTTGATGTGGTTTCTGTTTTAATATCTTCTATATGTTAATTAAAATGAAGAAAACAAAAATAAGATCTTATGTGTGTTTTTAAATATCTTCTATATGTTTTTAGATCAGTATGTCCATGGTAACGATGTAACGAAGCTGGCGTCGATGTGTAAGCTTAAAGCCGGTCGACTAGTGAGAGAAGTGAACGACTCCTGCCTACAGTACTGGGGAGGCATGGGTTTCACTAACGAGGTGCTCGTCAGTCGCTTTTACAGGTAAATATACAATGTAGGAGACTTCACTAATGAGGTGCCTGTCAGTCGCTTTTACGGGTAAATATAGGAGACTTTACTAACGAGGTGCTCGTCAGTCGCTTTTACGGGTAAATGTAGGAGACTTCACTAACGAGGTGCTCGTCGGTCACTTTTACGGGTAAATATAGGAGACTTCACTAATGAGGTGCTCATCAGTCGCTTTTACAGGTAAATATAGGAGACTTCACTAACGAGGTGCTCGTCAGTCGCTTTTACGGGTAAATATAGCAGACCACTAACGAGGTGCTCGTCAGTCGGCTTTACGGGTAAATATAGCAGACTTCACTAACAAGGTGCTCATCAGTCGCTTTTACAGGTAAATATAGCAGACTTCACTAACGAGGTGCTCGTCAGTCGCTTTTGCAGGTAAATATAGATGACTTCACTAATGAGGTGCTCGTCAGTCACTTTGACAGGTAGGAGACATCACTAACGAGGTGCTTTTACAGGTAAATAATGAGGTGCTCGTCAGTCGCTTTTACAGGAAAATATAGATTAAAGATACTGTATGCAATTGTATCTGGCAAAATGTTCTGATCTTTTGTCAAGCCAAACTATTGTTGCAGATGAAAACAAAGACAGAATAGTCAGATGTTGATTTCATTGTTCCATGTATATTGAATTGTTATTTATGTCGGAATACTTGACAATTGTCTTTACTGGTCACTAATTTCGACTCCTGTGGGGTTTTAACATAATATAGAGAATACTACATGAGTGGCCGTTAGATACCATTTATCTTACAAGAAGTTGTTTATATAGAGAATACTACATGAGTGGCTGTTAGATACCATTTATCTTATGAGTTGTTTATATAGAGATACCATATATCTTACGAGTTGTTTATATAGAGAATACTACATGAGTGGCTGTTAGATACCATTTATCTTACGAGTTGTTTATGTAGAGAATACTACATAGTGGCCATTAGATACCATTTATTTCACGAGTTGTTTCAAAATGTATCAAATGAATGTATGCGAGTTGGAAACATGTTTAAATGAGTAAAATAAATGATATCTTGACAGACATGAAAAAAAGAAGTTTGTTTTGTTAACGACAACCGCTAGAGCACATTGATTTATTAATTATCGGCTACTGGATGTCAAACATTTGGTAATTCTGACATAGTCTTAGAGAGGAAACCCGCTAGATTTTTCCATTAGCAGCAAGGTTTTTTTTGTATGCATCATCCCACAGACAAGATAGCACATACCACGACTTTTGATATACCAGTCATGGTGCATTGGCTGGGATGAGAAATAGCCCAATGGGCCCACCAATGGGGATTGATCCGAGACCGACCACGCATCAAGCAAGCACTTTACCACTGGGCTACGTCCCGCCTCTCTAATGGACACGAATCTAGTATTCTGTTCTTACATATCCTGAAAAAACAACCAGATTTAAAATATATTTAAACGTCTTTTTTAACTAAAACCTTTGCATCACAAAAAATAATCAGTTTCAGGTAAACTTATAGGTTGCAGAGTAATCAATTTTGATTATGCATTTTTCGATGGAATAGCTGGGCTTCTAGAAAAGAAATTTTAGTCCACTAGCCATGGCATTAGTGATTAAATATTTTTACTAGCCACGATTAAATATTCACTATCCCTACTTTACTTTAAGTCAATACAATTTTACTAAATAATGGTAATAATTAGATAGGTCACCTAAAGAGGGAGATAGAGCTTAAAAACACTAACATTGGAGGTTGGGGTGGGGTCAGAATATTTATATTTACAAATAGACTTAACTGCAACATTTGATAATTTAGTTTTTTACTAGCCATCGGGCATAGCAATACTAGTTAATTGCTAGCTTAAAAACACTAACATTGGAGGTTGGGGTGGGGTCAGGATATTCATATTTACAAAATAGACTTAACTGCAACATTTAACAATTTGCTTTTTCACTAGCCACCAGGCATAGCAGTTCTAGTTATTTCGAGCCCAGTATTGAATATCACTAGCCATGGGAGTGGGGCTACCAGAATCTAGAAGCCCTGATCATATGTCTTTAAAATGTTATCACACGTGTGTGTCATCAGTAAGTGTTATCATAGGGCTATTTCTCATCCCAGCCAGTGCTCCACAACTGGTGAAACAAAGGCCATGGTATGTACTATCCTATCCAAGGACCACACTGATATTGGTTAGTAGCAAGGGATCTTTTATATGCACCATCCCACAGACAGGATAGCCTTTGATATACCAGCCATGGTGCACTGACTGGAACAAGAAATAGCCCAACGGGCCCACCAACGGTGATCGATCCCATACCGACCATGCATCAAGTGAACTATGACCCACCCCCGTGTTATCATAAATAATGAATGATGTTCTGCGCAAAAGGTGTGTTAGGAAAAATAATAATCATCATCATATTTACACTGTCACATGGATACTTCTTCTTTCTTTCTGTTTTTTTGAGGGGGGTGGGGGTCAGGACATAGCCCAGTGGTACAGCGCTCGCTCGATGTGCGGTCTGTCTGGGATCAGTCCCCATCGGTGGACCCATTGGGCTATTTCTCATTCCACCCAGTGCACGACAACTGGTATGTCAAAGGTTGTGGTATGTACTACCCTGTCTGTTGGATAGTGCATATAAAAGATCCCTTGCTGCTAATTGAAAAAGTAGCCCATGAAGTGGCGACAGCGGGTTTCCTCTCTCATTATCTGTGTGGTCCTTAACCATATGTTTGACGCCATATAACCGTAAATAAAATGTGTTGAGTTCATCGTTAAAGAAAACATTTCTTTCTTTCTTTTTTCTTTTTTTTGTGCAGAGACATGCGAGTGATTTCAATAGGCGGAGGTGCTGATGAAATAATGCTGTCAATTATATGTAAACACATGGATATTCTTCCACGACAGAAAAAAGGTTAAAAATAAAATTGACTAAACTTGTTCATAGAGACCACTAAAGGATATACAACAGGTGGACGTTATACAGAGGTCAAACGAGGAATTTGTGTACAGCAGGTAGTGGTCACAAGTGCAGTTTGTACTCAGGTGGTCTTTGGTATAAGGTTCCTTTTAAACAGAAGGGAATTATCTAAGTGTTGTTTATAGACAGGTGGTCTTCATTACATGATTCCCTTGAAACAATCAGATTGATTACAGATTGAAGGGAATTATCTCAAGTGTCCTGTATGGACAGGTAGCTGTAGTAATTTAAACTGTATTGATTACAAATTGGCTTGCCAAAAATAATCACAGGTGGTGAGTTGGGGGGGGGGGGGGGGGGGGGGGGTTTTAAGCAGAATTAAAATTTTGAAGGCACAATAGTATCCGTTCTCCAGCTTGTCAAAATAGGCACATTTAAACCAAAACAGGCATTTGTTATGTATTTTGAGGTGGGCAAGGATCCCTACACCCCCCCCCCCCCCCCCCCCCCCCCCCCCCCCACCTTTGACCAGTTGAAAATGTTGAAAGTAATAAAGTTTCCTTGTTTTTGTTTTATTTATTGATTCTTGACTGAAATAATCCACTGTCATTAGGAAATACACATGTATGTGTTCTGTTGCTTTTCACACTAATGCAAAAAAAAACAATTTAGCGCACCTGTCTGGGAACAAGCATATTTCTACCCCTATAGGGTATTTAATTCAGAACGTCTTGAGACTACAGAAAATTATTATGATAATGATGATGCATTTTTGATTATGCAGTGAAACCTCTCAAAACTGGACCCTCTTTAAACCGGAATTCCCCCCAAATCAGACATTTTTATAGTCCTTTTTTTTTTAAATTCACTACATAAATTAACCTCTCTAAACCAGATACCTTGGTTCTAAGGGTGTCCGGGTTAGAGGGGTTTCAATGTACTAAGACAATTTTTTTTTAGCAAGTTGGTACTACTGCATTGTTGTTTACAAATACAACCTATACATTCAATAACATGACAGTTACGAAATTCCCCCCCCCCCCCCACACACACACACACGCACGCACATCCCAGTATAAAGAAAGAAAAAAAAGAAATGTTTTATTTAAACTCACTCAACATATTTTATATACGGTTATATGGTGTCAGACATGGTTAAGGACCACATAGATATTGAGGAAGGAAATGTTTTATTTAACGACACACTTAACACATTTCTTTTATGGTTATATGGCTAAGGACCACACAGATATTGAGATAGGAAACCCGCTGTCGCCACTTCATGGGCTACTCTCTTCGATTAGCAGCAAGGGATCTTTTATATGCACCATCCCACAGACAGGGTAATACATACCATGGACTTTGATATACCAGTCGTGGTACCCCAGTCAGATTCTTTGATGCAGAGTATATTGCTCAAAACTTTCCAGGAACAATAATTTACCCTTTTTATTAAAAGTCTCGTTTATGGATAATGTTTACTGTTATTCATCTTGGATAGGGGCCAAGGAAGGCCATAACCCCCCCACCACCACTTTTCGCTGTTACTTTGCTCAGCTATTTTAGGACTTGAAATACAACTTTTTCTCAGTAATTTGTAGCTGGGTGCTGAAGATTTCAGGATCGAATCCCCATCTGTGGATCAGTTGAGTTTGTAAAACCTCTTGATTATTTTATGATTATTTTTTTATATTTTGTGTGATATTTTCAAAGGTATCTCATATTAAATATTGTAAATTTTATGATAATAATGAATTCCAATGTTATCATGTTTTTTCATGAACTTTATACAGCAAGTAAAAGAAATAGTTAAACTGGAATGTTATTTTTTAAAGAATATAAGAATTGTTCTTTTTTTACTTTTCTGAAAAATATTCTCCAGTTTGTTAAGAATTATTATTATTTATAATAAAATATATACTTACTGAATTTGTTAGTTTGTGTCATTGTTTGATTACTACTGTGACACTTATGGAAAAGCATGTCTCATTTGTGATTGATTCGCTGATAAAGGTTTGTTGAACCATTAGAAATTTAAATATTAAAATATGTGACCACCCTTTGTGACTGTCATGTTTTCCCGTTTGTCTATGTCCGTCTCACATACACACACACATACACAGACTCCCTCTATTTCTCCCTCTAATTCTCCCACTCCACCTCCCCCCCCCCCCATCTCCCCCCCCCCCCCCTCTCTCTCTCTCTCACACATTCTCTCATTCTTTCTCTCACATATTCTCTCCATCTCCCTCTCTCTCATTCTCTCTCCCCCCCCCCCTCTCTCTCTCTCTCTCTCTCTCTCCGCTCTCTCCTCTCTCTTCTCTCTCTCCTCTCCTCTCTCTCTCTCTCTCTCTCTCTCTCATCTCCTCTCTCCGCATTCTCATTCTCTCTCGCTCTCTCTCTCTCACTCTCTCTCTCTCTCTCTCTCTCTCTCTCTCTCTCTCTCTCTCTCTCTCTCTCTCTCTCTCTCTCTCTCTCTCTCTCTCACACTCTCACACTCTCTCTCTCTCTCTCTCTCTCTCTCTCTCTCTCACACTCTCTCTCTCTCTCTCTCTCTCTCTCTCTCTCTCTCTCTCTGTCTCTGTCTCTGTCTCTGTCTCTGTCTCTCAATTTTTGATTCACCGAGTCCGAGTGAAGGCGACTAGTCGGCGACCCAACAATCCATCGCATCAGTGTGGAGCAAATGTATTTACTGAATGTTGGTGCTAATTACGAGCGAGAAATAATTCCGGAAGGCTAGAGAGTCGGCTTCTCCTATATACACGCCTTCAAACCGCATCTGGTTTATAAATAAAACAATTCGATTGTGTATTGTATTGATCAGTATTGCAGATGACTAATGCAGTGAGAATTCCAACAAAAGACTTGTCATTCAGAAATGGCCAGTGCACGTTCGATCCACCAATGATGTACTTTATAGTTTCGTCAGGCGCTTGTAGGGTCATTTCAGTCTGTCGTTGGGATAGCTTGTATATAAACAGCCGGCGTTTCTTGTAGCTAACAAAGATTTGTATATAATTAAGCTTACAGATAGATGGGCAACCTAGGGAGACGCCACAGCATCGTAGAGGTCTAAAATTAACGAGCTACTCTCGATTCACGAATATCAAAACCTATATTAGCTTGGCCATTTACCTTTCGACCGACCGTTCAAAATTGCGCCCCCTTTTCTCTTTGGCATTTAACTGCTCCATTCAAATTCCATAGCACCACCCCCACCCGCTACCGATTTGATCGGGCTGCTGGTGCTCCCTTGCACCTGCCTGTGCAGGCGGTCCCTCCTCTCCCCCCACCTTTCCTGTCATGGACGGAGGAGCCGGCCAAGGCCGGCTCTTGTGCCCACGACAGGCGTGCGCTACAACAGCTTGTTCTGAACGTGCACGTAAAACCCTATGACATGACATGACATATATCGGTGGATTTCTATTACTATTTAGAGAGAGCGAGAGACGGAGAGACTTGCTACCGAAAAAAAAGCAGCAACTGATCTTTAATGACTGAACAGTACATAAACAGTGATATATACGAGACGTGGAACATTGGTTAAGATGGGGGGTGGGGGGAGGCAGTCTTATCCATAGAGGGCGGCCGATCCTGCAATGCATCGTAGCACTGTTCAGGGAATGCCACTGAATGTTGGTACTAAACACCTATAGGCGTACGGGCTCCCATTTGTGTAGGGGTGGGCGTAGGTGTGTTGGGGGGGGAGGCAGACGAATCATTACGCATTTTTACATGGATTACAGCTAACATGAGTAGAATGATGGAAATATAATATGGTGAAAAGGTTTCAGGCTTGCTCATTTTGTTCGAATGTCTCCATCGGTTTTGCCAGGGGACGGGACATAGCCCAGTGGTAAAGCGCTCGCTTGACGCGCGGTCGGTTTAGGATCGATCCCCACAGTTGTAACAAAGGCCGTGGTATGTAGGCCCTACTATCCTGTCTATGGGATGGTGCATATAAAAGATCCCTTGCTGCTAATTGAAGAGTAGCCCATGAAGTGGCGACAGCGGGTTTCCTCTCTATATATCTGACGCCATATAACCGTAAATAAAATGTGTTGAGTGCGTCGTTAAATAAAACATTTCCTTCCTTCCATCGGTTTTGCCCGAATTCAAAGATTTGCACGCTTGTGATTAAATAGGAACAATTTTAGAAGGTCGCAGGGGGGGTGGGTAGAGTGGGCGAATAACGTTTATGGAGGGGGGGGGGGGGTCGAGTCGTGCTCCCCCTGAAAATATATTGAATAAAAAAGTAAAAATTTGGTTCAGCAAGGTTTCGACAACTGACGACAGGGTGCAGAAAGTACTTGCCCGCTCGCCAAGTGCGAGTAAAAATTCTGACGGACGAGTTAAAAATGCAACTACCAGTTCAACAGGCGATCTATCTTTTTCTGATTTATTGTATTATAATTTTATTTATTTATTTATTTTGCATTGTCTCCGCGTCAGCCATGCAATAATTCCAAACCATTCGAACAAACGGTTCAGAAGGATGTGATGCAGCATGCACCGCATTACCAATAGACGACTTCGGAGTTCAGAACTGCGCAAGCGCGACATTTCGGAAACGGGTTATAGTGAAAACGGAACCATGCCAAAACGAAAATGGAACTAAATTGGACAAAACGGAACCTAGTGTTGGCTGAAACGGCACCACAATATATGGCTAAAACGGTATCATTACACAAACGATAATATCTTTAATAAAACAACAGCTATGTCAATCATTTCTTATTTTGTTTTATTTTTATGTCTCTTTAGCGGAAATAAAAGTATTAGCAGTTAGCTAGAAGTTGGTGAAATGCAATCAAATGAAATGCTGCTATGGTTTAAAAAAAAAAAGAGTATCATTCTCGCCATTACATTGAGGTGCCGTTATAGCCAAATCGGTTTCGTTTTCGCCAACAAAAATGGTTCCATTTTGATAGTGGTTCCAATATAGCCTAATTCCCAGGAAACGGTGCCTGTTAAAGGTCAAAAGTTACTCAAAATTATTTGTTTACGTTGAAAGTATGTTAGCGATATGTAATTTTTGTAAATCTATATGAAAGAAATGTAAATAACGTAGTCTTGATCAGAATATTTCAACATGTAGTTATCTGCATGGGCGGATCCAAGGGGGGGGGGGGGACCAGGGGGACGCGTCCCCCCAAAAAATTGTTCAAGTGCCCTCAAAATGTCCAAGTGCCCTTTTTGTTTGTAGAATTTTTTTTTTTTAAGTAAACAATAATTATATTGTAGATAAATGAAATCAAGATTTTCGTGTACATGCGCAAGCTTGCAGATATGTGTCTGTGTTATTGAGTCTCAATGGGGCCCCATTGAGGTTCTAACGCGAGTGACGCCAATTTACTTTATTATTGCTAGTATATTATGACGTAGAACTGTAGGAATTCATATTAATTGTAAATATCAAAACTTGTAGTAAGGTGCCCTTTTGACGAGTCAATGTGCCCTTCTTTTTTGGTCCCCCCCTAAAAATATTTCCTGGATCCGCCCATGATCTGTCAAGGTTTGGGATTTGATTTCGTTCTTTTGCCACGTGATGTTGATAACTTACCAAGTGTCCTTAATGTTTTTGTAATTAAATATATATTAAAATATGTAAAATGTTACTGCCCATCCCCAACACCCTCCTGGTCCTGACGTCTTCCAACTCTTATGGTTGATCGATATTGCACAGATATCTAATGAAGAATTCCAATGAATGCAAAAACTGACAATACCATAAGGGATCAGCATATAATATGCACGTTCGATCCGACAACGATGTACTTACAGTTTATATTTCCGTCTGTCGTGTGTAGTTGGCAGTATTTATACGGCCTGCGTTTCATGCGGCTGACAAAGATTTATGTAGAACACACTTAAGAGAATATAAGCAAGCGTGCAGAAAATTAGATTGGTGCACTTAATATTGACAGAGAGAGAGAGAGAGAGAGAGAGAGAGAGAGAGAGAGAGAGAGAGAGAGAGAGAGAGAGAGAGAGAGAGAGAGAGAGAGAGAGAGAGAGAGAGAGAGGAGAGGAGGGGAGGGGAGGGGAGGGGAGGGGGGAGAGAAAAAGGGAAAGCGACAGAGACAGACAAACAAAAACAGAGACTCACTGTGGAAAAAGCAGCAAACTTGAAAGGATCTTTAAATATGTCTTGTAATAGACAAAAGAGTATACACCCGTCTTTGATGTACAAGACATGGCGCAGTGTGCTGACGACTGGGGTTGGTGGGTGGTACTCAAGCTTAAGACCAGCGAGGATGACCAGAACTGACATTTTTTCCTCTTTTTTTTTTTTTTTTTTTACGAAAAAAAGAAGAAAGAAATATTTTATTCGACAAACTTAATGAAATAAACTCAATATTTATTTAAATGTATGATATGAGACAATATTTCTACTCCTCTGCAGCATTAATATTGCTTTTGCTTTGAGATATTTGACCGGCCTCGGTGGTGTTGTGGTTAAGCCATCGGACATAAGGCTCGCAGTCCTGTACCGGCTCCCACCCAAAACGAGTTTTAACGACTCAATGGTTAGGTGTAAGACCACTACACCCTCTTCTCTCTCACTAACCACTAACTCACTGTCCTAGACAGACAGCCCAGATAGCTGACGTGTGTACCCAGGACAGCGTGCTTGAGCCTTAATAGGATATAAGCACGAAAATAAGTTGAAATGAAGCGAGATATTTGAAAGAACACGTTTGCTACTTTTAACCCACATATCTTCAACCTAGTAATATCAATGACTATACTGCCCTACAATTCGGAAGATACAAACGCACGCACGCACACACACACACGCACAAGATGCATATGTATCAGATTAAAGTTTTGGTTTTGTTTTAACGACACCACTAGAGCACATTGATTAATTAATCATCGGTTACTGGATGTCAAACGTTTGGTAATTCTGACACTTAGTCTTCAGAGAAAACCCGTTGCAGCTTTCCTAATGCAGCGAGGGATCTTTTATATGCCTTTCTCACAGATTGGATAGCATATACCACGGCCTTTGTCCAGTTGTGGTGCACTTGTCGGAACGAGGGAGAAAAGCCCAATCAGTTGAATGGATCAACCGAGGTGGTTCGATCCTGCGACGAAATAACTTCAAGTGAGCACTCAATCGACTGAGCTAAATTCCGCCCCTATAACGGTTAGAATGCGAATAATGCATCACTGGTCCCTCCAAGTGTTGTCATCTTCTTACACCTGTGACTGACCAGAATTAGAGATAACTGATAGAGTTATAATTCCAAGTAATGGCTTTGTCATTCAGAAATAGTCAATGCCTCAAAGGCTTAACATAAATTTATGCACGTTCGATCCAACACGTTCGCTATAGTTTCCCTGGGCGTCTGCAGGGGCATTGCAACCTATCTTGGTGTAGACAGTAGACATTATACAAACCGCCTTCGTTTTCTATGGATCAGGGGGCAATTTTACAAAACATCGTAAGTTTACGTCTGCGACCAGCAGTTACACTGGGCATACGTTTACACGTGTTTGGCATCTATTTCACGAAGAAATTTACATCATTAAGGAAAATGGACAAAAGAAAAAGCAAGATGTGTATTTTTAACTACATTTGTTGAACTATAATAGTGATACGAATTGTGGTTTAGTCGTAGATTTACGTTTACGTGCAAAACTAAGCTTACGATGTTCTGTGAAGTTGGGCCCTGAAAGTTATATTTAAGTGGGGCTTTTTAACGACACCACTACATGGGCGTACATAAGATTTTGAAAAGGGGGATTCCAAAATAGATTTCAGAGATATTGGGCATACATTTCTATGTTGAGTTTTGAAAAGGGGGGTTCTAAAATAGATTGCAGAGATATTGGGCATATATTTCTATGTTGAGTAAATATAATAATGTCAGATATCAATGTCAGATATATTAAATTATTAAAAAAAAAAAAAAGCGATTTCGGGGGGAGGGGGGATTCGGTCGAACCCATCGAACCCCCCCCCCCCCCCATGTACGCCCATGCACTAGACCACATTGATTTATTAATCATTGGCTATATCATGTCAAACATTTGGTAATTCTTACATGTAGTTTTAGAGAGGAAACCCGCTACAGGGTTTTCATTAGGAGCTAGGGATATTTTATTTGCACCATCCCACAGACAGGGTACCACATAATTATTTTGGCTTTTGATATACCAGTTATTGAGTAGGGGATGGAAGGAAACATAGCCTAATCGGCCCACTGACGGGGGTCGATTCTAGACCGACCGCGCATCCGGCGAGATCTTTATCACTGGACTACGTCCCGCCACTGGATGACACAGATTTACGCAAGGCTCATGTTGATGATTTAAGAAAACTTTTTAAAAATTAGATCAGAACACTTCTATTCATACCACTATCAATCATTAAACATTTGCTAATTCTTACATATAGGTTTAGAGAGAAAAGAAAAGAGAGAAATGTTTTATTTAACGACGTACTCAACACATTTTATATCGGTTATATGGCGTCAAACATATGGTTAAGGACCACAAAGATAATGAGAGAGGAAACCCGCTGTCGCCACTTCATGGGCTACTCTTTTCGATTAGCAGAGAGGGGGGAGGGAGAGATAGACTGAGACAGGGAGAGCCGTGGAGGAGGGGATAGAGATGGATGGAGTGAGAGAGAACGCGAAAGAGAGAGAGAGAGGGACGAAGAGAGGGAAGGGAGGAAGATAGATTGAGAGAGAGGGGATATGGAATGAGAGAGAGAGAGAGAGAGAGAGAGAGAGAGAGAGAGAGAGAGAGAGAGAGAGAGAGAGAGAGATCTTGACTTTGATACAAAGCTTACTTTCAAAATGGTGCATGGTACAAAATGTAATACGTCCCAATTTATCAAAAACCCATAATTTACAAGAACGACACCCAACCCACCTATCGCAAAGGGTATGCCAAACTAAGTCAAATTTATAAGTAAACGGGATCTGGTACAAGAAGATGACCAATCTACCATAGTTGTGTATGGTTCGGTAGATTTTTCAAAATATTATGTTATTGTGCACCATTTCAAAAGTAGGCTAAATAATATATTGAAGACCAGCATAATAAATTGATTTTGCGAAAATTTCGAATATTCTGTTGTATACAGTTTTCGCCATTCACAATAAAAAAACCCACCCAGATATTGATTTCAGTTTTTTAATGAATCATTCAGTAAAAGTATATTTTGAATACTGTAAGTACCCATGTTTAAATTTGCAGTCGTCACATCCATCCCCCACTAATAATAATAATAAAATAAAATAAAATAAAATAAATAAATAAATAAATAAATAAATAAATAAATAAATAAATAAAATAAACAAACAAACGAACGAACGAACAAATAAACAAATAAATAAATAAATAAATTATCCTGCTTTGTATCCATTTAAATTTTAATCACTTATATGTTTTAAAATGTCATCAACCTTACACATTCGAGTGTTAATCTAAGCACTGGCCCGTGTAGGCATGCACTTTACCGCCATTGTTCTAGTTCTAATCAGTCGGAAATCGCGTGATAGCCCGAACACGCACGACGTTTAAATTTACCATTACGCAATATTCACAGGCACGTTTCCGCGTGACACACCGGAGTTTTTCGCCTTAACAGTAATATACATCCGGTATCCGACCGTTTAGGTCATTCGCCCGTCAAAGATAAACACCCGATATCGGATAAATTGTAATTAATATTCTATGTTCGGTCGTTGAACATTATAAATATATACTCACGGAAAAAGGTTTCTGTGCATCATTAAAATTTGAGTGAGAACTATATTTTTAAAATATAAAAATATTGTGTTTTACATAGATGTACTATCTATTTGTTAATTTTAAGTACAGTGATCCTCTCCTGCCTTCTGAACCTGAAGTACTGTCTACACAATGCTTGGTGCGCCGTCGGTGACGATGTAAAAGAACAACGTATTGATGTACAGTCATGGTCGTAGTTTGTGCTCACCTAATCGGTTGCGTACAGTTCTTCCACTGATTGGCCTTAACTGAGGATGTATTGGGATGTTAAACAAATGATTCTATATGTGAACCCGCTTGATATTGACGATTTGTTAACGACGTCACGTGTCGACTCCCTGAACATCCCTAGTATCCCTAAACTGTCTAGAACATCTCAGCAGACACTGCATGTTCTGATAAACACCAATGAACACCAAAATGACTAGCAACAACGTTTGTGCCATTCTAACCTCAATCATACCCGTCGTTCGAAGACATTTTTCTTGGAGGCGTGGCATCACACTGACGACGATCAGATACCAACAAAAGTATTTTTCTGATGGATGAGAATCCATACAATAGTTTTAGAGTCCAATGATAAGAAAAATTATGTCAAACAGGAGCTCGTGACCAAAAATGCTAGTAATGCAACTTGTGAACACAAAACATGAATAGCTCGTGCAACTCACAGGACACTGCTGGAATATCGAAGGGAGTGGTTACACGTTTATTTACTAAACAATTTATTACCAGATTTCAAGTAAATTATAGTCTATATGCAATTATTTGTTGCACAAGAACTTTTTCCGCGAATATATATCTTTAATCTTAGTTCATCAAGGTAAACCTCGGCAACACGTCGAGGTAGATCTTGATTAACTAATATATATATACCCGATATCGAACTAATAGCACTATATTCGCCAATTCTATTGCTAAAGTATTGGTTCCTAGAGTCGTCTATTGTATTATTGCTAAATAGGGTAGCAGAGGGTGAAATATTAACGTGTTCTTTAGCGCAAGTGGTTGTGAAGGACATGATACTGCGACTTTCAGAGCTCACGTTTTTAAGTTAGCTCGCACGCCAATGCCGGAATAGGACAGCGAACTACACGATATGCTAAATGTGCACAGAAAGATATGGGGCGCCGTTTGCCACTTTTTGATTTAACTTACTGGTTTATAAGTCCTTAACTTTTCAGCAAAGAAAAAACAGAAGAAAAAATTATATATATACTCTTCAAAAAAAGAAACGCAAAAGGGTACAAATGGGTTATAACTCCGATTTTATGTTTCCTACCGGTTCATGCTTTGTGAATATAAGGTCATTGCATGTCCCAAACACATTCCCACGGTTACATTCGATAAAACGCAGCTACTGTACAATAAAGTTCCAAAATGTGAATATTCGCAAAAACGCAGCCACGTGCAAACCATGTCACCACTGCACGTGCGTTGTCTGCACGTGCAACATGAACACCGACAGTATAAAAGTGCAGGGTGTTCGCTTGCCTGGCCTCTGTATCTGGCCGACAGTTGACAATCCAGGACATGCCACGTCTCAGTGGCCGACTAGACGCAGGCGAATCCAGAACGGCCGTTGCCAGGGCATTCCATGTGTCCCCAAGCACCATCTCCAGACTGTGGGACCGTTACCAGCAACATGGATCAACACGTGACCTCCCTAGATCCGGTCGACCACGGGTCACTACCCCCGGGCAGGACCGCTACATCCGGGTACGCCACCTTCGGGAACGATTGACTACTGCCACCTCCACAGCCGCAGCAATACCAGGTTTGCGCAGGATATCCGACCAGACCGTACGGAACCGCCTACGTGAGGTAGGAATTCGTGCCAGACGTCCAGTTCGAGGTGTCATCTTAACACCACAACACCGTCGACTCCGACTGCAGTGGTGCCAGATTCATCGACAATGGCCTCAACTGCGATGGAGACAGGTGTGGTTCAGTGACGAGTCCCGATTTCTGCTCCGACGTCATGATGGAAGATGTCGCGTGTATAGGCGTCGTGGTGAACGTTATGCGGCAAACTGCGTGCAGGAAGTGGACAGATTCGGCGGGGGTAGTGTCATGGTGTGGGCAACCATCTCACACACTGGCAGAACTGACCTGGTTCACGTGCAGGGCAACCTGGATGCACAGGGCTACATTGACCAGATCCTCCGGCCACACATCGTTCCAGTTATGGCCAACGCCAACGCAGTGTTCCAACATGACAACGCCAGGCCTCACACAGCACGTCTCACAACGGCTTTCCTACAGAACAACAACATTAATGTCTTGGCCATCGATATCACCGGATTTGAACCCAATTGAGCATCTATGGGATGAGTTGGACCGACGCCTCCGACAGCGACAACCACAGCCCCAGACCCTGCCCGAGCTGGCAGCAGCCTTGCAGGCCGAGTGGGCCACCATCCCCCGGGACGTCATCCGTACTCTGGTTGCTTCAATGGGCAGGCGGTGCCAGGCAGTTGTCAACACGCGGAGGCCACACCCGGTATTGACTCCAGATGACCTTGACCTTGGTGTTGTGTCCTATCACTTACTCACAATGGACTAGAGTGAATTGTGAACAATCCTGCAACATTTGGTAATTATCGGACTCACCATTCAATAATTAAATCAATTCTCCAAATGTTACGACAATGTGGTTTTGCGTTTCTTCTTTTGAAGAGTATATAATATCATGGCTAAATGCACTACATATTTGAACGTAATATCTCTAAAATTAAACCCTAATGCCGCGAAAGAAAAGAAACGAAAACATTTATAAATATATATAAATCCTCAAAAAAATCTTACAGATTTATAAATCAGAAACTTTCACTTTTTGGATTTACAAATCCAAAACCCATTTTGGGGGATTTATATATTTGAGACTTGGAAAAACAGGATATATAAATCCGACGTTTAACATACAAATGAAGTCTGTTAGTTACGCCCTTTCTTCTTTAAACCTGCTAGCCACGGTACAGTAATACGTAGCATTTTCCAAAAGCGTCCAGGGTCAGAATACGGTCAACAGAAAATTCCGATTTCATAAAAATGTTTATATTGCATGTTGTTAAATGTGTAATGAAAGCCCTATTTCCACTTAAAGTAGTCCAGTCACGGGCCTCGCTAAAAATGGAATATTGTCCTAGAGAAATATTCGTAGTTTTATTCTTGAAGCCCTAAGTCACTATCGTACAAATTACAAATAAATGTACTAACACTTAGTGAATATTCAAACTAAGTTATAGTTACATCATCTTTTTCCGAGAGATTTGTCTAGTTAGACCGTTTTTTGCAGCCGTTGAGTGACGGGTGTAATGATCAACGGCCGTAATAACCGTGGTCTAACTAGACGAATCTCGAGTGATGGATAAGGTAACTCGCTTGTACCACGCCCCTATTACAACGCCTTCATGACGTCACCATGGTCGGAAAGAAGTTTTACAATTTAATTTTAGCAGGTACATTTCACCTTGCTTTGTAGTCCGAATTATTGGGTCCGCCTTGGACTAGGCCTACTTGCTTCGATTAGCCTATACGGGGAAACATGTCGGGAATACTAATTCATCTGACATTACAGGCGCGGATAGACATACAAGGAGCCAGCGCTGCGAAAACCCTCGAAATTTGAAGTGCCCCGGAAAAAAACAAATGTTTAGCAGGTAAATACAATGCATTAATTTATTGGGTTTTTTTTAGTGGAGAACGTAATATCTTGCTCAGCTTGATAATTACTCTGTAGATAATATACTAATACACAATAAAAACGCAAAACATATATTTTTCAATATTTTGTTGTGATTAATGAAAAATATATTTATTGGACTTAAAATAACAATTTATGAGAGGAAGCCATTGATTGGTACTTTTGTCTGGGTTTTAATCCTGGTTTTGTTCTCGTTACACATACAATAGCAGAAACACACAAATGTGAAATGTGCTCACTAACAGTGGTTGCAAAACAAGGCGTCGCGCGTCGCATGCGACGTTTACTACCCTCATTTCCGTCTATTTTCGCCACAGTTGCTCAGACTCCAGTTCATATTTCCTTGGTTCTTGTCTGAATGTATAGCTCGGCTTGTATGGGTTAATTTCTTTAGGAAAACTTTGAGTTTCCCACGAATACAGCGTCCATTACTGCTCACTGCCTTTGTTTTTAAAATATATTTTGTTTTGATACATGAGCACACTAGACCCACGGAATTCCCATTGTGAAACGGAATTGCGATTTTCCGCGAAGTTAAAAAAAAAAAAAAAAAAAAAAAATATTGTACTATTGCCATACGCTGTAAAACTGACGATTGACCCGTGCGCAGTACTATTGGCAAACGCTAGACTGGATTATGCGCTTCACGGTAAACCAAATGGTCACATTGGGAACCAATCAAATACTTCGCGAACGTTGGCGAAACGTTTGCTGGCTGAACATGGGGCTGGTTTGCTGTTTAGTCTGTTGCGCCTGCGCAGATGGGACAGTTTTTTTTCCAGGAGTAAGTTTAGCCAGCGGTTTGTCGCTAACGCTTGTCTTGGAAGACAGATTTTTACGACCCCACGCCAAGATCGGCAGATTCGACGACACCACCTCCGTGACCGGTTCAGAACTATGATTTTATATTGAGGAGTACCCATATGTGGGTAGGGCACCCACACTGTCTTTGAGTTATGTATATAATTATAACAGACGAATATATATTTAACAGGTAATTGGGGTGGGGGTGGGGGTGGGTGGCGGGGTTAGTTTTCAAGACTTACACAGGGCCCACGGAGTGTATTTGAAAATGGGGTCGGGAGTGGGGCGAATGTCTGTGGATCAAACTACATGCATTTGTGGGCCCGGGCATGCTTCCCCGAGAACATTTTTAATTTTAGGTGTTCAAATACATTTAAAGTCTTCTGAACAGTGTAACGTGCAAAAGTGGGAGTGTGTGCCATGACCTGTTGCTATAGGCGTCCTTTTTAACGCTGTTAACAACCTCAATACAGGAGGTGTCCTTTTTAAATTTTGCAACTGATAAAGTAATGTAATGGAAAATGAAGCGAAACTATTTAATATTTTATTTTTGCATGTTTGTTTTTTTAATGAAAATAATTGTTTTATATTTACAAATATACTCTTCAAAAGAAGAAACGCAAAACCACACTGTCGTAACATTTGGAGAATTGATTTAATTATTGAATGGTGAGTCCGATAATTACCAAATGTTGCAGGATTGTTCACAATTCACTCTAGTCCATTGTGAGTAAGTGATAGGACACACCACAAAGGTCAAGGTCATCTGGAGTCAATACCGGGTGTGGCCTCCGCGTGTGTTGACAACTGCCTGGCACCGCCTGCCCTTTGAAGCAACAAGAGTACGGATGACGTCCCGGGGGATGGTGGCCCACTCGGCCTGCAAGGCTGCTGCCAGCTCGGGCAGGGTCTGGGGCTGTGGTTGTCGCTGTCGGAGGCGTCGGTCCAACTCGTCCCATAGATGCTCAATTGGGTTCAAATCCGGTGATATCGATGGCCAAGGAAGGACATTAATGTTGTTGTTCTGTAGGAAAGCCGTTGTGAGACGTGCTGTGTGAGGCCTGGCGTTGTCATGTTGGAACACTGCGTTGGCGTTGGCCATAACTGGAACGATGTGTGGCCGAAGGATCTGGTCAATGTAGCCCTGTGCATTCAGGTTGCCCTGCACGTGGACCAGGTCAGTTCTGCCAGTGTGTGAGATGGCTGCCCACACCATGACACTACCCCCGCCGAATCTGTCCACTTCCTGCACGCAGTTTGCCGCATAACGTTCACCACGACGCCTATACACGCGACATCTTCCATCATGACGTCGGAGCAGAAATCGGGACTCGTCACTGAACCACACCTGTCTCCATCGCAGTTGAGGCCATTGTCGATGAATCTGGCACCACTGCAGTCGGAGTCGACGGTGTTGTGGTGTTAAGATGACACCTCGAACTGGACGTCTGGCACGAATTCCTACCTCACGTAGGCGGTTCCGTACGGTCTGGTCGGATATCCTGCGCAAACCTGGTATTGCTGCGGCTGTGGAGGTGGCAGTAGTCAATCGTTCCCGAAGGTGGCGTACCCGGATGTAGCGGTCCTGCCCGGGGGTAGTGACCTGTGGTCGACCGGATCTAGGGAGGTCACGTGTTGATCCATGTTGCTGGTAACGGTCCCACAGTCTGGAGATGGTGCTTGGGGACACATGGAATGCCCTGGCAACGGCCGTTCTGGATTCGCCTGCGTCTAGTCGGCCGATGGCATTGTTTCTCTGCGGTTCACTGAGACGTGGCATGTCCTGGATTGTCAACTGTCGGCCAGATACAGAGGCCAGGCAAGCGAACACCCTGCACTTTTATACTGTCGGTGTTCATGTTGCACGTGCAGACAACGCACGTGCAGTGGTGACATGGTTTGCACGTGGCTGCGTTTTTGCGAATATTCACATTTTGGAACTTTATTGTACAGTAGCTGCGTTTTATCGAATGTAACCGTGGGAATGTGTTTGGGACATGCAATGACCTTATATTCACAAAGCATGAACCGGTAGGAAACATAAAATCGGAGTTATAACCCATTTGTACCCTTTTGCGTTTCTTTTTTTGAAGAGTATATATTATTGTAACTTTATTACTAATGTTAGTGAAAGTTAATTTTTGTATGTTGAGTTTTTTAATGAAAATAATTGTTTTATATTTACAGATATACATGTATATTGTAACTTCTGAACAGTGTAACGTGCAAAAGTGGGAGTGTGTGCCATGACCTGTTGCTATAGGCGTCCTTTTTAACGCTGTTAACAACCTCAATACAGGAGGTGTCCTTTTTAAATTTTGCAACTGATAAAGTAATGTAATGGAAAATGAAGCGAAACTATTTAATATTTTATTTTTGCATGTTTGTTTTTTTAATGAAAATAATTGTTTTATATTTACAAATATATTATTGTAACTTTATTACTAATGTTAGTGAAAGTTAATTTTTGTATGTTGGGTTTTTTAATGAAAATAATTGTTTTATATTTACAGATATACATGTATATTGTAACTTTATTACTAATATTAGTGAAAGTGTTACTTTTTAAAACAATGTTCTAATTTACTTCCTGCTGACCTGTAGGCGTAACTTTCTTCATCCATTCAGCAACCGCTAAAATTTAGGTCAGACACGCCCGTGGTTTAACTGTGGGACACACCACGGGTAAAATCAAAGGGACCGACACCAAAGCGTGGTACAATAACTATTATTTACCTTCAAAAGTTTGAATGTTCGTACGTTTTATGTGTGCGTGAAGCCAGTGGCAGGTGTAAAAGAAAAAAGGGGGTAAGCTGCTCTAAAATACTTGTGGATAACTTGTGGCCAATCCTTTTGTGTGTGTGCGCGTGCGTACGTACATATACATAGTTTTTGTGTTTCCTTGAAATGGTAATTTTTCACATCGAAACTTTTGAAATGTTCTGAATTGTCACACATTATGTTGATTCAGTGGGATGTGTTTCTTAAAAACGTTAGTAGGCCTACTTAGACATACCAACAAGTAAAAAGAAACCCCCAGTATGTATCAAGAAGCGCGTGTCAAACCGTCACACCAAAACGACATATCGAGCTTCCATACACAGCAAGGCAACCAAGAACACGCTCGATGTACAAAACAAATATTCTAATCATGAAGGTAGGTAGGCAGATATGGCTTAACGTGAAACTCGCTCATTGTGGGTACAAGCTAATCAAGAATGTAAATTTCATAAAGAAGTACGGTGCAAATTATGTTTTACAGGACTATGCATATTTAACTTATGAATTTACTAGTTTTAATGGTTTCCTGTCATCTTTAATTAACACATGTTCTCTCTTGTCTATTATATTTCTAATGTGATTTCATCGTTTTCTGATTGGCTGAAACAGGATAACATCTAAATTTAATAACTAATAGAACACCAAGTGATTATCACATAACATTATTTGTTTCTGGTATGTCAAATTCGTAATTCCGTACAGTCTATTTAATAAGCATAATTAAATATGATGTAATGACTAAATAGCCTAAGTTATTTTAGTAGTATTTGTTTGCCAAAGGAAATATATTGTGATAAATACACGTAAAAAAAAAACCCTTTGAATTATCTTTATAACAAAATGCCCGTTATATATCTGGCGCTCCATGTTGGGCCCTACCATGGAGAGACAGCTTTCTGTCGGATTTTACTAATAATGCTTCTTGTTCATTAGTTAGGCCAGTATTTTTTAATTTTTAGGTTTACGAACAAGAACTTTTGTGCACAAAGGTAGGAGGAAAAAAAAGAGGAAAAAAACCTGTTTGGGGTGTATCAGTAGGGGTGATTTTTTTCTCTTTTCACTGTTACCTTACGAAATGTGCCACAATAGACTAGAATGGTAACTTGTTTTTCTTTAGAGCTATTTGTGGAAGTCGGTGGCCAAAAAATAGAAGTGAAAAATACGACTTTAAAAAAAAAATTATTTGAGCAAAATTTACATCGGCGGATTCGTAAACCGAATAATAAAAAAATACTGGCCTTACTAATACTTCAGTTAACTACACAGTCTTTAGACAAATATCCACACTCCAGTCAATAAAACTTAATTTCTGCTATTAAATTAATTTTGGAATTTAACTATATATTATTTTGTGATTACATTCATATTTAAGTTTATTTATATTAGATTGACTGCACCAAGCTACAAATTTGACATAATTCAAACAAGCAACACCCTGCGAAAAAAAAAAATCAAAACATGTTTAATGTTTTCCCTACCAAAAAGATGAAACCACGTTATAAATAGAACATGCAAAAAAAAAGATGATAGGTGTTAACTAAATTTTGGAGTTGACCATTTATATAAAGGCAAATTAAATAAATAAATAAGCCATCGGACATAAGGCTGATAGGTACTGGATTCGCAGCACGGTATTGGCTCCCATCCAGAGCGAGTTTTAACGACTCAATGGGCCATTAAGACCATAAGACCATTACACTGACTTCTCTCTCACTAACCACTATTAACCCACTGTTCTAGACAGACAGCCCAGATAATTGATGTGTTTGCCCAGAAAAGCGTGCCTAAACCTTAACTGGATATAAGCACAAAGAAACTAAGCTGACATAAAATGAATAAATGTAAATAAGAAATGTTTTTGTTTCTCTGGTGATATAATTAAATGTCCTGAAGGGAACAGATTTAGGAATATTAAATTAATGTTTTTGAGAAAACATACATATTTATTTTAAATATTAAAACCCACCTTAATTCTCATTATTGATTTTAAGTCGAATTTATCTTTCGGTCATATACTGAACAATGTCCAACACTATCAAATTTATTCTTCGCATACCCAACCAAGGCGGGGAATATATATTGCCTGTCGTCCCGTCGAACCGGCAGTAATGAGTTTATATTCACATATTAGTTTTAGTGAATCAGGTTTGATATTTGGCAAGATTCGGTTGAGAAGATATGATTAATGATAGTATATGATCACTAGAACACATTAAATTATTAATCATTGGCTATTGGATGTCAGATATTTGGTAATTTTGACGTATAGTTTTAGAGGAAACCTGCTACATTTTTTTCATTAGTAGCAAGGGCTCTTTCATATACACAGACAGGATTAGCAGGATAGCACACACCACAGTATTTGATATACTAGTCGTGGCGCAATGGGCCCACCAACGGGGATCGATCCCAAACCGATCTCTCATCAAGCGAGCGCTTTACCACTGGGGGGGGGGGGGGGGGGGGAGGGCTGGGCTGACCGAGACAGCCCCGCCCCTTCCCAAATTTCTCAATTTCCTTGATCAGCCCCTCAATAATAACAACAACAATATGTACATTCTTATAACCTTTTTATTCAAATATCAACAAAAGGAAAGAATGAGGCTAAGAAGCTTAGTGCCGCACACAACACCTGAAGTCTATATGTACTAGGCCTATAGTATTATTGTTATAATCCTAACAGTACTGGAAGCTCTAAAAGTCCTTTCAAAATTATACCCAATTGACGTCTGTTATTACACACTATTCATGGAAATGTGTAGAATGAAAATTGTGTTTGCATTATATGTTATTAGGCCTACACGGAAAAAAGAAAGAAAGAAAAAGGAGGACGATGAAGAATTGAAAAGAAGAAGAAAAAAGACATAATAAAAATATTTTTAAAAGGTGTTTTTATATAGAGAATAATATACGAGTGGCCGTTAAGATACCATTCATCTTACGAGCTGTTTTAAAATGCATCTAACAAGTGAAAGCCTCCAATTTTTCTTGAACCAGTAGCAGCAGCGATGGTTATGTATATATATATATATATATATATATATATATACACATATATATACATGTATATGCATGTGCGTGCATGCACGCACGCACATCCCCTCCCCCACTTTTTGGTACCTGCTGGTGTAATCAAGTCATATGGGACTATATGGGTCGAATTTACAAAGCCTGTTTATGACTTACACACGTGTAACTACAGACATTTACAATACTTAAACACCTGCGTTTAAGAAAAGTAGGCTTCATAAATTCGGTCCTATCTATACATATATATTTTTATATTTACAAAAAACTGTTTAATATATAAAAAGGCAACTGTTTGATGTTTAGGTCTCCTTTTGTTGTATATTAACTTACATGTGCATGTATCAGGTTTTCAAGTTTCCAGGGTGTTAATGAATTGTGTGTAATAAACCAAAGACGAATGGGTGTAATTTTGATTAGGACTTTAGTCTGTATGTTACACAATGAATATGTTCTCCAACATATAGTATACAACAGCATGTGACCTTACAATCGATACCATATGTACAGATATGGGGAGACAGGAAAAACAACAAAAATAACAACCAAAGGTGTTTCAAAACAGTAATAGACGTAAAGGCCAAATCCAAAACAGTCCAGGGCTCGAAATTATCAGCAGCAACTACCATATGAATTGTCGTTGGTCAGGAGATTTACTGAAGGCAGATTTTTCCCCCGCTGGATATAAATTACTGCCGTCGGTTGAAGATATCTTTTTGTTATTTTTTATTTATTGCAAAAGTTACTGGTATAAAATTGCCGCAGAGATCGAGGCTCAAAATTGCCATAGGTTAGCATCTCGCCTTCGGCAAAAACCTTTTAAAATTTCTGTAGGTAACAAATTCTCAAATTCAAGCCGTGTAATGTCACTCATCCAATTTATCGTTTCTCAAATGGCTTTGATGTCGCGTGTATATACCTGTGTGTGTTTGTTCATGTGCGCACGCTCTTAGAAGAATATTTCGAAAGTAAGAGAATATGAAAGGAATGTATTGTAATGACATAATAATTAGTAACAATGGGCTAAAAAAAAAATAACGACGGTCCCCTCACCCCACTACCCAGTCCCCTCCCCCCACAACCCAGTCCCCTGATCCCACTACCCAACTACCCAGTCCCCTCACCCCACTACCCAATCCACTCACCCCACTACCCAACTACCCAGTCCCCTGATCCCACTACCCAACTACCCAATCCACTCACCCCACTACCCAACTACCCAGTCCCCTGATCCCACTACCCAATCCACTCACCCCACTACCCAACTACCTAGTCCCCTGATCCCACTACCCAATCCACTCACCCCACTACCCAACTACCCAGTCCCCTGATCCCACTACCCAATCCACTCACCCCACTACCCCACCCATTTAACATTAAGTATGGAATATACGATTTGCCAGAGACAAAACATCTTATCTAAAAATTGAACGCCTTGTCTGAAAGACAAAACATCTTAACCGAAAGACAAAAACATTTCATCTGAAAGACTAAAACATCTTGTCTGAAAGACTAAATAAAACATATACAGTATTAATGCTTAAATCATTGCATAACACTCAAAACATATGTTGTGAACAACTATCAACTAAAAATATTGTTAATCAGTAAAACACATTGAATGAAAGACTAAAACATATGTCGTGAACAACTATCAACTAAAAATATTGTTAATCAGTAAAGCACATTGAATGAAAGACTAAAACATATGTCGTAAATATCTATAACATATATTGTTTTTCTTTTTACGATTAAAACATTCTGTGTGAAAGCTAAATAAAACATATACCACGTGAAAAGCAGCCTATTCTGAAAGACATTCAATACCTACCCTGTAGGTTGGAGCTACAAGTATGGGAGTCGGTAATACTGTGTAAGATTTGAAAATGTGAACAACCAGTTATGTATATAACTTGCGAACTGCATTGGCCATGTTTTGATCAATCTTGTGCTCTAACATCAATTTCTTATAAAGATCTGAGGCCTAATTAAATTCAATCCACGCATCATTATGATATTGTAAAAGAAAAACAATTGCAATGCAAAAACAAAACATGCCGTGACGATGCAATGAGTGAGCATAAATGAGCTTAAGGAGAACTTTGTGAATTAGGTTCCTTAACATTTAAACCATCTTCTGCACACGTCACCTGGATATTTGCAAAGGGTTCATGTTTGCATTTAACTAGTAAAGCTTATAACTAACTGTTACATTTGATTTTTAAAACATGAAACTGATTTGAAAAAAACACAAAAAACTAAAACATCATCATCACCAAAAAGTGGTTTCATTTGCACCCACCTGCCCATCCTTGGTGACGCACATATCATAAAACTGATGTTTTAATATACAAAAATAATTCAAAATATTTTGTTACTGACATAATACTAGACACGAGTTACACATTCATATGGTACCATGCGCTACTAAAAATAGTTCCTAGACTTCATCATTATGGTGTTCATGTCAAAAATATATTATTATTAATAAACTAATCAAAATTGTAAACATGGACCTGTATTAAACAGTCTTAAGACGTCTGAGAAATCCCTAAACATCTTAATTAAAAACAGAATTTCACCTTCTCCCATATCTTTCAAAATCGTAAACACGGACCTGTATTAAACAACCACCTTTATTAAGAGGTCTTAGGAATCCCTAATCATGTTAAGATTTGGGCCATTTGCTGTTATTTCAAATTTAACTCATGGCCACTGTTCCAAACTCCAATCCCAAATCAACCAATACAAAAGTCACTGACCTGTGTTAAGCATCCACCTGTACATAAGCCATCTTACTATTCCCAAATCATGTAATATGTTGAAAATCGAGGCCACTTATCAATACTCCCATAAGCGGTTGCTTAACCTAGGTTGGACTGTGCACGAATATGTATTATTATTATATACTCCCTATTTGACTGGTATGATATACTTAACTATTTGATATTTGTACATATTCACTATAAACAAACCCTGTTTTCTCCACACTATATCGACAACTATACATGGCAAGAAACCATAGGCATCAGAAGTGGATGGGGGAGGGGGTGGGGGCACACTGACCTCTCCAAATCTGAAGATTATACAATCTCCACAACCATAGCTTCCTCAACTCTGGGATCGTCTGACACCCATGAAAATATATACTCGCGTAAAAAACTTTCTTGAACACTAAATAAAACTGTAAAATTATGCTTGCAGTGTTTTATAATGCTTACGATGTTTCCTTCAATATCATTACAATATATACCTTGTGCAATATATGCCCAGAAACCTTTTTTTTTCGTGAGTAAATATATAATTGCAATGCCCACTATATACAGCCCTTCCCTCTCCTCCCCAACCACATCTCCACTGTATTCTCACCAGCACCTCTCCCCCACTACACCTCCACTTTATGCCCTCCGGCTCCTCCCCACTACACCTGTGTATGCCCTCCAGCCCCTTACTGTATGTCCTCTGGACCCTCATCCACCCCACTTCCTATGTATGCCATCCAACCCCTTGCCACCCTCAACTTTATGCCATCCAACCCCTTGCCACCCTCCATTTTATGCCATCCAACCCCTTACCACCCTCCACTTTATGCCCTCCCCTACCACACCTCCACTATATGCACACTAGCTCTCCCACCCATCTACTTTAAGCCCACAAGCACCCTCCACTATAGCTTCAATGATATAATAACTAATCACATCTGGTAGTAAGTATATTATATGTGTAATAATATTCAAAATTCTAAAAATATATATGAACAATATACAAAAACAATCTATAAACACGTGTACATATGTGAATCAGTATTTTTATTTTTCAACAAAACAACTTTAGAGAAAATATTCTGTAGAATATCACACGAAAAATAACATAACTGTAAACTAATCTCTTTATGAGTGGGGAATACATATATGTTTTGCACAGCCAAACCTGCCATAAAGTCCACACTATTTTGATGGTCTAGTGGATATTGGGTTCGCACCCCTGCATCGACTCCCAAAATCCACTATACCGACCTCTCTCTCACTATTAAATCCTATCATAGACAGCCAGCCCAGTTAGCCGAGGTGTGTGCCCAGGACAATGTGCTTGAACTTTAATTGAATATAAGCACACAAATAAATTAAGTCCATTTTATTTAACAACCACTTATCTATAATGGACATAATTTTTTTTATCTGAAACACCCCTCCCTCCTTTATTTTGACCAATATAGTGTCACCTGTCTATAGCAATCACCTATTTACAATGAGCATTTCAAAAGAATTCCTTTGAGCATATAAACATTAATTTAACATCTGAATATAATGGCTATACATGTTCTATATGACAACCTCCTATCAACAAATGTTCCTCCATATAAATGTATTTTTTCTACCTTAATAATGGATACAGAGGGTGTGTGTGTGTGTGGGGTCCTACAAGTGCTTTGATTACAACAAAGTTGTGATTGCTTTACTGTGAATTTACAACCTGGCAGGTGCCAGTTGTCATTTATGCTATGGTATATAAAGTGCCTCTTCCCTCCCCGCTGGTCTAGGTCACTGATCACACCAGAGTCAGGGTCCAGGGGGTACAAGCCTGAACCAGAAGGTGGTAGGGAAGTACAAATGTTTTGACTTTGGACTAAAAGGATATTTTTGTCTCGTGCGTGTACTCTATAAACTGACTGGACTGTACTGTAACGGATGTTCAGATAGTGTAAACAAAAAACCAAATGCATGTTTGAAATCACATTATTATGCAAGTACCCAGCTCATTTATACAAATGGACCATCTCACTTGGGATATTCCAGAATTGACCACAATGGGTGATGGAGGGAGGGCATAGTTAAGTGGGTCAGTCAAAGTAACAAATTTTATTTTTGTATACCAACCACCCACAAAATGAAATTTTAACAAAGTATGCATAGAGGAAACAACTGCAGCAGATCTACCAACTATATAAGAATTACTGTCCTCGGTGGTATCATGATTAAACCATTGACTACCGGCTGGTAGGTACAGGGTTCGCAGCCCAGTACTGGCTCCAACCCAGAGTTCTTAAGGGCTCAATGGGTAGGTGTAAGGCCACTACATCCTCTTTTTCTCTCACTAACCATTACCAACTAACCCTCTGTCCAGTCGTATGCCCAGGATAGCATGCTTGAACCTTAATTGGATATAAGCACGAAAATAAGTTAAAAGAAAGAATATAACAATTACATGCACAGTGCCTTCCTTCCCCCATTTGTGATCAATTGTGGAGACAAAAACAAAACAAACATAATGAATAAAATGATTTTCAAACCCTTCATGTCACAAACAGGCCTACTTGTTTATAAATAGGCATACTGGTTTAAAAATAGACTTAATGGTTTATAAATAAGCATATAGGTTTATAAATAGAAAAGGATTTATTCACAGATTTTGTCTTCAATTTCTGTTAGGAGATTCAGTGAATAATTACAGGGATGTGATGCCCAAAGGGCAAATCCTTCAAGGGAGGAGACCCAGGGATACTCGCCCCCATCCCCACCCCCCACAAAATTAAAGTGCCCCCTTTTTGAACAATTTGTTTACTTTTCCTTCCCGTATGCCCATTTTTCCCTCTCTAAAACATTTCCTGGATTTGCCCTTGTACCCAAGTAAACATAAAAGCTGAAATTGTCTTTTAAAAGCTGAAAACTCTATAGTTAAATGAAAGTAATTTTTCAGTGTTTCAGGTCCATTCCAGTCTCATTTGTACAGAATTTAATAATAACCTGCAATTGGATAAAAAGCTATAAAAATATTTTTGTTAAATTGCACACCATAAAATGTTGTTTCCATGTATCTATAAAGCATTCAGAAGGAAATTCTGAGGACAGAAACAAAGAGTCAATAGATTTTAGCTGCACCGACTCAATCAGGGAGAGTGAGAGAAAAAAACACATTATTAAAATGAATTACGAAAACAATATGGGTCAAATATGCTCCAAATCCCCTTTTCTGGAGACACACACACACACATAAAATATATATATATATATATATATATATATATATATATATATTTTAACTAAGTAAAAAATAAATAAAAAGAAGCTCAACAAAGATTCAAATTGCATGAATTTTTATAACATATTACCTAAATATTTCAGAAACAATGATACCAAAATAACTCCACCTCTTTTTTAAGTTTTATTCAGAATTTGTATGTGTTTATAAAGCATGGTAAAGTAACATGGACACAAATAGCATCATGTAACATTTTGTAGATTTAAATACAACTTAAATAACTTAAAACTCACCCAAACATATGAATGACTACATGTGAAACAGTATTATGATGAAAAATAATGAATTAATTGTTTACATATTTTTAAACATACAATTAACACAAAAAAATTCAACCAAATCTGAACTTTACTACAAAAAAATAATTTAGAACTAATAAACTGTTTGGTTTGTCGTCATGCAAAATTAACACATTTTGCTTTATAATAATTGCAGTTATACTGATGGTTTTTTTCAGTATCTTTAATATTGTAACCACAAAATATATCTACAAGTATATTAACTTGTCACATAGTAGGCCAAACAGAAAATCAATGTAATAACATTTGTTTTGTATAATTACACTTGTAGATCACAATGATTATTTAATTAGATCAGCTATTGGATGTCAAATATTTAGTCAGTCTTAGAAGAAACCCACTACATATTTTCTTTAGCAACAAGGGGTCTTTTATATGCATTTTCCCAGAAAGGATAGCATATACCACACCTTTTGATATACCAGTTGTCGGGTACTGGTTGGGACGGAAAAACAGCAACACAAAAACAATCGGAGAATGGGTCCACTGCGGGAAATCAATCCCATGACCCAAGCACCTAAGGCAAGCACTCTACCAACTAAGATGTAGTAAAGAGTCTTAAGACATAAAATAGCATTGGTCTTAAGGGCAAAAAAAAAAAAGACTTACATTTATCTTTAATTAATAAATTTTACATTTAATTTTGATAACTACATTGTATCTACAGTAGTACTAAAATGTAAGCACAATGTCAGTGGTAGAGTGCTTGACTGATATGTAAAAGCAAGAAACAAACGGCAAGCCTACTTCGATTCTGAGGTTAAATTAGTGGACAAGAGAGGGAAATTGTATCATAGTTTGTCCTACTGGTGGAAATTATTGGGGGCATCTGGCCCACCCTCTCTGTTCCATCATTAACAAAATCTTTTTTTAACACTCGGCAAACGTCAAGTAACCAGTACATTGTGCCTCATACACACAGACAGACTCAAACACAAAGAGACACACACACACTGTCATGTGACTAGCATACTTTTAATAATTATTTTTTATCCTATATCTTCCCTCTCTGTCCAGGAAGGGGGGGTGAGGGAGAGGTCTTGAAAAATGTTTTGCATATTTTGACAGATATAAATCAATCAACTGGAAAATATTCAGTGAATTAATTCAGATATAACCGTTTTAATTATTAGTTCATCATCTTCTGTAAACATTAACATGATCAATTTAAGCAATTGTTTTATCACAAGCTATGCTATGAGTAAACACATTGTAAAAAAAAAAAAAATAATAAAAGAAGAAAAACATTCAAAAGGGGATCTAGAGCATAGAATGACCCATACATTTAGATTTAGATTTTCTAGAAAGGTTCTCATATATTGCAAAACATATATGATTTTATAGTGATATGAGAAAATTTCATTTTGGTACAGTGAACAACCAACTTTTCTGTTTTATTGAATGAAAATTAAAACATAATCAGTCTGTCTAAATATTCGTTTACTCCACCTATATACCAATCCACTCCAAATATTACACACTTAACAAGAATGAAATATAGCAACATGTCACATAGATGACATATCGCTGCTTACTTATATTCGTAGGACTCTTATTGATGCTGTTTTTTCTTTGCTGGTTCCCAAGTTTACCACCCACCCCAACACCAATATTAATACACAAAGACCGAAATGAAGTTCCTTTTTTTTCTTTGCTGGTTCCCAAAGTTTACCACCCACCCCAACACCAATATTAATACACATAGCAAAATGAAGTTCCTTAATTTTGTTCTTACATTTTCATTTCCCCAAAATTGATAACATAATGATGTAATTAAGCAAAAAATGCAAACTAAAAACTAAAACAGCTTCTTATTAAGCTCTAAAGAAAATACTAGTATAATTAAGATATTCTAGCATTCCCGATATCTGTCGAGCGTTACACTGAATTGAGAAAATACTAGTATAATTAAGATATTCTAGCATTCCCGATATCTGTCAAGAGTTACACTAAGTTGAGAAAATACTAGTATAATTAAGATATTCTAGCATTCCCGATATCTGTCAAGCTTTACACTGAATTGAGATAGCTGCAACACTCCAAAGCTTGTGATTATATCTTGGGAAAAAAACAATTAAAATTTGTATAAATAATTTAACAAAAGATTTTTGGAATGCTGAAACTACCAAAAATAATAATGATCATACAACTTCAAAACAAAAACAAAATAAAACTGTTCAATCCATTTCTTGAGTATTTCAAAATTCTTTTCTGACTATGTCTATGAAGGTGCATTACTAGAATTTGTGTATCGTGAACCTCACAATACCAGTACCCTGTATCATGATACATATTATAAACTATTACATGTGTATATACAACAGCATCAACTTATTTTGAGAATTAAAAAAAATTGAAAATAAATTAAAACATTGTGTGAACCTTCATAATGTTCGTAATTGTACGTTGATTATGCAACTTAAATTTTTATGTGAATTGAAATCGGCTATATATTGAGCCATAACATGTTCTGAAGGTCACATCATCGAGTATCAAAGAAACTGTTAATTAATGTAACAGACCCTAGTTTTTAAACACAACAACACATTTGTCACTATTAAAGCCATTTTTGAACATTTAAATTGTAAGTACTTACATTTTATTATTTAGAATATTTATTTTCGTACCCCAAAATGCATTTTTCATAATTTTAAAAATGCACATTCTTCTAAGAAGTAATGGTTATCGAGAAATCTATTTATAGATGGGATTTCACTTATATAAATACATTAGACTTTAGCTTCTCTCTGTTATAAACTTATTCAAATCTATTTATGGATGGGATTTCACTTGTACATTAGACTTTAGACTTTAGCTTCTCGCTGTTATAAACTTATTCAAATGTGTTGCAGATTTGTAGGTTAACAAAACTTGGTGTCCATTTTCATGGGCTGAAACTAGGGTCTGCGTCTTTAAAATTTTGCCATAAGATATTCTTAGTTTACATTCAATTTCACTTAAACTTACAGAATATTGACTAAAATAAATATCATTAAAATACAAGTTCAATGCAAGTTTTAGGTAATAAATAATTTGGTTACCTAGGGTAAAATCACATAAACCTACTTTCGGTTACCCGGCATTTTGAAATATTGTCTATTTACTACATATAAGCTGTAAATGTATGATGTTAATTTTAAAACATATGGGTCAGCTCTGTGTACTAAGCTTATTTAGTCAGTCCCTTCTTTCTCAGAAGAGATGTTGAGAGCACTGCTTGAAGCCGAAGTGCTTCAGCCTTAATTGGATATACATGTAAGCACGAAAATGAAGCCAAAAATCATGGTGTTTTTGTTTGGATTTCTTCTCATTTTTCTATATGTTTTTTGCTTTGGTTTTTTTTTTTAATGGAAATTACTAAGTTTTTCAGTACAAGAAGAGTGTATCATAATAAATACTAATCACCTTTTGAATACCTGTATTTCTGTACATCAGTATAATGCTGAGGTGACTTATTTGCAAAATTTATCTAAATTCGATAAAAGAAAACAACTTAAAGAGTAGTTTAAAATTAGTATATAATATTGTAAAATAAGCAAACCATAATTTAAATTAAAAAGGCAATTTAAATTATGTAAACAATATTTTTAAATAGTACACAAAAATAATAAAGTGCAAAATATATTACTCTCTATGGTAACACATATCAGTATTTCAATGTTTCTCTGAAGTAAACCCATTCACACTCCATTTCTACACTGTATTGTTCATGTTCTTCATTTACCACAGGAGAAAGGGTTAAATGTCAATTTTCAACTAGTCCCATAATAATTTATATCTGCCACACTTTGCTTTCACGAAACTAAAAAGCAACTGAAGCACAATAAGTTGTACAAGAAACATGTTATTTCTCTAGCACACTGACGAAAAACAATGTTATGGTCTCCAACACTATATTTAAAGCCACCATGCCATCTTTTTAAAGATTTTTGTTTTTAACTAGATGCCAAACAAACCAAAAAAACAATAACCCCACACAAAAAACCCACTACTCTAGCATTAGAAAACAAGTGCTTTTCCATAACTGTAATCGAAGTTGCATGTGTATAGTATCATCACTTGATGAAAGACAAGTGTTTTTCCGTAACTGTAATCGAAGTCGCATGTGTATAGTATCATCACTTGATGAAAGACAAGTAGTTAAAATTGCCCTTTTGGTTTAAAAATGTCCTTGTTGAACTGAAGAAGACCCTACATTAATATGCCACTGTTGGGTGTGGCCATAGCATGTTGTAAAAATATACATCATTGAAAGGGGTAAAAAAGAAATAACAGATCATTTCTATATGATTCAAAATATTTGGGCAAAAAAATAACTGGCATCGTAGCTTTAAATGAAACACAAGTTCTGAAAATAAAAAGAAAGTAGACCAAACTGTTCTACATATTTCAACATTACAAAACATTATGGGCATCATGGCTTTAAATTAATATAATATACCAGTCCTGCAAATCACTGGAAAACGGAAACCTGGGATAACATCACAAATTATAGGTTAACCAGTATGTGTGTGTGTGCTAAGAACCAAACATAATTACAACATGTGCACTTTGTACAACACGACTAAAACTGGATTTGCTTCAGTGAACCTGGCAAGAGGAGACAATCCAGCTGTGGATTCACTGTCCGGGCTTGTATGGATTGAATTGCGTCGGCTTCATCGACGCCAGTGTGTGATTGACCACTCGGTGGTGAGCCTCATCAGCGCGGATCGCAAGAATCACGTCCTTCATTGTCGCATCCTCCTGTGGAAAATTAAAAAAATAAAATAAATGAACAAACCATGTCAGAGATTTTATGATGTGAAATATTCATGGCTATAATATTAATACTACTACTACCAACAAGCATTTTGAGAGTATTGCTAAAGCAATACGTGTCACCTATCGGTCTCAACAATTTTTGGTATCTCCTAAATTCAAGGTCTATAACTCAGAAACATGGGTAAATCATCATGAAACTTCCACTTGATCTGTAAAGATATATACAAATGGTAAAGCTATATAAATTTTTTATCTTGATATCTCCAGGCATTGCAAAAATCCAGAAAAACTAATTTTCACATCTCCTATGTTCAAGGGCCATAACTCCGTTAAAAATGGGGAAATCGCCATGAAAGTCAAACTTGATCTGTAACCGTACATGATGAAGCTATACACAAAATTGCAGCTCAATATCTAAAAGTCTTCTGAAAAACACATCCGGAAAACCTATGTCGGACAGACAGACAGACAGATGGAGATGAAACCAACAGTTCCCTCTGGTTGGACCAGTAGGGGACTAATAAAAAGATAAAGTTTGTTTTGTTTAAAAACACCACAAGAGTACATTGATTTATTAATCATTGGCTATTGGATGTCAAACATTTGGTAATTTTGACATATAGTCTTAGATAGGAAACCCGCTACATTTTTCCATTAGTAGCAAGGGATCTTTTATATACACTATCCCACAGACAGGATAGCACATACCAATGCCTTTGATTTACCAGTCGTGGGGCACTGACTGGAATGAAAAATAGACCAATGGGCCCATCGACGGTGATCGATCTCAAACCGACCGCGCTTCAAGCGAGCACTTTACCACTAGGCTACGTGCTGTCCCCACTCACAGTAAAAACGAGTATTGTGAGTACTACTAACGCAATACATGGCCCCTACCTGGCCCAGCTAATTTTTATATCTCCAAACTTCAAAGGCCATAACACTGCCAAAAATGTGTATATCAATCACCATGAAAGTCAAACTTGACCTGTAGCAGCACTTGATAAAGCAATACACACAATTTTGGATCAATATCTTGAGACCTTATGGAAAGAAAACATACAGAAAACTATTAGTGGGACAGACAGGCAGACAGAAGGATGGAAACAAAGCCTATAGTCCCCTAGGGTTAATTGGACTGGTAGGCCCATGATGCATGTTATTTGGAAGTTTGGTCAAGGCATGATACAGACACAAATGTTTGGTATACTGTTTTGGAAAAGAGAAAGTTCAGATGGTAGTACTGACTGAGACAGCTAGAAGAGCCAGATATAAACACATACATGTACCTTGAGCCTCGGTGCTGTCGTGGTTAAGCCATCAGACTTAAGGTTGGTAGGTACTGGGTTCGCAACCCGGTACTGGCTCCCACCCATGAAGAGTGTGTTTTAACGACTCAGTGGTTGGGTGTAAGACCACTACACCCTCTCTCACTAACCACTTACCATTAACTAACCCACTGTTCTGGACAGACAGGCCAGATAGCTGCAGTGTGTGCCCAGGACAACGTACTTGAACCTCAATTGGATATAAAGTTAAAAGTTTGTTTTGTTTAAATTGATTACTTAATCATCGGATATTGGATGTCAAACATTTGTTAATTCTGACATGTAGTCCACGGGTGCAGGAAGGTGCCAAAAAGTGTGTATATGCACCTTCCCACAGATAGGAAAGCACATACCACAGCCTTTGAAATAATCCAGTCAGCTGAATGGATCCACTGAAGTGGTTCGATCCTATGATCTTGAAAGCGAGCTCTCAACCGACTGAGCTAAATCCCACCCAATTGGAAATAAGCACGGAAATAATTTGAAACAAATAAAAACATACTTTGAGCTTCCAGTATCTAAGAGCCACATCGGGGGCACGCTGAGTTTGCCAGTGTTGCAGGGAGCCGTTCTCAATATCCTGAAACATAATTTTAAAAATCGTGGCATCATTGAGTCATAGAATTTGATGCAAATTATGATCATTTCTCATAGCACTACAGTAGTGTATTGCAGGGTTTCTAGATTATGGTAGCCCCACTCCCATGGCTAGTGATATTCAAAGGAAGGAAATGTTTTATTTAATGACGCACTGAACACATTTTATTTATTGTTATATGGTGTTGGACATATGGTTATGGACTACACAGATATTGAGATAGGAAACCCACTGTCGCCACTTCATGGGCTAATCTTTACGATTAACAGCAAGGGATCTTTTATATGCACCATCCCACAGACAGGATAGCACATACCACAGACTTTGTTACACCAGTTGTTGAGCAATGCTGGAACGAGAAATAGCCCAATGGGACCACCAACGGGGATCGATCCTAGACCGACTGCACATCAAGCGAACACTTTACCATTGGGCTACGTCCCGCCCAGTGATATTCAATGTTGCGCTAATAAATAACTACTATTGCCATGCCCGATGGCTAGAGAAATGTTCAAATTCTGCAGTTACATGTAAGTCTATTTTGTAAATATGAATATTCACCACCAGCACACAATGTTAGTGTTTTTAAGCTCCATCTCTTTAGGTGACATATCTGATTATTACTATTAATTAGTAAAATTGTATTAACTTATTAAAGTAAAGTAGTTAGTGAATTTTTAATTGTGGCTAGTAAATTTGTAAAAACACCGATCCTAGTGGATTTTATAAAAATTCTAGAAGCCCTGTGTATTGGTAGAATCACAGAATGGAAAGATTGTTACCCTTAATCATGTAACATACATTGTATTCTTGCCTACTGCATGGACTGAATTAGTCAGCTTTTGCATGGTGCTATAGATAAATCGGTCTAGCACCCTGGTGCTGGGCGATTTCTACATACGCATGACGTCATAACTCATGATTTACGACGATTGACGTCATAACTCATGGTTTTCAAAATTCTGTTTGCCATTTCACGTTGCATCATTGTTTAAAAATAGTTAAACAAATTAATATTTTCAACTTTGTAGTTATTGTTAAGTTGTTATGTTTTTATGTCCTTGCATAAGGTGGACTATATTTTTCTGTGCATGATTAAATATGAGTTTGTAGGTGAAATGTTTACGAATCGTTCTACAATAAACAAACTGTAAGCAGCTTACAAAATTAATGTTTTGTTACTGTAATTAAATGGACGAGAAAAAGAATCTATCATCGTTGTGAGGTATAGAGAAGGCAGTTATAAAAGTAACAACTTAATTTCAGTATAATCATGGTTAATAGTGGATCACAATGTATGTGATGTGATAAAGAGTAACAACTTAATTTCAGTATGATCATGGTAATAGTGGATCACAATGTATGTTACGTGATAAAAAGTAACAACTTAATTTCAGTATGATCATGGTAATAGTGGATCACAATGTATGTTACGTGATAAAAAGTAACAACTTAATTTCAGTATGATCATGGTAATAGTGGATCACAATGTATGTTACGTGATAAAAATTAACAACTTAATTTCAGTATGATCATGGTAATAGTGGATCACATTGTATGTGATGGGATAAAAAGTAACAACTTAATTTCAGTATGATCATGGTAATAGTGGATCACAATGTATGTTACGTGATAAAAAGTAACAACTTAATTTCAGTATGATCATGGTAATAGTGGATTACAATGTATGTTACGTGATAAAGGGTAACAACTTAATTTCAGTAATAATGATTATACTGAAATTAAGTTGTTACTCTTTATCATGTAACATACATTGTGATCCACTATTACCATGATTATACTGAAATTAAGTTTCACATGGTTTCCCATAAAATTTGAAAACTTGGGACCCATTTCACTAAACATTGTAAGTGTACGTCTTCTTTTAGCAGTCTTCTTTTAGCAGTTATACCGGTCATACGTTTGCAAGTGTTTGGCATCAATTTCATGCAGGAAATTACATCATTATGGAAGCTGGAGTATTTTAAAGAGAAAAGAAAATTAAATAGGTGTTCTTCTAACTATATTTGTTGAACTATAATAGTAATAAGAATTGTGGTTTAGTCGTAGATTTACATTTACGTGCAAATTTAGGCTTATGATGTTTTGTGAAATTGAACCCAGTAACTTGATAACAACAATATAGCTTTTATCATTCTACTCTTAATTCAGGGGCAGGAAGTAGCCCAGTGGTACAGCGCTCGCTCGCTGTGCAGTTGGTCTCGGATTGATCCCTGTTGGTCGACCCATTGGGCTATTTATCATTCCAGCCAGTACACCATGACTGGTATATCAAAGGCTGTGGTATGTACTAACCTGTCTGTGGGATGGTGCATATAAAAGATCCCTTGCTTCTAAAAGAAAAGAGTAGCCCAGGAAGTGGCGACAGCGGGTTTCCTCTCTCATTATTTGTGTGGTCCTTAACCATATGTTTGACCGTAATAAAATGTGTTGAGTGCGTCATTAAATAAAACATTTCTTTCTTTCTACTCTTAATTCATGCACATGTCTCAAAATTCTTGACTTTAATCCGCACACACACACACACTCACACTCACTCACTCACTCACTCACTCACTCACTCACTCACTCACTCACTCACTCTCTCTCTCTCTCTCTCTCTCTCTCTCTCTCTCTCTCTCTCTCTCTCTCTCTCTCTCTCTCTCTCTCTCTCTCTCTCTCTCTCTCTCTCTCTCTCTCTCTCTCAACCATAATATATTCCTCTCACAGAGACGTGATAAAATAAATACCTCCAGACATTTACTGTACGTCTTGACAGCTTCCTCTTCTAGGTAGCCAACGAAACGGTGACAAAACCGCGGACTCAGCATATAGCAAAAACTGAACCAAGTCACAAACACTCCTAAAACCAGTCAAATATGACAATATAATATACTATATGAAAACTAAACCAAGTCACAAACACACTTAAAATCTTCAGACATTGCAAAATACATGTAATATATTAAAGTGAAACCCCTCAAAATAAAACCCTCTCTATAAACAAGAATTTCTTTTAAAACAATTTAGTGCTCCCTTTTTAAATGTCAGAACAGAACCTTTGTGATCCAGATACCCCTTAAGGTTTCACACCACCATTAATTACTCCATGCCGTTCAATACAATTTCTGTGTAGGAATATATTCTGTAAAAATACAACTCTGTCGAGAGGGTCAAGTGACTACTAATTTTAGGGAGTGCTCTCAACTGACATGTACTGTGTAAAAAATCAACATAGGTCGACGACAACATGTTTCAGTCAGCCATCCTCATGTTAGAGTACACCCCATGTTGCTGTTATTCAAGTGGCACTATACCCTGCACAGCTATTATCAGTGAGTACTACATATAGCAAGTAACTTCAAACCAATGGATTATTTAAATATTACAGAGGTCAACCTACTTGTAATCATCAAAGTAAGATTCCAAATGGCATATCAGAATTTTGTAGTATTTTTTTTATGAGGAACTACACATGTATTTCCTAAAGCGGACTCTCTTAATTAAGCTGTGTGATGCCTTAAAACTGGACTTTTTACTTGGTCCAATGGGTGTCTGGTTTATTTAGGGGTTTTACTGTAGTTTGTTTTGCTTAATGACACCACTAGAGCACAGAATTATTTTGAGGTGGAATGTAGCTCAGTGGTACAGTGTTCGCCTGTTGAGCATTTGATCCAGGATTGATCCCAGTCAGTGGGCCCATTGGGCTATTTCTTGTTCCAGCCAATCAGTGGGCCCATTGGGCTATTTCTTGTTCCAGCCAGTCAGTGGGCCCATTGGGCTATTTCTTGTTCCAGCCAATCAGTGGGCCCATTGGGCTATTTCTTGTTCCAGCCAGTCAGTGGGCCCATTGGGCTATTTCTTGTTCCAGCCAGTCAGGTGGCCCATTAGGCTATTTCTTGTTCCAGCCAGTGCACCACAACTGGTGTAACACTATCCTGTACTATCCTGTCTGTACGATGGTGGATATAAAAGATCCCTTCCTGCTAATTGGAAAGAGTAGTCCATGAAGTGGTGACAGCAGGTTTCCTCTCTTAATAGCTGTGGTCCTTAACCATATGTCCGATGCCATATAACCGTAAATAAAATGTGTTGTGTGCGTTTGGTAATTCTGACATGAATTCTTCAGAGGAAACCTGCTGCATTTTCCCATTAGCAGCAAGGGATCTTTTATATACACTTTACCTGTCTGTGGAATGTTGCATATTTTTTTTTTTTTTTTTTTTTTTTCTCTTTCACAATTTAGACCAATAGTCCAGTCTGTAAGATAAAATGAGCTGTTTTTTCCAGTTCGCCTCTCTTTCCATAGAGTTTGGTGTGTATGGCAGTTTCGATTGGCCACTCAGCTTGTCTCAGGTCTTGATGAATTGGACACGCCTGTAAGATGTGTTCTGCTGTTTGGTCTTCCAGGCCACAACTGCAGGTTGGTGTTGCTGCAAGTTTAAACTTTCTGAACATGTGAGCATTCAGTCGGTTGTGGCCTGTCCGGAGTCTCAACAGAGTTACTTGTTCCAAGCGACTGAGAAGGTGGTAATCATCTTGTTCTGTCCTGGGTCTGTTGGCTGCCTTTATCAAGGTTTTCTTCTCTGAGAAGCTAATGTTGTTGCTGGGCTGTACATGATTAGCTCCTAGCTTGGCTAGCCTGTCTGCTTCCTCATTTCCTGGAATCCCACAATGTGCTGGGATCCACTGTAGAGCTACTCGTCTTTCCTTTGCTACCTCTTGCATGGCTTCATTCAGGTGAGGAAGTTTTTCCCCTTGCAAGGCTTGTAGGACTGAGAGAGCATCTGTGAGGAAGACAACTTGTTGACAGTCTTCTTTTGCATCCTTGATCATTGTAGCAGCCTGAATAAGTGCATGGGTTTCTGCATTGTAGTTGGAACTGTGGGTGCCGGTTGGTACTTTTGCAGTTAGGGTATTTCTTGAAGGGAGCTTGATAAATATGCCTGCCCCTCCATTGGCCACAGCATTTGTTGCATATAAAAGATCCCTTGCTGCTAATGAAAAAGAGTAGCCCATGGAGCGGTAGCAGCAGGTTTCTTCTCATCTGTGTGGTTCTTAACCAAATATGGATGGGACGTAGCCCAGTGGTAAAGAACTCGCCTAATGTGTAGTTGATCTAGAGTTGATATCCATGATTGGTGAACCCACTGGATCATTTATTGTCCCAGCCAGCTACAATCTCATTAAAATTAGCTCCACTATTACATGTGGATCTAACACCAGCCAGCTACAATCTAATTAAAATTAGCTCCACTATTACATGTGGATCTAACACCAGCCAGTTGGAGCTCATGTCCACCAATCAAAACCTTACTTGCAGAATCCTGCCAGTGATTTAAAAATAATTTGAAAACATTCCGATATGTTTCATGTGAATTACGAATGCCTTATTTAGACCAGTAGAACTAATTTTAATCGGATTGCTAACAACACTGCGTAGTCCCCACTGTCCAGGTAACATTTCGTTTGTAAATAATAATTTAAATATTGACCAATCACACTTCACCTTTTATAACCTTATTTGGGAGCATACAAATTCTAAAAATATTGGGTGAGTCTATTTTAGTGGCCGCAGTACAGCGAACCATACCAATACGTACGGGGTGGGTTATCAGTCTTCAATTTTACATTAAAAATTATTTATTTATTTATAAAAAAACCCCAACTAAATCAGTCTTCAGTTTTACATTACAAATTATTTATTTTATAAAATAAAACATGTTTTAAGGCATTCGTAATTCACACGAAACATGTCGTATACCCTCAGGATAATTCGGAATGTTTTCAAATTATTTTTAAATCACTGGCAGGATTCTGCAAGTAAGGTTTTGATTGGTGGACATGAGCTCCAACTGGCTGGTGTTAGATCCACATGTAATAATGGAGCTAATTTTAATTAGATTGAGCCAGCTAGTGCACCACGACTGGTATATCAAAGGCTGTAGTATGTGCTACCCTGTCTGTGGAATAGTGCAAATAGAAGATCCCTTGCTACTAATGGAAAAATGTAGCAGGTTTCCTCTCGGAGACTATATGTCGGAATAACCAAATGTTTGACATCCAATAGCCGATGATTACCGTAATAAATCAATGTGCTCTAGTGGTTAATCTTAACTACATGTATATGTCTGATGCCATACACTTTAAATCACAAAATATTAGCGTGACCTTAAAATTTACCTTGTGAAGCAATCACAGACAACTTGAATAACATGGACGGTTGCTTCAGTTCAAGTACTGTCAACAGATGCATGCGCTCATTTTCTGCCTCCTCTGGAAAGAAAACAATTTTTTTTAATACAAATACATGTATGTAATATTAATTTTATACACATGTAAGTCCCTTTTGGGCATATTAATTTTATACATGTATAACTCTCTTTGGGGTAATACTAATTTTATATAATTCCCTTTGTGGTGACATTAATTTTATGTAACTCCCTTTGGAGTGATATTAATTTTATATGACTGCCATTATGGCGATAGGAATATTACAGGGACCCAAAAACCAAATAGAGAATGGGTCCACTGAGGAGATTTGATCCTTTGACCTAAGCACCTCAGGTGAGTGCTCTGCAAACTGAGCTATAGATCAAACCCCTGTTAAATGAACAGTGGCGTATCTACGGAAAATAGTGCCTATGGCAAGCATTGAAATTGTGCCCCTGTCCAAACATGTGATGCTCATCTTTTAGATAATGTCTGACTTTAATAGAAACTGCTCAGTGGCGTACCCTTCAAGTGGCACCCAGGGCACGTGCCATACCTGGCATACCCTATGTACACCACTCCAAATGAAGCTGTCACAGATCATCAAAACAAACCAGGAATGCATTTCTAACATTTCTAGAGTTACATGTACATGTATGAAGAAAATAGTTTTTTTGAAATATCTTAAGTGCTGGATGGGGACCAAGTGTCTTTAATAATGTCTAGAACTGTAAATATTTACCTAGGAGAGTGTGGATCCAGCCAAAATCTCTCTGGAGTCGACGGAGAGATTTCATGTGTCGCAACATTGCAGCCACCATTCCCGGTACCCCGGCAACAGTCTCAAGGAAACTGATTCTACTGCAATGGAGATAAAGAAAGAAAGAAATGTTTTACTTAATGACACACTCAACACATTATATTTATGGTTATATGGTATCAAACATATGGTTAAGGACCACACATATATTAAAAGAGGAAACCCGCTGTCGCCACTTCATAGGCTACTCTTTTCTATTAGCAGCAAGGGATCTTTTATATGCAACATCCCACAGACAGGGTAGTACATACCACTACCTTTGATGTACCAGTCGTGGTGCACTGGATGGAGCGCGAAATAGCCAGTGCATGAGAAATAACCGAATGGGCCCATGCACCGACAGGGATCGATCCCAGACTGACCGTGCATCAAACGAGTGCTATACCACACCACTGAGCTACATCCCGCCCCTGCTTTAAGGGTTTAAAGGGTTTAATGTTTAAGAGTCACATTACTGCAGAGACTGACCACTGAGTAAATTTCACATGAACTATCACTCACACTCCCTGTCACTCCCCTCAAACTTGTTCCAAGGAGAGTGGTTTTTAGCTCACCTAATCATGTGAATTTATATCGTTAATATGGTTAAGGGGCGGCACATAGCCCAGTGGTAAAGCGCTCGCTTGATGCACGGTTTGGGACTGATTCCCCTCAGTGCATGGGTCCATTGGGTTATTTCTTGTGCACTGGCTGGAATGAGAAATAGAAATGAAACAAAGAAGAAATATGGCATCAGCTTACTTCAACCACTTCCTTTCATTTCTGTATCCAAAGCTGAATCCAGAGAAAATGTCGAAAACCTTTCTCAACATCTGCACGTTGTAATATGCCATCTACAAAAGACATAGGCAGTAAATAATGAAATTATCACACCTGCATGTGTACTACCGGTATATTAAATTTATAATACTCTCTCTCTGAAAATCAAATAGTTATCACACATCAGCTATAGAAATATAAAGTAGAATTTTTTATTTGTCCACCGCACAAGTACATAAAGAAATCTACTTGTACAGCAATATTTTCACATGTCCAAATAAATGTTTTGTACAAGGATCCTATTTTTGATTGCTCAATATTAAACTGCATTGAACATTTTTACTTGTTCACTGGACAACCATTGAGGTACACTTTGCTTGTTCTCAGAGATTTTCACTTGTCATGACAAATGGACAAGTGTCTATTTCGAACACTACACATGTATGCGTGATATATACAACATTTACTGGTTAGGATACTATCATACTATCTTAAAATAAAACAATTATTAATTACTATTACACTTGTGTGTGCTACATGAAATTTATGATATTATCTGGGAATGAATGAATACAATGTCACTCACATATATGTGCTATACATGAAATTTATTATACTTTTCCTCAACCTTGTGTGTATGCTGTATGAAATTTATGACAAACTCACTCAAGAAACTTAAATGGACAGACCCTAGTTTCAACCCGTGAAAATTAACACTAAGTTTAGTTGATCTACAAACCCGTAACACATTTGGATAAAGTTACAATTGAGTGAAACGTGAGTCTGTGACTTTGAAATGGTGAAATACTCTCTAAAATAGACTAAAACTTGACTCCATAACTGTTACTTCTCAGATGCATATGTGTTTTTAAAAATATGAGAAATGCATTTTGTGATTTTAAAAACATCAGGATGACCAAAAACACTTTGAATGTCCAGAAATGGATATACTCTAAACAATAAAATCTAAGTAAAGTATGATTTCAGTTATCAAATTCGGCTCTAATGCTAAAACATGCCTTAGTGTTTAAAAACTAGGCTATACATGTATATATATGTCCTTTAAAAATAATAATTATACAGTGTTCGAGATTAACGGTATCCCGATATCCCGGGGATACCAGAATTTGATTTTGGATATTAGACTTCAATAACCCAGTATCCCACCAGGATACCATATAATATTGGGTTTTTTTTTTTTTAAATCTTGCGGGGTTTTTTTTTGCTGAAACAATGAAAGTCGAAAGTTAAGTAACAGTGTCGTCCAAGTTTGTTACAATGTTATTTATGAATTTCATTTAAGTGGGATACTAAATTGTCAGGTGGGATATGAGATTTTGAAATGTTAGTATCCAACTGGGATATGGCTCAAATGTTTTAATCTCGAACACTGTTATATTTGCATGAGAGGTACTTGTATACAAAATTTAAGACACTCTCGTTCCCTCAGTAAAGACAACAATTATTGCCCTTGCATATGTGCTATATGAAATTTATGATACTTAAAGGGACATTCCTGAGTTTGCTGCAACTTTTAATATGTTATCAACTAACAGAGCCTTTTCAACGATTGTAATTACATAACAAATATATTTTTCTGCATAATATATTAGTGGCTGTATATTAAACGTGTTTCCGATTGTTCTCATATTTTTACTACCGGTAGGTTAAATTTCATTTTATTTCCTAAAATATTATTTAAGACAGAATCCAGTTTGGGCTTCTTACATATATTAAGATGATCAGAATATTAAATACACATATACTGATATTCTAAACAAGAAAATATATTTAATATGTAAGTTTAATCGTAGAAATATTTTACTACTCGGAAACATCTTACAATGCAACAAACTCAGGAATGTCCCTTTAATTCACTTCAATTTGCAACTCATTTCATACATTATATATATATATACAACGCACATTTACTGCAATTAAGTCATACAAAATCTCCATTAAGTGTTACTTTTATTCTTTTTTCATGCCAACTAGTACATGATGGACTCAGTTTTGTTGACTGCACAACTGTTAAATACAACTGATGTTGTCCATCGCCATGGAAACGTGTTCTTAAGCTGTTGTTTCTGAAAAAAATATAGACTCATGGATTTTGAGAATGGACTCATGGAAACGAGCCAATTCAGGAGCAAATGAGTCCACTGGACAAAAAAATGGACTCCTGGAAAACAAATCCTTAATGGTACCCCTGATTAATATCAGTATAGGCCCGAGGATTGTTTGATGCATCTTTTCTTGTCTGTGGTCAACATACCGGTACCCTAAAAAGCACCACACCTGATGTCAAGCTCTTTCTCCCAGGATTTTGGTTCAAACAAACACACCCACTAAACCTGGCCGAAGTGCATCCATTTTACACAAAAAGCACTACTTTTGCATGGGCCAGAATTACCACAAACAAGTCTTTAATGTCAACAAATTACACATGTTTGCAAGCCACTGTACATGCTTCCCCATGTCAACTTCAGTCTACTAGTTGCCACTTCAAAGCTGTCTGCCATAAAATAATCACAGTCAAACAGCAGGCTATACTTGCACAGATATATTTCCAGATGGGAAGATAACTGTCATATGAGGCCACCTAGCTGATAAAATATTTACCTTGTCTATGATAGTCTCAGGTGGAGTGTGTGTAATTTTAACTTCATGAACTTGTTGTTCCTCCCTGAAAGAGAACAAAAAAGCAACAGACAATGAATAAGTGGCTTTTGAATCTCTATGGGAACAGGAGCCTAATTCACAAGCTAGGCTCTGTTAGACAACAAAACTTCCCCCGCCCCCTCCCGCCCACTCCTACCCCCACACACTTGAGGCCCAAAACATTTATATTCATTCTGCTGTGCACTGTTTACATATATATATATATAATTTTTTAAATGCACTTACGCCTCCCTTCATGGGATTGGCAGGGTACATTTTGTTTTCAAAATCTTGATTAGGGATATTTCTAGTGAACTGAAAATAAATTAGCAACTATTGTTTAATGTCTTAAAATTGTGTAATGATCTCTCAAACTTGCGTTGTGAATAGTGATGCGCTATTGAACAAAATATTGCATGAATGTGTCAACCAACTTCACAGTTTGTTTCTGAATTCTGATTTAATTAGGAAGATATCTTATGCCCTTGACAAGAATGTAAGTCACGGTGACCTATTAACAGTATGTCACACAACCCTATTCAAAGTTGTTCCTGTGTGGGGTTTGCTTGATGCATGGTTCGTTTGAGATTGATTCCCGTCGGTGGGCACATTGGGATATTTCTTGTTCCATCCAGTGCACCACGACTGGTATATCAAAGGCCGTGGTATGTACTACCCTGTCTGTGGGATGGTGCATATAAAAGATCCCTTACTACTAATGGAAAAATGTAGCAGGTTTCCTCTCTAACACTATATGTCAGAATTATCAAATGTTTGACTTCCAATAGCCAATGATTAACAAATCAATGTACTCTAGTGGTGTCATTAAACAAAACAAACTTTCTGTTTTCATCAGTTAGGGAGATATAGCCAAGACAATGATTTCCTTTATCAGGCAGTAATCTGTGAAACATAGGTCGCATTGGTCTAGTAATAGTATGCAACACAACACCCTCCTAAGTTGTATTTGCACGCAAGGCTTAAAGATTCAATATTAACTGATAAGGAGGATATATGTCCCAGATAAGAAGTCACTTCCACAGTGACCTACCGGTATTAATAGTATATGACACAACCCTATCCCAAGTTGTTCTTGCATATAAAAGTGTTTGTTTAATGACAGCACTAGAGCACATTGATTAATTAATCATCGGCTATTGTATTTCAAATATTTGGTAATTCTAACTCATGAGAGGAAACCCGCTACATTTTTCCTAATGCAAGCAAGGGATCTTTTATATGCACTTTTCCACAAACAGGAAAGCACATACCACTGCCTTTGACCAGTTATGGTGCACTGGTTGGAACGAGAAAAAATCCAATGAGTTAAATGGATTCACCGAGGTGGCTCGATCCTGCGACGCAAGCACCTCAAGCAAGCGGTCAACCCACTGAGCTAAATCGCGCTCCCTACGGTATGTGGTACAAAGAGTGGTGTATAAAAATCATTAAAAAATCTTTATTCCTAATTGTTCATATACAATAGCTGTACAATCAATCCACACCTTGTAATATCAATTTGAAGCCTTGCAGATGTAATACTTCCAACAAACCTACATATACCCAGTACAGGCCTCCAACTAAAGAATTTGTCTCCCACAGCAATTAATTTGTAAAACAATTGCCATGGGTTAAATGATCCAACGACAGCCATTTTGAGCCTGCCTACATTTTTTTTAAAGTGATTTTTTGCAGCAAATAAAAATGACTGAAAGGTTATTATGCTGTATGTAGATATATTTCAAATGTACAAATGTTAAATACTGGCATATAATGTATACCAGGTGTATACATTTTGCCATTGTTGAGGACCTTTACCAGTGGCACAATAGTGCTGTCGGTGATGCTCTCTACCTACGGCAATTTATATCACAACAATGGCAATTGCTGTCGGTGCTGTCGTTAAGTTCGAGCCCTGCAGTAGACTACTTACCAAATTGGGTGGGGCAAGGTGATGACGCCTGGAGGAGGTGTTTTCGTTATAATCGCAGAGGAGCTACTCTCTTTTGGTTTCCTGATAAAAGAAAGAAAAACATTTAATGGCACAGTTGTACATGTGACACAATTAAACTGCTATAACATTATTTAATCAACTAGAATGAATGAATGAATGAATGTTTAATGACACCCCAGCACAAAAAATACATTGGCTATTGATGGGTGTCAAACTATGGTAAATTCAAACGAATACATTGGCTATTGATGGGTGTCAAACTATGGTAAATGCAAACGAATACATTGGCTATTGATGGGTGTCAAACTATGGTAAATGCAAACGAATACATTGGCTATTGATGGGTGTCAAACTATGGTAAATGCAAACGAATACATTGGCTATTGATGGGGGTCAAACTATGGTAAATGCAAACGAATACATTGGCTATTGATGGGGGTCAAACTATGGTAAATGCAAACGAATACATTGGCTATTGATGGGGGTCAAACTATGGTAAATGCAAACGAATACATTGGCTATTGATGGGGGTCAAACTATGGTAAATGCAAACGAATACATTGGCTATTGATGGGGGTCAAACTATGGTAAATGCAAACGATTACATTGGCTATTGATGGGGGTCAAACTATGGTAAATGCAAACGAATACATTGGCTATTGATGGGGGTCAAACTATGGTAAATGCAAACGATTACATTTAATCAGCTAGAGACTAGAGCTGGTCGGTATTGAAATTTGAGGTTTGGTATCGATATTGGTATTTCTTGGGTAATTTACCACAGATCAGTATGGTATTCGGTATTGACACTATATCAATACCAATACCGCTATCGAGTGGTATTTTTGGTATATTTGGCTTTAAATGCATGAGTTAAGTTAAGGGTCACATGCCAATTTCATCTAAATAAAATTAAATTCTATACACAAGGCTCTCGTCTAATTTATATCCAACTCATTTTGCATTCATCAGATATATTGTAAGTGCTTTACTAAATGGCGGGAAACATTTTTCAATTCCAAAATTTCAGTATTTTGATATTTGTTCGGTACGGTAAATCGGTACTGACATGATACCGATACCAAATGATATATATGCTATACCACCCAGCTCTACAAGAGACCTATTGACCTAAAGAGCTACGCTATTTAATTTTAAATTTTCTTGGTACTAGATAATTGATTAATTTGTAAAGACCAACTAATGTTAATTTTTTATTTAAAATTTAAACATTTAATAAAAATTAAAAAATTAAAACATTTCTCTCTATTAGTTTGTGAAGATTGTCCCAGAGAATCACAGTGCCAAGTTTGATAACAATCCAATCAAAATTTAAATTAACAGAACTGTTTTAATACCGGTAATAATGCAAAAATTCTCAATTGCCTAAATTTTTCCTAATGCAGCAATGGATCTTTTATATGCACTCTTCCACAGACAGGAAACCATATACCATGGCCTTTGTCCAGTTGTGGTGCACTGGTTGGATCGAGAAAAAACCCAATCAGCTGAATGGATCCACACAGGTGGTTCGATCCTGCAACGCAAGCTCCCCAAGCGAGCACACAACCGACTGAGCTAAATCCTGCCCCGAGAAGATAAATGACAGACACACAGGATGGATGGATGGACAGAAGGATGGATGTATGGACAGAAGGATGGATGGATGGACAGAAGGATGGATGGATGGACAGAAGGATGGATGGATGGACAGAAGCACATAATAATAGGTGTCAGAAGGAAATGGGTGTTGGGGGCACTGAACCCCCCCCCCCCCCCCCCCACACTTAGAAGATTGTGAATTGTCTCCTTCTATTAAAAGGTATAGTAATTTATTACCCATATCATGGCACAATATTTTACAAGAACCGTTGTTCTGTTTGCGTGTCAGTTATGTATTTTTAAAATCACAAGAACCACCAATCGGTTATGTGGTGAACAATTACATTTTAAAATTAAAAGTACCATATATCAATAATGGAAGTGAAAACCAGTTTATATTTAGAACAGAAACATAGTTCAAGTGTTTTAAGATTAGGTAGTCCTAACTCATCGGGTACCAGAACTATATTCACATAACCGAACAATTGGTTACCTAAGTAAAGCTCACGTGAACTGACTTCCAGTCACCTAAGATTTTGAAATATTGTTCCCTGAATATATGGGCTCAAATATATCGGGTGGGTAATATGTTTTTAATCTCTGCACAATATGCAGATTGCTTCTACAGCCACTGATTGGCTGGCTTAAAAATTATGATGTTTGACTGGTTGCTTGCCACAGTCGGAACTTCACTTTCATTCATATATTTTGTTTCCATTCATGAATGAGATTACACATACGTTATACGATATGCAAAGATTTACCAAAAAAGTTTGACTCATTTGTTTCACAATATTGAAATGGTATATTTTCATAAGCAGCAGCTTTAGTAGCATAGAAATTTTATTATTTTCTAATGCAACCACCGTCGTATTATTTGATAAGTATGTAAACATTTTGCCATAAAAAGAATGCTGTTATGACATGATGTCACTTACATTACGTCATCCACGTAAGATTACATGATGTAGCCTAATGGCTGATGGCTTTGTTTGTAGACTGCAGAGGGATTTTCACATTAAAAATCAGTTAAAACTGACAATGGGTAATAAAGAGAATAACCAACTCGCTACGAGTTGTGGTGCACTGGTTGGACCGAGAAAAACCCAGTAAGCTGAATGGATCCACTGAGGTGGTTCGATCCTGCGAGCACTCGACCGACTGAGCTAAATCCTGCCCCCTACCTATAAAAATTCATGTCACAGACAGGAAGTATGGTTTGATTATGTCCTAATCATATACTTTGATATCCCAAGCCAGCAACCATTGCTAAAACAAAATGTTGTGTATCCAACCCTATCTTTACAAAATTCTGGACCAGCTTCTGCAATTTACTTAATCCAGTCTAACTATGAAGTAAGCCACATAAATGGAATTATGTTGACGCCTGTATTTGGGGTTTTCACTGCCTGGATACATTCCAATGCCATTCATAATGCAATGCATGTCATGCATGATCATCAATTATCATGAGTCACTTATTATATAGAACAGCGGCCTCGGTGGTGTCGTGGTTAAGTCACTGGACATAAGGCATGTAGGTACAGGGTTCGCAGCCCGGTACCGGCTCCTACCCAGAGTGACTTTTAACAGCTCAATGGGTAGGTGTAAGACCACTACACCCTTTTCTCTCTCACTAACTACTAACCCACTGTCCTGGACAGACAGCCCAGATAGCTGAGGTGTATACCCAGGACAGCATGCTTGAACGTTAATTGGATATAAGCACGAAAATAAGTTGAAATGAAAATGAATGTTACAGAGGTGGAACGTAGCCCAGTGGTAAGGTGCTCGCATGGTCCAGGGAACATTTTGTTCAGTATCGTGTCACAATTTGCTACACAAGTTTCAGAAATTAGTACACGAGGGGTGGGATATAGTCCAGTGATAAAGCGCATGGCCGATGCGTGGTCGGTCTAGGATCGATCCCGGTCAGTGGCCCATTAGGCTATTTCTCTTTCCAGCCAGTGCACCATGACTAGTATATCACAGGCCATGGTATGTGATATCCTGTCTGCGAGATGGTGCATATAAAAGACCCTTGCTATTAATGGAAAATTTTTTGCATGTTTCCTTTCTAAGACTATATGTCAGAACTACCCAATGTTTGACATCCAATAGCCGATGATTAAAAAATCAATGTGCTCTAGTGGTGTCATTAAACAAAACAAACAAACTTTAGTGACGTAAAGGTGATTTTAACATTGCGATCGTTTCATAAGACATAGGGGTGGGACATAGTCCAGTGGTAAGGTACTCACCCAATGCATAGCCCAGGGAACATTTTATTCAGTATTCTAACACGATTTGCTACGCATGTTTTAGAGATCACTACACAATCTTAAAACATCACTACATTTTCAATCTTAAAACATTAGAACAAAATTAATTGCTAATCAATTTTCCAATGGGCTATTCTCATTCAACCATCAATTTTCAATTCAACAGAAATATTGTTAATCAAAATGTTTAGAACAAAATGTCCCCTGTGGACAGCCCAATGGGCTATTTCTCATTCAACCAGCACTCCACAGCTGCTGTAACAAAATGTTCCCTGTGGACAGCCCAATGGGCTATTTCTCATTCAACCAGCACTCCACAGCTGCTGTAACAAAGACGGTGGTATGTTCTATCCTATTCGTGGAATCGTGCATATAAAAGATGGGGAAATATAGAATATCTCCGATGCCATAAATTAAAATGTGTTGAGTGTGTTGTTAAATAACACATTCTTTCCTTACTTGAAATGCTGGAGTGAATCCGGTTCTGGCATATCATCCACCCGTCCGGGTTTGAAATGTTCCAAGTGATCCGGTTCGGGCATTTTTGTTTCCTTGGGAATTTTACTTTCCTTGACATCCTTAACTTTCTTGTCCACATCCACATTGGTTGCCAGGCATCGGGCAGATGTCTAAATAAAACAATAATATAGATGTAATTAAGACAGGAGTGTTAATGGGGGTGTGGAGGGTGGAGGTGGAGGTCTAAATTGTGGTGGGCATGAATAATGTATCAGATACCATCTCAGATCTGCTCTTAATGAGGCTTTAGGACTAGAGATGAGTGGCATTGGAATTTCAGGTTCAGTATCAGTATCGGTATTTTTGGGGTGATTTACCTCGGTATTGGTACAGTATTCAGTATTGATAAAATACCAATAACAATACCGATATTGAGCAGTATTTTCGGTATACTCGGCTTTAAATGCATGCCTGAATGTTAATGTTATCTAAATAAAATATCAGCTATTTTGTGTTCGTCAGATATATTGTTACTGCTTTACTAAATGGCAGATAACATTTTCCAATACCAAAATTTCGGTATTTTGAAATTTGCTCGGTACGGTAAATCGGTATTAACATGATACCGATAGCGAATGGTATACTAGTATACGGTATACCCTCAGCTCTATTTAGGACATAACAAAAATAAATCCGGCAAGAATAAAAGCCCACACTCAGTTTTTATTTTTGTTTTTAATTCTACTCAATATCAAATATATTTTTTTTTTTAAAAAGGAACAAAATTTTACCCCTAGCCACGATTTTGAAAAAAAGAAAGTGTCATGAAAATCTAACATTTAGTTTGTTATGCCCTTATATAAAGTATACAATGATTTGAAAGTTTGAGCATTTGGGGATTCGACCCACCAAATCTCTTTTGTGAGTTATATTTGTTGTATCTGTGAAAATGTCCTTCACAGGGGAATTTGAAAGACGAGTCTGGCAACCTTGAGCCGACCACTATTTTTACACTCTGCCCATCCAGTCTCAACAACAACAAAAAATAATAATAAATAGAAGAAGAAGAAGAAGAAAAACTGTCCCTTATTGTTTAAAAATGTGGATGTAGATATCTTACATCATGTTTGTAAATTGGTGTAACTGTTAGAGGTCATTGCCCTCAGATTGTTAAGCGTGGATGAAACAAAAAACCTATTAAGAGTGAGCCCTAGTAAAGCTGATTTTGTTTGTTTGTTTTAATAGTGCTTGAGATTGGGTGCTAACCATGACGTTCGATCCTCCCCTCCTCCTCCCCCCCCCCCCCCAATCATGCTTTATTATATTTATTATTGTGAGGTATTTTTACTTATTATAGTTTTTCAGGACACACAAACAAATTACTCCGGCATGACCGTAGGAATACGGGTGGGGAGCATGTACACCCAAACCTTTTTTTTAGAAATAAATAGCTGTTCATTGAACAAGACATGCTAAATTTAAAAGAAGTTAATTTAAATAAACGGATAAAAATAGCTGACTTTAGCACTTCTTGTGATCTTGACCAATGTCAAACTTAGACCCCCCCCCCCACCCCCGTTGTATCCCTTTCTCGTATACAGAAAATAGATACAGGCATATTGTTTATTTTAGCTTGCTAGCTACTGCACCCAACCATACCACACTGCCCCCACCACCCCAACCCTAGAATAAATTTCTGCTGATATATTTAATGAAAATGTCCGTTATTTGTGGCAGTGGCAATGAAAAACAAGTAAGGTCATGGCCACGCTGCAGTATTGATTATTCTATATAACTTCTTAAACCCAAAGTCGACAAGTGACCTTGCCGTTCTTGCACTGGCTACAGTATTAACAAACTATATTGACAGCTTTTCATTTACGTACATTGACCTACTGACGGTGCAAGCTTTACAATGTCTGAACGTCCAAAGAAAATTATCTTATAGCGAAAGTATATATGCAGTAAGAAAAAGCCTTTGGCCTATGGTCCCATATAACCATTAGAATTTATTGCGACTTATATCTTTACGGGACGAATACATTAATTTTTATACAATACCGTGACGTCATTGTCTGAGTATATTCAATCGATTAATAATACATGTAGTCAACACAAAAACATAGTATATAAACTAACGCTGGTGCACTACGAAATATATGTAACTAGACGATTAAGTACTTAAGTAAATACACTTTCCTTACTACATGCATATATGCAATGTGCTTAATTGAATGCACGTTCCATGCGCTTGCATGTTTCAGCACAAGGCACTGAGTGCAGTTCACACTGTGTAATTAGTAACAAGAACCTTATGCTAAACAGATGATACAGGTTATTCGGTGTTTTATATTTAAAAAAATTAAAAGCGTCTAAATAACACCACCCTTTTCTGCGATTTTTTGTTGTTAATTTTCAGTTCTTTCATTTAATATACATTGTGTGTGTGTGTGTGTGTGTGTGTATGTGTGTGTATATATATATATATATATATATATATATATATAGATAGATAGATAGATAGATAGATAGATAGATAGATAGATATTTATAATCCAACACAGAAAGAGAACAAGAGAAAAGAAAAAAGAAAAATCACACCAAAAAATACACATTTTTGGAAAAATTCCTGGTACGTCTATGATGAAACATCACTATTTGTTAGTAATAATTAATAAATTCTTTCACTGTGGCCTACCTGCCCAGACAAAATGAATTTATTCCAGACAGCCTGCTTCGAAGCAATTCCCAACGATTTCGCCCCATTGGAACACAACAGGGTACTACCCTTTATCACAATCTTCAGTGCACTCATTTTCCCCCTTTACGTATTTCCTCACTGTACAGTCGGCGGTAGCGTTCCTCGAATTTGAACGGTTAATTTTATCTGCCGATTTGACCGGGTTTGACCGGAGATTTACCTGCCGACTATATATAACTCATTGCAGACTTGCGCAGAGACGATTTCACGTCACGGAGGGATTCCCTCATTTGGAGGTCAAACGGGAGTTGTCGGAACGTGAGTTTGACGCGTTCGTTTATGCAGTGCAGTACGTACGTACAGATCTTAAATGCACAATAATAGTTGTTATCGTGAGCTATAATAACAAATTTGTCGTCTAATTAATATAAATTATTATTTTTGTATTTACTTATTTATATTAAAACGAAGAAAACACGGGTTTTATTTAACACATTATGACATTGAAAAGATGACATAATTGAATTAAAACTGGCTGAAACTGAATTCGTTTCCTTGCTTATTGGGTGATGCAATCAATACCGGTCTAACGTCATCGACATAAAATTTTGTTGTCGCGTATTCAACACGCCCCCATATTCCACTGTTGAGTGTTTTTAACATATGTAAAACAAACGTATACTATTATAGGAACCGGCGCAATGTGAGACGGGGGTTTTATACACCCCCTCCCCCTTTTCAGTTGCTTTTTACTATAATGATATATATTAAAAATATATTATTATAAAATTTAAACAGCTCTAAATTGTCATAAATTAAAAAAAAAAAAAAACCCGGGTAAAATATGTTTTTCTTATATATTTCTTATTATTATTTTATTTTTATTTTTTATTTATACATTTATTGTAGGCCTTACCAAAAGTTGTTTAATAGGAGCATCGTCAATCGATAATAAAATTAATATAGACCGCAAAACATAAGACTTATTTCAAATAGAATAGAATATTAGTTGTCTATATGTTTCTCTTTTTCTTTTCTTATCTTTTCTTCTTTTTTGAGAGATATATTTTTTTTGATTATCTTTTGTTTTTCTTCCACTCTCTCTTTTTTCTCCATTTTCGTTGAAAGCGGATATCCTATTCCAAAACGACCACATGCTCCCCCCCCCCCCCCCCCCCCCCACCGTTTCCTCGGATTCGCCCCTGGACCCGCGGGCGTGTGACAGACGCAGACACGGAAGACCAATCCCATGTCTCGAGTTTCGGTCAACGTCCGTACAGGATACCGATAGGTGGCGCAACACTTTTTGTGAACAGTAACTGTGACGTACGTACGTACACATGTTATTTGTTGCCGTAAATAATATTCTCATAAAAACAACAAACAATACAAAATACGTAACAGCCTGTTCAACATTTACGCAAGGTAAAAATGAGACCATTTTGTAAAGAAAGACCCCACTCCTTTCCTCATCGGGCACGTTCTAGTGTATTTAGGCGGGAGTTTATTTTGTTAATGCCACCGAACTATATTAAAGTTAATTAGGCTCTCTTTTTTTTCCTTTTTTTGTTTTTAAAGATTTAAAAAATATATATATAAAAATAAATATATATATATATATATATATAAAAGCCAACAAGCAATTCAAGAGCCACTCCCCTTTAAAGCTGTGGAATGTATTTTCAATAGACTACTCCCTACCTTTATTTCACATTCCAAGTTATGTAATTTGACCAAGATTACTGTTGTTTCTGCTTTTTTTTTCTTCAATATTAATATATATTTTATTCTTGTTTTGTTGTTGTTGTTTTCAAATAAATAAATAAACAATAAAAAAGATATGTGATAGAAAAATTGCATAAAAATAAACAAACAAAACAAAACGAACAAAAATACACACAAGCCATATAAACCAAACAAGCAAGCAAACAAACACATATGTGAATGTGTAATAGAAAAAATAAATTGTAAATAAAACATGTACAGCCTGGTTTCTGTTTTTACATTTAAACAACTAAGTGTGAGAGAGCGCTTTACCACTCGGCTACGTCCCGCGACAGAGAGACAGGGAGGTGGGGGGGGGGGGGGGGGGGAAGCACAAATTGTCACACAAACACACACACGCCCCAAAAAATAAACAAAAAACCACACCAATAAATAATGAAGAAAAAGTGGTAATACATTATTTTTATTCCTAATACTATATTATTTTGACGATACCGAAACACACGAGGGAAATAATCGCTTTATCATATAATCTCAAATTTAATATAACTATTTTTGTAAACTATATGCAACTATAATTCCAGTCCGCTATCGATCGATATTCAAATGACGTATGCATTTGTGATGCGGTGTCGTTTTGAATGTAACGACGTCGGTTATCCTTACATAAAAATAAAACTAGTGCATGACGGTTTTTTGTTTTCATAACGCTGGACAACTTCCAATGTAAAGTTGCTATGGACATGTTTTTGTTTGACGTCAATTCTGCAAATTTATCAAATTGTGAAAGTATGTGATCTGAAAAACTATCAAATACTTTGATCACATTGGATATGCTAGCTATTATATGATAAATACACACACACACACACACACACACGCACGCACGCACGCATGCATGCATATATATATATATATATATATATATATATATATATATATATATATATATATATATATATATATATATATATATATATATATATACACACACACACACACACATACATACATACATACATACATATATACAATACAGTATTCTTCCTGGTATGGCTGGTATAGAGCTCTACCTCTTGGGGAGCCAGTATAAATATATATACCGTTACACCAGGGCAGTTACACGTTACCTGATGATCGCTCATAGCGTAAAACTTTAAGTAGTAACAAAAGGTGTAACGGTATATATATATATATATACTTTGATAAATCCCACGAACTGTCAGCAAGAGAATCTCTCTCCTCTCATCAACCAAGAAAGAAAGAAAGAAAGAAATGTTTCATTTAACAACGCACTCAACACATTTTATTTCAGTTATACGACGTCAGACGTATGGTTAAGGACCATACAGATTTTGAGAGGAAACCCGCTGTCGCCACTTCATGGGCTACTTTCTCCGATTAGCAGCAAGGGATCTTTTATTTGCGCTTCCCACAGGCAGGATAGCACAAACCATGGCCTTTGTTGAACCAGTTATGGATCACTGGTCGGTGCAAGTGGTTTACACCTACCCATTGAGCCTTGCGGAGCACTCACTCAGGGTTTGGAGTCGGTATCTGGATTAAAAATCCCATGCCTCGACTGGGATCCGAACCCACTCATCAACCAAAGACATTTTTGCCAAAGCCGCCCCGCTTACAATAAAGCATTAGAAGCAAGCAACTATACAGAGAAGATAGCATTCCATCAATCAGACATGAAAACAGGAGCAAGCACCAAAAAGAAAAATAGATCTTGGAACATAACATGGTTCCAGGGGCGTAGCGTGATCTGGACCTGGGGGGGGGGGGGGGGGGGGGGGGGGGGGTTCGAATATGAACCAAGTGGACCTTTTTCTATTTTGTTTTTGCACCACCCGAAACTCCATATTTATAAACCTGTATGTTTTAGTACTGAAAGCGGACCATTTGCTTCAGCGGGGGAGGGGGGGGGGGTTCGAACCCCCACCCCCCACCTCCACCCCAGCCTACGCCTGGTTCAACCCGCCATACAGCAGGAACGTAAAGTCAAAAGTGGGGAAACATTCCTACAGCTAATAAAGAAGCACTTCCCGACCGGCAGCAAGTACCACAAACTCTTCAACAAGAACAACGTCAAAAGTAAGCTACAGCTGTATGAAGAACATGAAAACGATCATACAACACCACAACGCAAAAATCATCGCCGAAGATAGCAACCAGCAAATAGAGAACAAATGCAACTGCAGAAATAAGGACGATTGCCCACTTGAGGGAAACTACCTTACTAAATCAGTTATATATGAAACTGCAGTGCATACCACTAATACACCAAGCAAGACATACATAGGCCTCACAGGGGGATCCTTCAAAGAAAGGTATGCCAACCACAAGAAGTCCTTCATGCACAGCAAGTACGAAAAGGAAACAGAACTGTCGAAATACATTTGGGAACTAAAAAGAAAAAATGCCGAGTACACAATAACGTGGCGCGTAATAAGGAAAGTGAACACCAGTAGTATTAGGGCCTTTTGAGAATCATGACCTACTTTCCGTGACCTTGACCTTGATGACGTCACGTGACCTCGTCCTGCCGGGCCTCATGACCTACTTTCCGTGACCTTGACCTTGATGACGTCACGTGACCTCGTCCTGCCGGGCGCCATGACCTACTTAGACCGGCCCCTGACCTACTTAGCCCGGCCCCGACCCGTCGTACTTAGCAACGCCCGTGCTATCCTGTCTGTGGGATCCCTTGCTACTAATGGGAAACTGTAGCGGGTTTCCTCTCTAAAACTGTCCAAAAGTATGTTTCACATCCAATAGGCAATGATTCATAAATCGAGGTGCTCTAGTGGTGTCGTTAACCTACCACATCTAAGGACTCGGCCCGACGCCAGGTAGTGTGTTTAATTTTAGCGCACTGAATGATGAATGGTTATCACTGTTTACATCCGGGAAGCGGTGGTATCCTATTTTATTGTTGGTGGCAATACTGAACTAGAAGTTACATTCTTAAAGACGTGAAATAAGAAATGATTTAAATGGTGTAAAATAGAATTCTCGCTCTACCCTATATGATAGCGCATTCACAAGATTATTATGAACTAACCTATTTCGTCACTTCATTCCGCGCTTCGCCGCTCGCACGTATAACGGTTTAAATGACAGATGTTGTTAACATGCTTTTAGTAGTCAAGTGCGAACGACTTCGCATCCAGCGCTGAGGGTACGTCGTTCGTATCTCATGTGGGAAATTATATTTTTCTATTATTTTTTAAACCAAAATAATAATTTATAGTTTGTTTTTATTTTACTTATTTACTTACTTATTTATTTGTTTATTTATTTATTATGTTACGATTTTTTTTTCAAGCAGCCTCTAATAACCCTGTGGGGACGGGACGTAGCTCAGTGTTCCCTTGATGTGCGGTCGGTCTGGTATATATCCAGCCAATGCTCCACAACTGGACAACGGTATGTACTATCCTGTCTGTGGATGGTGTAGGATCCCTTGCTGCTATTCAAAAAGAGTAGCCCATGCAGTGGCGACAGCGGTTTTCTCTCAAAATCTGCGTGGTCCTTAACCATATGTCCGTATAACCGTAAATACAATGTGTTGAGTGCGTCGTTAAATAAAACATTTCTTTCTTTCTTGTATAACCATAAATAAAATATATTGAGTAAATAAAACATTTCCTTCCTCGTAAAATAAAGATTAATTGAACACAAATATTTTATTTTGTTTTAGCCATAGGAAAAGAAAGACATATTTGTCTCGAAGAAAGGAATGTTTGTTAAGAAGAAAGGCATATGTGTTAAGGAGAAGAAAGGAATATTTGTTAAGGAGAAGAAAGGAATATTTGTTAAGGGAAGAAAGGAATGTGTGTGTGTGTGTGTGTGTGTGTGTGTGTGTGTGTGTGTGTGTGTGAGAAAGATCCCCAGCCCATTGCTTTGAAGAAAGAACGCGTGACTGCAACTGATTTGAGAGAAAACCCGCTGTCGCCACTGCATGGGCTACTCTTTTTGAATAGCAGCAAGGGATCCTACACCATCCCACAGACAGGATAGTACATACCGTTGTCCAGTTGTGGAGCATTGGCTGGATATAGCCCAATGAGCCCACCGACGGGGATCTATCCCAGACCGACCGCACATCAAGGGAACACTGAGCTACGTCCCGTCCCCACAGGGTTATTAGAGGCTGCTTGAAAAAAAAAAAAAAAAAAAAATAAACAAATAAATAAGTAAGTAAATAAGTAAAATAAAAACAAACTATAAATTATTATTTTGGTTTAAAAAATAATAGAAAAATATAATTTCCCCACATGAGATACGAACGACGTACCCTCAGCGCTGGACGCGAAGTCGTTCGCACTTGACTACTAAAAGCATATTAACAACATCTGTCATTTAAACCGTTATATGTGCGAGCGGCGAAGCGCGGAATGAAGTGACGAAATAGGTCAGTTCATAATAATCTTGTGAATGCGCTATCAGATTGGGTAGAGCGAGAATTCTATTTTACACCATTTAAATCATTTCTTATTTCACGTCTTTAAGAATGTAACTTCTAGTTCAGTATTGCCACCAACAATAAAAAAGGATACCACCGCTTCCCGGATGTAAACAGTGATAACCATTCATCATTCAGTGCGCTAAAATTAAACACACTACCTGGCGTCGGGCCGAGTCCTTAGATGTGGTAGGTTAACGACACCACTAGAGCACCTCGATTTATGAATCATTGCCTATTGGATGTGAAACATACTTTTGGACAGTTTTAGAGAGGAAACCCGCTACAGTTTCCCATTAGTAGCAAGGGATCCCACAGACAGGATAGCACGGGCGTTGCTAAGTACGACGGGTCGGGGCCGGGCTAAGTAGGTCAGGGGCCGGTCTAAGTAGGTCATGGCGCCCGGCAGGACGAGGTCACGTGACGTCATCAAGGTCAAGGTCACGGAAAGTAGGTCATGATTCTCAACAGGCCCTAATACTACTAACACCTTCAAGAGAAGCACGGGGCAGTGCAATCTATGCATTGAGGAAAAGCTGGAAGTACTGAAAGCTATAGGGACCAACTCGCCGAACAAGAGAAATGAACTTATATCCAAATGCCGACACCCACCCACATGGATTAACACAGCCACCGAAGCTAAGCCGAAAAAGAATAGCCCGTACCTACTGCACCTGTTGTGACGTCACTGCTTCATGACGTAACGACAGGGCAGTTACACGTTACCTGATGATCGCTCATAGCGTGAAAATTTAAGTTGTAACAAAAGGTGTAACGGCATATATATATATATATATATATATATATATATATATATACAGATGCGGATCCGGGGGGGGGGGGGGGTCGGGTCGGGACCCCCCCCCCCCGCTCGTGACCAGAGAGTTGACCTTGACAACGGGAATATACTTCAAATCCATCTAAAGCTATCTTCAAATATGAAAATTTCCTATCGAGGGGGGGGGGGGGGGGCCCTTCAAAGGCTCCTGCTAAAATTCCTGGATCCGCCCCTGATATATATATATATATATATATATATATATATATATATATATATATATATAAGAAACTAAATCCTGCGAAGCAAAACTTGTGCTGGAAAGGGTGACAGTAACCTATAAGGTTCTATAGGTATGTGGTGGGTGGGGTTTTTCCCCAGTTGGTTTGCCAAGATGAAAATTGTTACGAGGTTAAAATAATCTCAGTAGTCCGTAAATTAAATTCCTTGTCAATTATAAAATTTCGAATAATTAAACGATCTACATTTTTGTTGCACTCCTCAGTAGCCAGCCTGTCTCTGAGGTGGAAAAGGGTGGGGGTTTTTATAACCTTCCATCACCTACGTTGTACACTCATATAAAATAAAAAATAAAAAATCATATACCAGTACACATTTAGTTCTGTCATATGTATGCAAGCTGTGTTTTGATTGGTGGAATTAAAGATCCTTTGGACACGCATTGATGTCTATTGTATATGACACCCCCCGCAAATTACACAGGCCCGTAGGAATATTGGAATATGGGGGTGTATTCCCTCACCTACCGAGAACGAAAAATCTACTGACCGTAATTACTTATTTTTAATAATGTATAAGCTGAAGGCTGACATTTTTACCTGTAGGGCGTCGCATCCACTGACGTTTTGATAATAGACATTTTTACCTGTAGGGCGTCGTATTCACAGACGTTTTGATAGTTGACATTTTCACCTGTAGGGCGTCGCATCCACAGACGTTTTGATAGTTGACATTTTCACCTGTAGGGCGTCGCATCCACAGACGTTTTGATAGTTGACATTTTTACCTGTAGGGCGTCGCATTCACTGACGTTTTGATAGTTGACATTTTTACCTGTAGGGCGTCGCATCCACTGACGTTTTGATAGTTGACATTTTTACCTGTAGGGCGTCGCATCCACTGACGTTTTGATAGTTGACATTTTTACTATTGACACTTAAACCATTGTCAGTGCGACCGATGTCGTTTTGTCCCTCATCCAGTTCAGCTGAGATTGACTCACGGCGAGTCGTTTAGCCTACATACTGATGCAAAGATTATGTGTAATTATGCGTCACAAATAAATGGCTATATAGCGAAATATTACGACACGTTTATTGCACTTTTAATATGTCTTTAAGGCTGATATAGACTGGATGCGGCTCGTCTTTACGGTCCGACTGTTGCGTCTGATGCGTAACGTCTGCGACTTGCGGTTTGAGCATATACACCAAGTACGATTATTTCATGGCGACTGGCCGCGTGCGTTTTCTATACGCACGCATCCAGTGTAGACGCTCTCACTGAAACTTATGTATTTCGATTTAATTTCAGCCTGCCGCACGCACGCGCTGCATCCACTCTATATGAGCTTTTACACGGTTATTACTGGACTATAATCTGCATTCTACTAGCTCCAACTACATAAATAAATAAATAAATAAATTAAGAGGTGGGATTTAGCTCAGTCGGTTGAGTGCTCGCTTGAGGTGTTGGCGTCGCAGGATCGAACCACCTCAGTAAACTGTATATACGTGTATGTACAACTATAATTCCAGTCAGCCATCGATTACAAAAATATCACATACTGTGATTACATTGGATATGCTAGCTATTATAATATAAAATAAATAAATATACAAATCAAGTAATAGCCCCATCTCTCCAGTTAGGTGAATCGCAGTCAGCAGTCACACGCCACATGAACGTCCATCAGAGCACCATTTCACGTCTCTGGGACAGGTACCAGCAGTTTCAATCAGCTGAAGACCGGCCCAGAAGTGGAAGACCTCGCATAACAACTGCAGCACAATATCGCTACATCCGGGTTCTGCACTTGCGTCACCCAACTGCCACAGCAACGAACACTGCTGGACCCATACCTGGTTTGAGAAGGCTGTCTGCACAAACCATTCGGAACCGACTTCGAGAAGCTGGTTTACGGGCTAGGAGAGCATATGGTGGTGCACGAATGTACAGGGGTGGAACTTGGGAAACTGGCGGCGAGTATGGTTCAGCGACGAGTCACGTTTCCTTCTACAGTGACGTGATGGACGACGACGTGTTTACAGACACCGCAATGAACGTTTTGCCAACAACTGCGTCGCCCAAGTTGACAGATTCGGTGGAGGGAGTGTCATGATGTGAGGAGCCATCTCATACACCTGCAGAAGTGAACTTTTGTTCGTACAAGGCAACCTGACAGTTGTACGCTACCGGGATGAAATTCTTCGCCGTCACATGCTTCCCATTTTGGATCGACAGAAAGAAATCTTTCAGCAAGACAATGCTAGGCCGCATACGGCACGTGTAACAATGGATTTCCTACAGAATGAGAACATTAATGTGCTGCCATGGCCATCAAGATCGCTAGATCTCAACCCCATTGAACATCTATGGGACAAACTGGACAGACGTGTACGCCAGCGTGACCCCGAGCCTCAGACGCTTCCGCAACTGTCACATGCACTGCAGTAAGAATGGGCTAGGATTCCACGTGCCCGGATTCAGAGACTCATTCAGTCTATGCCAAGGAGCTGTCGCGCAGTGATTGCTGCTGCTGGTGGCCACACAAGGTACTGATTTCAGCGCACTCGTGCGACGCAGTTTGGTCACGAAAACGTCTCCACTGCTGTCAGTCCATAGCAAGAACATTGTCACATACTCATGTCAAATGTGACTGTGATACGATCATAAATTACGAAATTATGTCACTTTGTATTAAAGAGATAATTCCATGAATATTTCGCCTATGCGTTTCTTTTTTGGCAGAGTATATATATATAGTGGGAGAATACAAACTCGTTCTTTCCCTTCCTCTCTTCTTGGGAGCGTGATGTAGCTCAGTCGGTATCGTGTCCGCCCGTGAAACAGTCGGTCATCGGATCGATCCTTCTCAGTAGACCCATTTGCAGTTTGGGCTATTTTCCGTTCCAACCAGTGATCCACAACTGGTTCATCAAAGGTCGTCGTATGTGCTGTTCTGTCTGTGGAAAAGTGCATATAAAAGACCCCTTGCTGCTTATCGGAAAGAGTAGCCTATGGCGGCAGCGGGTTTCCTCTAAAGAAATTTGTCATAATGACCATATGTTCGACGTCCAATAGCCGATGATAAGATAAAAATCAATGTGCTCTTGAGGCGTCGTTAAATAAAACAAACTTTAAATTTTTCCCCCTTCTCTTCTTCTTTCTTCATTTCCTTTCTTTATTCTTCCTCTTCTCTCTCATCACCAGAATTATCTTGTTTTTTTTTTTTTTTTTTTTTTTTTTTTTTTTTTCCTTCTTTTTTTTATTTTTTTATTTTTTTATTTTATGTTATTTTATTTTATTTATTATTTTTTAAGTTATATATATACTACTCAAAAGAATTTAAGGGTCAGACGATATTTTCGACATTATTTTCTGAATGTCAATTATATTAGCTAGACCATAATGTCACGCATGATATTGTTCCATTTTGACGAAAGTGGGTCTAAGCAACCCATAAATGAATTAAAATCCACTGTCATTGACACTGTCGACTAGTTCTAATAGCGAAAACATGCTTACATTTGCACGTAAATTAGGGCGAAAGCGAAAGGTCTGCTAAGTGCCCATAACTTGCTTTTTCACAAAGCGCTTCATTTGCACGCTTTGCATGTGTATTCCATGTTCCCAATGCTGAATTTCCGTATAATTGGAGCTTGCGTTCGTGTACGGTGCACACTCCAAATTCGACAATGGTATGACGTCAACAGACTATCGAAGATCGAGGAAGGGCTATTGCTTGGCTTCAGGATGGCAATACGCAAAGAAATGTTGCTCTGAGACTTGGTGTCAGTCAGAATGTCGTTGGCGTTCGGGAAGACCCCGAAGCACTACAAATAGAGAGGACCGCTACATCATCAATATGGCTCTACGTCAACGCACAACCACTGCACGCCGATTACGTGACAATCTGCGGACTGCGACTGGAACTCGAGTGTCTGATCAAACCATACGCAATCGTCTGAGAGCCAATAATCTACGCTGCCGTCGCCAGGCTGTTCGACCACCACTCCTACCACGTCACAGAACGGCCAGACGTCACTGGTGCACACTTCATCTGCGGTGGCAATGTGTTCAGTGGGGTCGAGTGATGTTCACTGATGAGTCCAGGTTTAGTCTCCAGTTCAGCGACGGTCGGGTTCGTGTCTACAGACGTCCTGGGGAGCGCTTCGCTGACGTTAACGTTAGACAACGTCACCGGTTCGGTGGTGGCAGCGTCATGGTGTGGGGCGGCATCTCTATCCACCACAGACCCCCCCCCCCCCCTTCTATGTGGTGGATGGCAATCTGAATGGAATCCGCTATCTGAATGAGATTATCCGGCCGTTGGTTCTCCCAGGCCTTCAGCAGATTGGCGGCGTGGCAGTTCTGCAGGATGACAATGCCAGACCCCACCGCGCCAAGGTGGTAACGGACTTTCTCAGACAACAAGGTATCGCCAGGATGGATTGGCCAGCATATTCGCCTGACTTGGCCCCAATAGAGCACGCCTGGGACGAATTAGGCAGGAGAGTTCGGGATAACCATGCCCCTCCGGCCAACCTTCATGATCTGGGTCAACTTCTTATGGCAGAGTGGCAGGCCATTCCCCAAGAGTTCTTCAGACGTCTGATCAACAGCATGAGGCAACGATGTGTCGAGTGTATTCGCGCCAGGGGTGGATTCACACACTATTAAACGAATGTTCTAATGTGCAAAATCCATGCAGGGCCAGTTCTGGTGCGCAAACTGTGAATGGTTATTGGGTGTGGACATTAGTCCTATTACTGGGTGTGGGGTTGGGGTCTGCAATAAGTGCTCTCACTTGGTCTGAGATTCGGGGTGAGGACAGCAGGCAGGGCCATTTCCAGTCCTCTAACTGGCTATGGGCTTAGGGGGTGTGACAGCTGCCAGGGCCGTTTCAATAGCGAAAACTTGGTACGGGGTTGGTCTGTGGACAGCAGGCAGGGACAGTTCTAGTGCGAAAAATTGTTCTGGTGTCGAAAGAAGGCAGGGCTAGTTCCAGTCCTTTAACTGGGTACGGGGTTGGGGTGTATGATAGCTGCCAGGGCCGGTTCAAGAGCGAAAACTGGGTACGGTGCTGGGACGTGGACAACACGCAGGCTCAGTTGAAGCGTGCTAACTGGGTTCGGAGTTGCTAACTGGGTACGGGGTTGCGGTGTGGATAGCCGACAGGGCCAGTTCGAGTGCTCTCAATTTGTCTGAGATTCAGGGTGTAGACAGCAGGCAGGGTCAGTTCCAGTCGTCTAACTGGGTAAAGGGTTGGTGTGTGGACAGCAGGCAGGGCCAGTTCTAGTACGTAAACGGTGTATGGTGTGGACAGAATGCAGGTCCAGTTCCAGTCCTCTAACTGGATATGGGGTTGGGGGGTGTGACAGCTGCCAGGCCGTTTCAATAGCAAAAACTGGGTACGGGGTTGGTGTGTGGATAGCAGGCAGTGCCAGTTCAAATGCGCTCACTGGGTACAGGGTTGGAGAGTGGATACCTTTCAGGGCCACTTCAAGTTCAAAAACTTAGTACGGGGTTGGGGTGTGAACAACAAGCATGACTGGGTCAAGTGCGCTCACTGGGAATACGGTTGGGTTGTGTGGATAGCTGTCAGGGCCGGTTCAAGAGTGAAAACTTGTTGCTGGGTTCTCATGCGGACAGTACCAGGGCCAGTTCAAGCGTGCTAAGTTGATAAATGGTTGGTGTGTGGACAGCAGAAAGGGCCTGTTCGAGTGCTCTCAGTGGGTACTGGGTTAGGGTGTAGACAGCTGCCACTGCCAGTTGAAGAGCGACAATTGGGTACAAGGTTGGCGTATCGACAGCATGCTGGGTTAGTTCAAGTGCATAAACTGGATACTGTGATGGGGTATGGACAGCAGGCAGGGCCAGTTCAAATACGCTCACTGGGTACAGGGTTGGTGTGTCGACAGGAGGCTGGGCCAGTTCAAGGCAGCTGATTGCGTATGGGGTTGGGGTGTACACAGCAGAACAGCAAAAACTGGGTATGGAGTTGTGGTGTTGGCAGCTGGCAGAGCCACTTTAAAACTGAAAACTGGGTACGGGGTTGGGGCGTGGACAGCAGGCAGGTCCAGGGAGTAATGGAGGGGAAACAACTCTCGTTAAAACTATGTAACGCAGGCACTGTAAAGAATGCTCTTGGCTGTAGCTAAGCAGATATCCATCCCTCGGTTTGATATGCCAAGATCAAGAGGCAATATTACCCTTTCAAATTTCTATACTCATACTGTCAAGTGTGTTCAGACAGCAACATAATAAAATAAAGAAAAGAGGTACTCTTTTTCATAGGACTAAATTTGTCGCCTCCACGTCGCTCATTGCCTGAAATAGGGGTGTGATCCCAGAAAAGCAAACAGGGCCAGTTCATTCTTACTCACTGGGTACAGGGTTGGAGAGTGGATACCTTTCAGGGCCACTTCAAGTTCAAAAACTTAGTACGGGGTTGGGGTGTGGACAACAAGCATGACCGGGTCAAGTGCGCTCACTGGGAATACGGTTGGGTAGTGTGGACAGCTGTCGGGGCCGGTTCAAGAGTGAAAAGTTGTTGCTGGGTTCTCATGCGGACAGTACCAGTGCCAGTTCAAGCGTGCTAAGTGGGTAAAGGGTTGGTGGGTGGACAGCAGACAGGGCCAGTTCGAGTGGTCTCACGTAGTCTGAGATTCGGAGTGTAGACGGCAGGCAGGGCCAGTTCCAGTTGTCTAACTGGGTATGGGGTTGGGGTGTGTGACATCTGCCAGGGCCGATTTAATAGCGAAAACTGCGTATCGACAGCAGACAGCAACATAATACGGGGTTTATGTGTGGACAGCAGGCAGGGACAGTTCTAGTGCGTAAACTGTGTATGGTGTGGACAGAAGGCAGGGCCAGTCCCAGTCCTTTAACTGGGTATGGGGTTGGGGTGTATGATAGCTGCCAGTACGGTGTACGGCGTTATGGTGTGGACAGCAGGCATCGCCAGTTCCATTCCTGTAACTGGGTATGGGGTTGGGGTGTGTGACAGATGCCAGGGCCTGTTCAAGAGTGAAAACTTGTTGCTGGGTTGTCGTGCAGACAGTACCGGGGCCAGTTCAAGCGTGCTAAGTGGGTAAAGGGTTGGTGTGTGGACAGCAGGCAGGGACAGTTCTTGTACGTAAACTGTGTATGGTGTGGACAGAAGGCAGGGCCAGTCCCAGTCCTTTAACTGGGTATGGGGTTGGGGTGTATGATAGCTGCCAGGGCCGGTTCAAGAGCGAAAACTGTGTACGGGGTTGGGACGTGGACAGCAGGCAGACCCAGTTCAAGCGTGCTAACGGGGTTCCTGTGTGGATAGAAGGCAAGGCCAGTTTGTGTGCTACCACTTGGTCTGAGATTGAGGGTGTGGACAGTAGGCAGGAGCAGTTCCAGTCGTCTAACTGGGTATGGGTTTCGTGTGTGGACAGCAGGCAGGGACAGTTCTAGTGCATAAACTGTGTATGATGTGGACAGAAGGCATGGCCAGTTCCAGTCATTTAACTGGGTCTGGAGTTGGAGTGTATGATAGCTGCCAGGGTCGGTTCTAGAGCGAAAACTGGATACAGTGATGGGGTATGGACAGCAGACAGGGCCAGTTGAAGTGCACTCAGTGGGTACGGGGTTAGGGTGTAGACAGCTGCCATTGCCAGTTCAAGAGCGACAATTGGGTACCAGGTTGGTGTGTGGACAGCATGCAGGGCCAGTTCAAAAGCATAAACTGGATACAGTGATGGGGTATGGACAGCAGGCAGAGCCAGTTCAAATGCGCTCACTGGGTACAGAGTTGGGGTGTAGACAGCTGGCAGGGCTCATACTCATACTTTCATGTGTGTTCAGACAGCAACATAATAAAATAAAGAAAAGAGCTACTCTTTTTCATACGACTAAATTTGTCGCCTCCACGTCGCTCATTGCCTGAAATAGGGGTGTGATCCCTGAACAGCAGGAAGGGCCAGTTCATACTTACTCACTAGGTACAGGGTTGGAGAATGGATACCTTTCAGGGCCACTTCAAGTTCAAAAACTGAGTACGGGGTTGGGGTGTGAACAACAAGCAGGACCGGGTCAAGTGCGCTCACTGGGAATACGGTTGGGTTGTGTGGACAGTTGTCAGGGCCGGTTCAAGAGTGAAAACTTGTTGCTGGGTTGTCGTGCGGACAGTACCAGGTCCAGTTCAAGCGTGCTAATTGGGTAAAGGGTTGGTGTGTGGACGGCAGGCAGGGCCAGTTCTAGTGCATAAATGGTGTATGGTGTGGACAGAAGGCAGGACCAGTTCCAGTCCTCTAACTGGGTACGGAGTTGTGGTGTGGATAGCAGGCAGGGCCAGTTAGAGTACTCTCGCTTGGTCTGAGATTCTGGGTATTGACAGTAGCCAGGGCCAGTTGCAGTCCTCTAACTGGGTATGGGGTTGAGATGTGTGACATCTGCCAGGTCCGGTTCAATATCGAAAATTGAATACGGGGTTGGTGTGTGCACAGCAGCCAGGAACAGTTCTAGTGCGTAAACAGTGTATGGTGTGGATAGAACGCAGGGCCAGTTCCAGTCCTCTAACTGGGTATAGGGTTAGAGTGTGATAGCCGCCAGAGCCGGTTCAAGAGCGAAAACTGGGTACGGGGTTGTGGTGTGGATAGCAGGCAGAGCCAATTCGAGTGCTCTCACTTGGTCTGAGATTCGGGGTGTGGACGGCAGGCAGGGCCAGTTCCAGTTGTCTAACTGGGTATGGTGTTGGGGTGTGTGACAGCTGCCAGGGCCGATTTAATAGCGAAAACTGCGTACGGGGTTTATGTGTGGACAGCAGGCAGCGACAATTCTAGTGCGTAAACTGTGTATAATGTGGACAGAAGCTGGGCCAGTCCCAGTCCTTTAACTGGGTATGGGGTTGGGGTGTATGATAGCTGCCAGGGCCGGTTCAAGAGCGCAAACGGGGTACGGGGTTGGGACGTGGACAGCAGGCAGGGCCAGTTCAAGCATGCCTACTGTGTATTGCATTATGGTGTGGACAGCAGGCATCGCCAGTTCCTTTCCTGTAACTGGGTATGGAGTTGGGGTGTGTGACAGATGCCAGGGCCGGTTCAGTAGCGAAAACAGTATAGGGGTTTGGGACATGGACAGCAGGCACTACCAGTTCAAGTGCGCTCACTGGGTATGGGGTTGGGGCGTGTGACAGCTGCCAGGGCCCGTTCAAGAGTGAAAACTTGTTACTGGGTTGTCGTGTCGTAAAGAAAAAAGGTACTCTTTTTCATAGGACTAAATTTGTCGCCTCCACGTCTGTCATTGCCTGAAATAGGGGTGTGATCCCTGAACAGCAGGCAGGGCCAGTTCATGCTTACTCACTGGATACAGGGTTGGAGAGTGGATACCTTTCAGGGCCACTTCAAGGTCAAAAACTGAGTACGGGGTTGGGGTGTGAACAAGAAGCAGGATCGGGTCAAGTGCGCTCACTGGGAATAGGGTTGGGGTGTGTGGACAGCTGCCAGGGCCGGTTCAAGAGTGAAAACTTCTTGCTGGGTTGTCGTGCGAACAGTACCAGGGCCAGTTCAAGCATGCTAAGTGGGTAAAGGGTTAGTGTGTGGACAGCAGGCAGGGCCATTTCTAGTGCGTAAACGGTATATGGTGTGGACAGAAGGCAGGGCCAGTTCCAGTTTTCTAACTGGGTATGGGGTTAGGGTGTGTGACAGCTGCCAGGGCCGGTTCAAGAGCGAAAACTGGGTACGGGGTTGGGACGTGGACAGCAGGCAGGCTCAGTTGAAGCGTGCTAACTGGGTACGGGGTTGCGGTGTGGATAGCAGGCAGGGACAGTTCGAGTGCTCTCAATTGGTCAGAAATTCAGGGTGTAGACATCAGGCAGGGACAGTTCTAGTGCGTAAACGGTGTATGGTATGGACAGAAGGCAGGACCAGTTCCAGTCCTCTGACTGGGTATGGGGTTAGGGTGTGTGACAGCTGCCAGGGCCGGTTCAAGAGCGAAAACTGGGTCCGGGTTTGCGGTGTGGATAGCCAGTGAGGGCCAGTTCGAGAGCTCTCACTTGGTCTGAGATTTGGAGTGTAGACAGCAGGCAGGACCAGTTCCAGTCGTCTAACTGGGTATGTGGTTGGGGTGTGTCACAGCTACCAGGGCCGGTTCAATAGCGAAAACTGGATTCGGGGTTCGTGTGTGGACAGCAGGCAGGGACAGTTCTAGTGCGTAAACTGTGTGTGGTGTGGGCAGAAGGCAGGGCCAGTCCCAGTCCTTTAACTGGGTATGGGGTTGGTGTGTATGATGGTGCCAGGGCCGGTTCAAGGGCGAAAACTGGGTGCGGGGTTGGGACGTGGACAGCAGGCAGACCCAGTACAATCGTTCTAACTGGGTACGGGGTTCCGGTGTAGATAGCAGGCAGGGCCAGTTTGAGTGCTACCACTTGGTCTGATATTGAGGGTGTGGACAGCAGGCAGGGCTAGTTCCAGTCATTTAACTGGGTGTGGAGTTGGAGTGAATGATAGCTGCCAGGGCCGGTTCAAGAGCGAAAACTGGGTACGAGGTTGGGGTGTGGACAGGAGGCATGGCCAGTTCAAGCATGCCTACCGTGTACGGGGTTGTGGTATGGACAGCAGGCATGGCCAGTTCCCTTCCTGTACCTGGGTATGTGGTTGGGGTGTGAGACAGACGCCAGGGCCGGTTCAAGAGTGAAAACTTGTTGCTGGGTTGTCGTGTGGACAGTACCAGTGCCAGTTCAAGCCTGCTAAGTGGGTAAAGGGTTGGTGTGTGGACAGCAGGCAGGGCCATTTCTAGTACTTAAACGGTGTATGGTGTGGACAGAAGGCAGGGCCAGTTCCAGTCCTCTAACTGTGTATGGGGTTAGGGTGTATGAGAGCTGCCAGGGCCGGTTCAACAGCGAAAACTATGTCCGGGGTTGCGGTGTGAATAGCAGTGAGGGCAAGTTTGAGTGCTCTCATTTGGTCTGAGATTCGGGGTGTAGACAGCAGGCAGGGCCAGTTCCAGTTGTCTAACTGGGTATGGGGTTGGGGTGTGTGACAGCCGCCAGGGCCGGTTTAATAGTGAAAACTGCATACGGGGTTGGTGTGTGGACAGCAGGCAGGGACAGTTATAGTGCGTAAAATGTGTCTGGTGTGGAAAGAAGGCAGGGCCAGTTCCAGTCCTTTAACTGGGTATGGGGTTTGGGTGTATGATAGCTGCCAGGGCCGGCTCAAGAGCGAAAACTGGGTACGGGGTTGGGACGTGGACAGCAGGCAGGCTCAGTTGAAGCGTGCTAACTGGGTACGGGGTTGCGGTGTGGATAGCAGACAGGGCCAGTTCGAGTGCTCTCAATTGGTCTGAGATTCAAGGTGTAGACAGCAGGCAGGGCCAGTTCCAGTTTTCTAACTGGGTAAAGGGTTGGTGTGTGGACAGCAGGCAGGGCCGTTTTAATAGCAAAACTGGGTACGGTGTTGGTGTGTGGTTAGCAGGCAGTGCCAGTTCAAATGCACTCACTGGTTTCAGGGTTAGGGTGTGGACAGCAGGCAGGGCAAGTTCAAGAATGGGTACTGGGTTAGGGTGTAGACAGCTGCCACTGCCAGTTGAAGAGCGACAATTGGGTACGAGGTTGGCGTATCGACAGCATGGTTTTATCTCGTTCCAACACTGGCAAACTCAGCGTGTCCCCGATGTGGCTCTTAAATACTGGAAGCTCAACGTATGTTTTTATTTGTTTCAAATTATTTCCGTGCTTATTTCCAATTGGGTGGCATTTAGCTCAGTCGTTGGAGTGCTCGCTTTCAGGTGCTTGCATCACAGGATCGAACGACTTCAGTGGATCCATTCAGCTGACCGGGTTATTTTTTGTTCCAACCAGTGCACCACAACTGGTCAAAGGCTGTTGTATGTGCTTTCCTGTCTGTGGGAATGTGCATATAAAAGATCCCTACCTGCATAAGCCAAAATGTAGCGGGTTTCTTCTGATGACAATGAGTCAGAATTACCAAATATTTGACATCCAATAGCCGATGATTAATTAATCAATGTGCTCCAGTGATGTCGTTAACAAAACACCCTACCATACACTGTTGTTTTTTGTTTTTTTTTATGTTTTTCGTTTTGTTTTCATTGATTAGTATGATATTGGCTTTATTTTTATTACTGATCTATAAACTGTTTCGATGGTTTGACCATAACGATTGTCTGTGGCGTAACGTACTCAGTGATCTCTGTCGGTGGGTCCATTGAACTATTTCGCGTTCAAGCCAGTGCACCAAGACTGGTATATCAAAGACCTTGGGATGTGTTATCCTGTTTCTGTGCAAATAAAAGATCCCTTGCTACGAATGGAAAAATGTATCGAGTTTCCTTTCTTAGACTATATGTCAAAGTTACCAAATGTTTGACATCCAATAGCCAATGATTAATAAATCAATGTACTCTAGTGTTGTCATTAAAGAAAACAAACTTTTAACAAACTTCTTTTAGATACAAATTCGGTATGTTATGTTGATACGCGTCCTTGTGTCATAAATGCGTCATAGTGTATCATAAAGGCATCATCGTGTCTCATAATACGTCGCTTTCACTACCATAGTTTGACACCCAATAGCCGATGTATTTTTCGTGCTGGGGTGTCGTTAAACATTAATTCATTCATTCATTCATTCATTCATAATGCGTCGCTTATCTCATATCTGATGCATTGCCATTGGTCGTCAACTACCTTTCTTTGATACTCAGTAGCCGATCTGGGTTTTTTTAATGATATGGTATCATTGTCTATTCAATTTAATGTTTTGACTCACTCACTCATAGGGCGGGGCGTAACCCAGTGGTAAAGCGCTCGCTTGATGCGCGGTCGGTCTAGGATCAATCCCCGTCGGTCGGCCCATTGGTCTATTTCTCGCTTCATCCAGTGCACCACGACTGGTATATGAAAGACTATGGTATGTGCTATCATGTCTGTGGGATGGTGTGTATAAAAGTTCCCTTGCTACTAATAGAAAAAAAGGTAGCTGGTTTCCTCTGTAAGACTATTTTGAGAAATTACCAAATGTAATGTTAAACAAAACTAACTTTAATTTTAACAATGACTCACTGTCGTCTCAATTCTAGAACCAGCTTATATGGCACGTCAGATTATGACAAAGCCTCTTTTAACGAAACCAGGCATGTCTGTAAGGACGAGTGGTGGTGGTGGTGGTGGTGGTGGTGGTGGTGATGTTTGTAGGGTCAAACCCTCTATTCAAGAAAATGTTCTTTTTAAAATGTATTTTAAATCTTTGGGTGTTTTTAAAAATATTTTAATGTAACTGGGGAAGCATGATTCCTCCAAAACTAAAATTCCCTCGCCAGTCTTGTCTCCCCACATCCTGACACAATTCCCTACCCACCCCCACCCCCTCCAAATTGTATATTTCGTATGACACAACTACATTTTCGACTATTAAAGCGAAAAAAGTAATTAACTTTATTTGAAGTAATACATTGGTTCATTTACATCATCTTCTTGACGACTGGTTTGCGTTCAGGACCTGCTGCATTTTAATGTGTAACTCTTCTCAATACGAACAGCGGCGCCAACCTTGACGCCGTGGACGTCAGTGCAGAAACACGTTGATCCTCTGCACTGGACCGCCTCGTACCCGCCTTCTTTGGTGCAGCTGTAGTACAAACCTATCAGTCCTGTCTCCATGTACTCAGCGGCCACCCTGGCACACTCTGGAAAAGAAATCAAATGACAAATAGTTAAAAGTTTAAAGGCGCAGACCCTAGTTTCAGACCGTGAAAATGGACATTAAGTTATTTTGTGGGGTTTTAATCAGCAGACCTGCAACACACATTTGGAAAAGAGAAGCAAAAGTCTGTGATCTTTAATCAAGGAAATACCGTCTAAAACTAACTTGAGCTTGTCTCGATAACCATAACTTCTCAGACATGCATTTTTAGAAAGATAAAAAATGCATTTTGGGGTATTGCAAAAAGCAAGATGGTAAGAACCACTTCAGGTGTACAAACATTAATATTCTAAATCATAAAATGTAAGTACCTTTAATTCAAATTTAAAAAACCGGCTTTAATAGTGAAAATATGCCGTAGTGTTTAAACACTAGGGTATGTCTCTTTAAAGTTAAAATTAGTTGGTGGTTTTAACGACACCACTAGAGCACATTGATTAATTAATCATCGGCTATTGGATGTCAAACATTTGGTAAATCTGACACGTAGTCATCAAAAGAAACCCGCTATATTTTGTCCTAATGCAGCAAGGGATTTGACCATTTGTTGTGCACTGATTGGAACCTGAAAAAAACAATTCAGTTGAATGGATCCACTGAGGTGGTTCGATCCTGCGACACAAGCACTTGAAGTGGGCGCTCAACTGACTGAGCTAAATCCCGCCCCAACTGACAAATTAATATCGGGGGATGTAAACATTAACTGGTTACTGTCTTAAAGGTCCTATGTCAAAGTGAAAATTACAATATTTTGTTTATTTTCGCATTTATTTGTAATAAATAACTGCAAATTAAGCGATCCCAAGCATAATCGTTCCATAATTAACTAAAGAATAGTAATGTTTTAAAACTCTTGTACAGGACGATTCAATTCAACTGAATTTAATGTCAAACAATCTGGTGTCAGCAAACATAGATTTAAAAATTATATTACGTCAACAACAAAAACAACAATTAATAATAGTAATGATATGAATGTACAGGCCATACAAGAGGGGTTTCCCGAATACTTTGTGGCTAAATATAGAATGTTCACCATCTTTGGGTTTTTTGTCAGCTGCCTGCGTATACATAAAACAGTGACGTCACTAGTTAATGCGTGTGACACACTCTCAAGATTCCTCCCTAATATACATATTTTTCTACTAGTAAATGGAATTATTTGGTTGTGATTTTTGTATAGGCATCTATCTAGCTAAAGGTATACTCTTTATGTTTCAAAGCAAAACTTAATAAATATATTTGGCGGGAACCGCCATTATTGGAACTTTGACATAACGACTTTAACATATTGGTTTTATCGTGTGACGGTTAGAATAACGAGTGTTTTAAAATACCTCGAAGTGGTAGTGTTACGCTATGGGCAGTGCAATACATGGTTGGTTGGTCTTTTGTTGCTTTGGGTTGGTTTTTATTTTCATATTATTTATCTGTTTTCATTGTTTAATTTTCTGTTTTTCACTTTTTTTTAAAAATGCATTTTTAAAATTATGTTCATTATTTGGGCCCATCCCCACTATAATTTCCCTGCGCAACAACTGTAAACTAAATAAAAGTATATTATTTTGTTGGAAATAAACAAATACAGTGACGTGCCACTAGTAATCAGACATGCAGTTCCTTTAACTCCCTAAATATGACATGAGCTATGAACCGCAAGCCTATGGCATGAGCTATGAACCCAAGCCTCTGCGTTATGCCTAGGTCACATATGATGCTGCCGCCGCACGGTTCTGCGGTCTGCGGTTTGTAGATGGGATTTTTACAAATCGTACGGCTTTGCGGGCTGCGGAAGCAGTGTTCACAAATGTTACGGGGGAATGGGAACTCTATTTACGTGCCCCTATCCACAAGGGTTCAGGCACGCCCACCCCGGATTTAGCCTCTGACTTCGCCAGTGACCAATTCCGGGGTCCGCACGGCAATCGTAAAAGTCATGAAATCAAAATGCGTGAGGAGACCGCAAGGCGCTAGTTAACAAACCGCGAGGCGCCTTCGCAAGGCGCCGTAAAGTCGTGCACGGCCGCCGTACGATATTTAGAACATCGTACGACCATCTCACGGAGGCCGCAAGACCACCGTGAGGTGACAGTAAGGAGGCCTCACGGTTGTTGCGGCTGCCGTACGATTTTCTAGGCACACCAGACAGGGTAAAAACCGTAAGGTGACCTTGAGGTGACCTTGAGATACTATATGCGGCGGGGTTGCGGCCTACGGCCTTGCGATTTCCGAAAAAAAGTTTAATGTCAAATTTAAAAAATCGTAAACCCCTGCGACAAGCAAAAAACCTTGAGATCGCCTCACGGCTACCGTATTCTACCGTGCGGCCACCGCACAGTTATGCAATTGTGGGGACTTACGGCCGACGCCAACACGTCGCAGGCCATTTGTGACCAAGGCATTAGTACAGTGCAACCTATACGTTATTGGTTAATAATACCCGAAGATAATTAAAATTAAAACATCAACTTTTAGTGTCATTATTTTTAAGAATGTTTTAAATTTAATTATAATGTTTTTCTTTCGCTCGTTAGATACGTTTTAAAACAACTCGATACATGGTATATAACGGACACTCATGATGTATTCTCTACATCTATATCTCACAACGGTGATAGATGTTATTATTCCATTTTATCCTGTTCAGGCCGAATTAACTTGCTATTCTCTATTTATCCTGCAACCACTGTTTCTATTGACCGATTAAAGCAAAGTCGTATACTAGCAGATTATGTGACATGACACGCATAGCTACATTACAAAATCGCTCATTTGACCTCTAGGTCATCGTACAATGTAGCTGAAATAACAGAAATATGTTAAATGGTCTGCAGGAATATACACAATAACTAGTTAATGATGTTGGATACCTGCTTTATCCCGCGAAGGTAAGAATGGGAAATTCCAGGAGGCTCTATTAAGTGGAAAAGCTATTATTTCTGTTATTTCAGCCACATCGTACGATGATCTACCATAGGCACTTGATGACATGATAATTTAAAGTTACATTCTCTGGTTACCATATTATAACATCATGTACAAATGTGAAATACAAGCTCAAGTGCACTTTTAAAAAAGTCGTGTGTGTTCGCTATGAACGGATATCGTCAAACGTATACGCTTGATTCGTCGCCTGTGCCGCCATAGCTCGGCAAAGCACAAACGACAGCCTGTTGTCAGTTTCAGTTAACACGTGCGTTTGCCGATTTCAAATTGTAGGTTTCGTCTCAAAAATTTAAAAGAGAAATCTTGCGCTGTACGAAGAACGTTCGGTTGAGGATACGGTATTAGAGTCTTTAGTTAAAACCGGTTTGATCTTGACAACGTATTATCGACAGTCGTACCTTCCTATTTCAGAATTGTTATTTTATGAAGTGTTAGTAGAACTTTCAAAGTTTAGTTTGTATATAGTAACACATTAATCATGTATATATTTTTAAAATAAAATATACTAAAGTAGACATGAATGTTTCCACTTCTTAATTTTACGTGTTAAAATCGACAAATTCAAATAAATATTATTTTGTTTGGAAAGGGTAAAGTTGAGGGGGGGGGGGGTTGTTTAACGACATCAAAGATAAAGCATATTGATTTAATAATCATCCGACCCCATACAACCGTAAATAAAATGTGTTGAGTGCGTCGTTAAATAAAACATATCCTATCCTTCCTTCCATCTGCTGTTGGATGTCTAACATTTGGTAATTTTGACATATAATCTTAGAGAGGAATCGGGTGCATGTGCAGGGCGAGGGTATTGGAGGTCGAAACCCTTACTTGCCCAAGCTTAAACGAAAACTGAAATGTATTTTTTGGGGGAGCATGGCCCCATATAAACTTCGCTTAACACAGTCTATAACCCCAACCCCGCTGAAATCCCTGCACACGCGCCTTGGAAACCCGCTACATTTTTTTTTAGCAAGGCATTGTTTATATGTACCATCCCACAGACAGGATATCACATACCATGATTTTTTTGTATACCCGCCGATGGGGATCGATCCTAGACTGACCGCGCATTTCCAAAAAACACCTTTTTAGGTCTAAGTAATGAATAAAAATAACATATAGTCTTGAAAAATGTTACGTAAATCGAACACAGTACCCTCTTCCTCTACCCCTAGAGCGTTACGTAATTAGTAACACCCCCTTACATGTAACGCGTACGCTAACAGATGGCCACTGTCAAAATTTCAAGGCAAATCCCCCACTGACCGACCCCTGGAAAGGCGTTGTACCATACCTCTGTGGATATAAATATGTTTTGGAGATATGAGACGACCCCTCAATCAAGACAGTTAAATTTGTTCAAAAATTGCGAAATCTCACGTGATCTCTTGTTGGGGAATTCTATACTTGTGATAAGCCAATGAAAAGCGAGATCAGTACCAAACCGTCAAAAGTGTTCCACTTTCAAAATCATAGCTTTGTTTTTGACCTGGATAAGCCAGCGTAGTGAAACCAATGCGGAGTGCGGCGTCATATATGCACCAAACGTAATTGGATTTTCTGTTCTATATGCTTAAATAATAAAAATATTCCAGGGAATGTAGTTTTAATTATTCTCAATATACCACAATATAACCCTCCCCCCCCCCCCCAAACAAAAAAACAACAAAAAAAAACAAACAAAAAAAACATCAACAACAAAAAAACAAAAAAACAACAACAAACAAACAAACAAAAAACCCTAAGGCACGCACTAGCCTACATACAAAAAAAAGGAGAAATGTTTTATTTAACGACGCACTCAACACATTGTATTTACGGTTATATGGCGTCAGACATATGGTTAAGGACCACAAAGATATTGAGAGAGGAAACCCGCTGTCGCCACTTCATGAGCTACTCTTTTTCGATTAGCAGCAAGGGATCTTTTATATGCACCATCCCACAGACAGGGTAGTACACACCAAAGCCTTTGATATACCAGTCGTGGTGCACTGGCTGGAATGAGAAATAGCCCAATGAGCCCACCGACGGGGATCGATCCCACACCGACCGCGCATCGAGCGAACGCTGTATCCTTGCAATATGGGTTTTGGCGCGGATAAGCAACAATTTAGCGTAGTGTAAAAATAACGATGTTTTTCTTGTTATTATTTAGAGAGACATAACCTAATGTATATATATAATTAAAACATAAACATTAAATTCAATATATAGTGAGATTTTTAGTTTTAGTTTAAGTTACATATGCATACTGTAACCTTCTTGATGCGGTATGTATTTTGACGCGGAACATCCAGATAACGTGAATGACCAATATTCAAGAAAAACAACTCCAAACAATTGGAAATGATGTGTGGTGGTACATGTAGTACACATGGAACGGGGCCCAGATAAACTAGAAGGTAGTACACAGGGAACTGGGCCCAGATAAACTAGAAGGTAGTACACCTGGAACGGGGCCCAGGTAAACTAGAATGTAGTACACAGGGAACTGGGCCCAGGTAAACTAGAAGGTAGTACACAGGGAACTGGGCCAAGATAAACTAGAAGGTAGTACACCTGGAACGGGGCCCAGGTAAACTACAAGGTAGTACACAGGGAACTGGGCCCAGGTAAATTAGAAGGTAGTACACAGGGAATGGGGGCCAGATAAACTAGAATGTAGTACACCTGGAACGGGGCCCAGATAAACTAGAAGGTAGTACACCTGGAACGGGGCCCAGGTAAACTAGAAGGTAGTACACAGGGAACTGGGCCCACGTAAACTAGAAGGTAGTACACCTGGAACGGGGCCCAGGTAAACTAGAATGTAGTACACCTGGAACGGGGCCCAGATAAACTAGAATGTAGTACACCTGGAACTGGGCCCAGGTAAACTAGAATGTAGTACACCTGGAACGGGGCCCAGGTAAACTAGAAGGTAATACACAGGGAACGGGGCCCAGGTAAACTAGAAGGTAGTACACCTGGAACGGGGCCCAGGTAAACTAGAAGGTAGTACACAGGGAATGGGGCCCAGGTAAACTAGAAGGTAGAACACCTGGGACGGGGCCCAGGTAAACTAGAATGTAGTACACCTGGAACGGGGCCCAGGTAAACTAGAATGTAGTACACAGGGAACTGGGCCCAGGTAAACTAGAATGTAGTACACCTGGAACAGGGCCCAGGTAAACTAGAAGGTAGTACACCTGGAACGGGGCCCAGGTAAACTAGAATGTAGTACACCTGGAACAGGGCCCAGGTAAACTAGAAGGTAGTACACAGGGAATGGGGCCCAGGTAAACTACAAGGTAGTACACAGGGAATGGGGGCCATGTAAACTAGAATGTAGTACACCTGGAACGGGGCCCAGGTAAACTAGAATGTAGTACACCTGGAACGGGGCCCAGGTAAACTAGAAGGTAGTATACAGGGAATGGGGCCCTGGTAAACTAGAAGTACGGGGCCCAGGTAAACTAGAATGTAGTACACAGGGAACTGGGCCCAGGTAAACTAGAATGTAGTACACAGGGAACTGGGCCCAGGTAAACTAGAAGGTAGTACACCTGGAACGGGGCCCAGGTAAACTAGAATGTAGTACACCTGGAACGGGGCCCAGATAAACTAGAAGGTAGTACACAGGGAATGGGGCCCAGGTAAACTACAACATAGTACACAGGGAATGGGGGCCAGGTAAACTAGAATGTAGTACACCTGGAACGGGGCCCAGGTAAACTAGAATGTAGTACACCTGGAACGGGGCCCAGGTAAACTAGAAGGTAGTACACAGGGAATGGGGCCCAGGTAAACTAGAAGGTAGTACACCTGGAACGGGGCCCAGGTAAACTAGAATGTAGTACACCTGGAACGGGGCCCAAGTAAACTAGAAGGTAGTACACAGGGAATGGGGCCCAGGTAAACTAGAAGGTAGTACACCTGGAACGGGGCCCAGGTAAACTAGAATGTAGTACACAGGGAACTGGGCCCAGGTAAACTACAAGGTAGTACACAGGGAACGGGGCCCAGGTAAACTAGAATGTAGTACACCTGGAACGGGGCCGAGGTAAACTAGAAGGTAGTACACAGGGAATGTGGCCCAGGTAAACTAGAAGGTAGAACACCTGGGACGGGGCCCAGGTAAACTAGAATGTAGTACACCTGGAACGGGGCCCAGGTAAACTAGAATGTAGTACACAGGGAACTAGGCCCAGGTAAACTAGAAGGTAGAACACCTGGGACGGGGCCCAGGTAAACTAGAATGTAGTACACCTGGAACGGGGCCCAGGTCAACTAGAAGGTAGTACACAGGGAATGGGGCCCAGGTAAACTACAAGGTAGTACACAGGGAATGGGGGCCAGGTAAACTAGAATGTAGTACACCTGGAACGGGGCCCAGGTAAACTAGAATGTAGTACACCTGGAACGGGGCCCAGGTAAACTAGAAGGTAGTATACAGGGAATGGGGCCCTGGTAAACTAGAAGTATGGGGCCCAGGTAAACTAGAATGTAGTACACAGGGAACTGGGCCCAGGTAAACTAGAATGTAGTACACAGGGAATGGGGCGCAGGTAAACTAGAATGTAGTACACCTGGAACGGGGCCCAGATAAACTAGAAGGTAGTACACAGGGAATGGGGTCCAGGTAAACTACAAGGTAGTACACAGGGAATGGGGGCCAGGTAAACTAGAATGTAGTACACCTGGAACGGGGCCCAGGTAAACTAGAATGGAGTACACTTGGAACGGGGCCCAGGTAAACTAGAAGGTAGTACACGGGGAATGGGGCGCAGGTAAACTAGAATGTAGTACACCTGGAACGGGGCCCAGGTAAACTAGAATGTAGTACACCTGGAACGGGGCCCAGGTAAACTAGAAGGTACTACACAGGGAACGGGACCCAGGTAAACTAGAAGGTAGTACACCTGGAACGGGGCCCAGGTAAACTAGAAGGTACTACACAGAGAACGGGGCCCAGGTAAACTAGAAGGTAGTACACCTGGAACGGGGCCCCGGTAAACTAGAAGGTAGTACACCTGGAACTGGGCCCAGGTAAACTAGAAGGTAGTACACAGGGAACGGGGCCCAGGTAAACTAGAAGGTAGTACACAGGGAACGGGGCCCAGGTAAACTAGAAGGTAGTACACCTGGAACGGGCCCAGGTAAATTAGAAGGTAGTACACAGGGAACGGGGACAAGGTAAACTAGAAGGTAGTTCACCTGGAACGGGGCTACTACACAGGGAACGGGGCCCAGGTAAACTAGAAGGTAGTACACAGGGAACGGGGCCCAGGTAAACTAGAAGGTAGTACACAGGGAACGGGGCTACTACACAGGGAACGGGGCCCAGGTAAACTAGAAGGTAGTACACCTGGAACGGGCCCAGGTAAACTAGAAGGTAGTACACCTGGAACGGGGCTACTACACAGGGAACGGGGCCCAGGTAAACTGGAAGGTACTACACAGGGAACGGGGCTACTACACAGGGAACGGGGCCCAGGTAAACTAGAAGGTAGTACACCTGGAACGGGCCCATGTAAACTAGAAGGTAGTACACCTGGAACGGGCCCAGGTAAACTAGAAGGTAGTACACCTGGAACGGGCCCAGGTAAACTAGAAGGTAGTACACAGGGAACGGGGCCCAGGTAAACTAGAAGGTAGTACACCTGGAACGGGGCTACTACACAGGGAACGGGGCGCAGGTAAACTAGAAGGTAGTACAACTGGAACGGGGCCCAGGTAAACTAGAAGGTAGTACACCTGGAACGGGGCCCAGGTAAACTAGAAGGTAGTACACCTGGAACTGGGCCCAGGTAAACTAGAATGTAGTACACCTGGAACGGAGCCCAGATAAACTAGAAGGTACTACACCTGGAACGGGGCCCAGGTAAACTAGAAGGTACTACACCTGGAACGGGGCCTAGGTAAACTAGCATGTAGTACACCTGGAACTTGGCCCAGGTAAACTAGAAGGTAGTACACCTGGAAGGGGCGAGGTAAACTAGAAGGTAGTACACAGGGAACGGGGCCCATGTAAACTAGAAGGTAGTACACCTGGAACGGGGCTACTACACCTGGAACGGGGCCCAGGTAAACTAGAAGGTACTACACAGGGAACGGGGCCTAGGTAAACTAGAAGGTAGTACACCTGGAACGGGGCCCAGGTAAACTAGAAGGTAGTACACCTGGAACTGGGCCCAGGTAGACTAGAATGTAGTACACCTGGAACGGGGCCCAGGTAAACTAGAAGGTAGTACACCTGGAACGGGGCCCAGGTAAACTAGAAGGTGTTACACCTGGAACTGGGCCCAGGTAGACTAGAATGTAGTACACCTGGAACGGGGCCCAGGTAAACTAGAAGGTAGTACACCTGGAACGGGGCCCAGGTAAACTAGAAGGTGTTACACCTGGAACGGGGCCCAGGTAAACTAGAAGGTAGTACACCTGGAACTCGGCCCAAGTAAACTAGAAGGTAGTACACCTGGAACTTCGCCCAGGTAAACTAGAATGTAGTACATCTGGAACGGGGCCCAGGTGAACTAGAAGGTAGTGCACCTGGAACGGGGCCCAGGTAAACTAGAAGGTAGTACACCTGGAACTGGGCCCAGGTAAACTAGAATGTAGTACACCTGGAACGGGGCCCAGGTAAACTAGAAGGTAGTACACCTGGAACGGGGCCCAGGTAAACTAGAAGGTAGTACACCTGGAACTGGGCCCAGGTAAACTAAAATATAGTACACAGGGAACTGGGCCCAGGTAAACTAGAAGGTAATACACAGGGAACGGGGCCCAGGTAAACTATAAGGTAGTACACCTGGAACGGGGCCCAGGTAAACTAGAAGGTAGTACACAGGGAATGGGGCCCAGGTAAACTAGAAGGTAGAACACCTGGGACGGGGCCCAGGTAAACTAGAATGTAGTACACCTGGAACGGGGCCCAGGTAAACTAGAATGTAGTACACAGGGAACTGGGCACAGGTAAACTAGAATGTAGTACACCTGGAACAGGGCCCAGGTAAACTAGAAGGTAGTACACCTGGAACGGGGCCCAGGTAAACTAGAATGTAGTACACCTGGAACAGGGCCCAGGTAAACTAGAAGGTAGTACACAGGGAATGGGGCCCAGGTAAACTACAAGGTAGTACACAGGGAATGGGGGCCATGTAAACTAGAATGTAGTACACCTGGAACGGGGCCCAGGTAAACTAGAATGTAGTACACCTGGAACGGGGCCCAGGTAAACTAGAAGGTAGTATACAGGGAATGGGGCCCTGGTAAACTAGAAGTACGGGGCCCAGGTAAACTAGAATGTAGTACACAGGGAACTGGGCCCAGGTAAACTAGAATGTAGTACACAGGGAACTGGGCCCAGGTAAACTAGAAGGTAGTACACCTGGAACGGGGCCCAGGTAAACTAGAATGTAGTACACCTGGAACGGGGCCCAGATAAACTAGAAGGTAGTACACAGGGAATGGGGCCCAGGTAAACTACAACATAGTACACAGGGAATGGGGGCCAGGTAAACTAGAATGTAGTACACCTGGAACGGGGCCCAGGTAAACTAGAATGTAGTACACCTGGAACGGGGCCCAGGTAAACTAGAAGGTAGTACACAGGGAATGGGGCCCAGGTAAACTAGAAGGTAGTACACCTGGAACGGGGCCCAGGTAAACTAGAATGTAGTACACCTGGAACGGGGCCCAAGTAAACTAGAAGGTAGTACACAGGGAATGGGGCCCAGGTAAACTAGAAGGTAGTACACCTGGAACGGGGCCCAGGTAAACTAGAATGTAGTACACAGGGAACTGGGCCCAGGTAAACTACAAGGTAGTACACAGGGAACGGGGCCCAGGTAAACTAGAATGTAGTACACCTGGAACGGGGCCGAGGTAAACTAGAAGGTAGTACACAGGGAATGGGGCCCAGGTAAACTAGAAGGTAGAACACCTGGGACGGGGCCCAGGTAAACTAGAATGTAGTACACCTGGAACGGGGCCCAGGTAAACTAGAATGTAGTACACAGGGAACTAGGCCCAGGTAAACTAGAAGGTAGTACACCTGGAACGGGGCCCAGGTAAACTAGAATGTAGTACACCTGGAACGGGGCCCAGGTCAACTAGAAGGTAGTACACAGGGAATGGGGCCCAGGTAAACTACAAGGTAGTACACAGGGAATGGGGGCCAGGTAAACTAGAATGTAGTACACCTGGAACGGGGCCCAGGTAAACTAGAATGTAGTACACCTGGAACGGGGCCCAGGTAAACTAGAAGGTAGTATACAGGGAATGGGGCCCTGGTAAACTAGAAGTATGGGGCCCAGGTAAACTAGAATGTAGTACACAGGGAACTGGGCCCAGGTAAACTAGAATGTAGTACACATGGAACTGGGCCCAGGTAAACTAGAAGGTAGTACACCTGAAACGGGGCCCAGGTAAACTAGAATGTAGTACACCTGGAACGGGGCCCAGATAAACTAGAAGGTAGTACACAGGGAATGGGGCCCAGGTAAACTACAAGGTAGTACACAGGGAATGGGGGCCAGGTAAACTAGAATGTAGTACACCTGGAACGGGGCCCAGGTAAACTAGAATGGAGTACACTTGGAACGGGGCCCAGGTAAACTAGAAGGTAGTACACAGGGAATGGGGCGCAGGTAAACTAGAAAGTAGTACACCTGGAACGGGGCCCAGGTAAACTAGAATGTAGTACACCTGGAACGGGGCCCAGGTAAACTAGAAGGTACTACACAGGGAACGGGACCCAGGTAAACTAGAAGGTAGTACACCTGGAACGGGGCCCAGGTAAACTAGAAGGTACTACACAGAGAACGGGGCCCAGGTAAACTAGAAGGTAGTACACCTGGAACGGGGCCCCGGTAAACTAGAAGGTAGTACATCTGGAACTGGGCCCAGGTAAACTAGAAGGTAGTACACAGGGAACGGGGCCCAGGTAAACTAGAAGGTAGTACACAGGGAACGGGGCCCAGGTAAACTAGAAGGTAGTACACCTGGAACGGGCCCAGGTAAATTAGAAGGTAGTACACAGGGAACGGGGCCCAGGTAAACTAGAAGGTAGTTCACCTGGAACGGGGCTACTACACAGGGAACGGGGCCCAGGTAAACTAGAAGGTAGTACACAGGGAACGGGGCCCAGGTAAACTAGAAGGTAGTACACAGGGAACGGGGCTACTACACAGGGAACGGGGCCCAGGTAAACTAGAAGGTAGTACACCTGGAACGGGCCCAGGTAAATTAGAAGGTAGTACACAGGGAACGGGGCCCAGGTAAACTAGAAGGTAGTTCACCTGGAACGGGGCTACTACACAGGGAACGGGGCCCAGGTAAACTAGAAGGTAGTACACAGGGAACGGGGCCCAGGTAAACTAGAAGGTAGTACACAGGGAACGGGGCTACTACACAGGGAACGGGGCCCAGGTAAACTAGAAGGTAGTACACCTGGAACGGGCCCAGGTAAACTAGAAGGTAGTACACCTGGAACGGGGCTACTACACAGGGAACGGGGCCCAGGTAAACTGGAAGGTACTACACAGGGAACGGGGCTACTACACAGGGAACGGGGCCCAGGTAAACTAGAAGGTAGTACACCTGGAACGGGCCCATGTAAACTAGAAGGTAGTACACCTGGAACGGGCCCAGGTAAACTAGAAGGTAGTACACAGGGAACGGGGCCCAGGTAAACTAGAAGGTAGTACACCTGGAACGGGCCCAGGTAAACTAGAAGGTAGTACACAGGGAACGGGGCCCAGGTAAACTAGAAGGTAGTACACCTGGAACGGGGCTACTACACAGGGAACGGGGCGCAGGTAAACTAGAAGGTAGTACACCTGGAACGGGGCCCAGGTAAACTAGAAGGTAGTACACCTGGAACGGGGCCCAGGTAAACTAGAAGGTAGTACACCTGGAACTGGGCCCAGGTAAACTAGAATGTAGTACACCTGGAATGGAGCCCAGATAAACTAGAAGGTACTACACCTGGAACGGGGCCCAGGTAAACTAGAAGGTACTACACCTGGAACGGGGCCCAGGTAAACTAGCATGTAGTACACCTGGAACTTGGCCCAGGTAAACTAGAAGGTAGTACACCTGGAAGGGGCGAGGTAAACTAGAAGGTAGTACACAGGGAACGGGGCCCATGTAAACTAGAAGGTAGTACACCTGGAACGGGGCTACTACACCTGGAACGGTGCCCAGGTAAACTAGAAGGTACTACACAGGGAACGGGGCCTAGGTAAACTAGAAGGTAGTACACCTGGAACGGGGCCCAGGTAAACTAGAAGGTAGTACACCTGGAACTGGGCCCAGGTAGACTAGAATGTAGTACACCTGGAACGGGGCCCAGGTAAACTAGAAGGTAGTACACCTGGAACGGGGCCCAGGTAAACTAGAAGGTGTTACACCTGGAACGGGGCCCAGGTAAACTAGAAGGTAGTACACCTGGAACTCGGCCCAGGTAAACTAGAAGGTAGTACACCTGGAACTTCGCCCAGGTAAACTAGAATGTAGTACATCTGGAACGGGGCCCAGGTGAACTAGAAGGTAGTACACCTGGAACGGGGCCCAGGTAAACTAGAAGGTAGTACACCTGGAACTGGGCCCAGGTAAACTAGAATGTAGTACACCTGGAACGGGGCCCAGGTAAACTAGAAGGTAGTACACCTGGAACTTGACCCAGGTAAACTAGAAGGTAGTACACCTGGAACTGGGCCCAGGTAAACTAGAATGTAGTACACCTGGAAGGGGCCCAGGTAAACTAGGGGCGCACATTTAACCTAACTTGTTTCGTACTTACTGCAGTCCATGGCATTAACATTTAGTTCAGTGATACGATGGTGATAATCAGGGATTTCATCGCCGTTAGGCTTGACGCACCAGCAACTGCAATAAAAGTGTTCATTATAAGAAAATCTACTGTAATAAAATCATATATACATGTTTGCTTGAAAATATATTTTATTGCATAAACAACAAATTAAAAGGATTGGGCATAAGTTTGCCAACTTACTAGGCCCTCTCCTATATACATACAATATAATGTCGGCAATTACTTAATTATAATATAATATTAATGTATACAAAATGTGTATAACAAACAAATTGGAGAAAAAAAGGTATTATGTAGAACAGCATTGTGAAAGAAACTAGAAAAGAAACATGTGTAGTCAAACCGTTATACTGTTTCAATCAAAACGTTGTTTGTTTCATACACTTCTAATGGCGCAGACTCTAGTATTAATTGGTAAAAATGGACACTAAGTTTAGTTAATCTACAAACCCGAAACACACTTGGATAAAGTTACAACATAATGAAACAAGAGTCTGTGACGTTAAAACCGGAAAATATCCTTAAAAACTAGATTAGAACTCGAATCAATAACCGCTACTTGTCAGTCAGTAACAACCAAGCAATTGAAATAAATCACAATGAATCATCTATGTGTGTCAAATAATTATTTATTGCATGAAACTCCAATATTGTCATTTTAGCCTTTTGGTGGCCAACCATAAATCATAAATGTGCTCTGCTGAGAAAATGTACTTAACTTGGAAGTGTTACCCAAACTTTTCCTTAAGACTTTGGCGTACAGAACACGAAAATAAGTTAACTCTCTAAAAGAGAAATGTACGCGTACTACCCCCCAGAGCCAGGACTAGTACAGTAGGTCTCGACATCCGCTTACTTGTGCATTCTGGCTTGTTTTCAGTTGGTTTGTAATAAATAAAATACTAAACTAGCTTACCTGTCATACCATTTTTATGAAACTCGTGAACAGTATCGGTATCTGACGAGCGAAAGCGAGTCAGATACCAAAACTGTTCACTCGTTTCATAAAAATGGTATGACAGGCAAGCTCGTTTAGTATTCTATATATATATTGATTTGAAAATCAATGTCAAGTTTCTTCTTATTTTGGAAGATATATATATATATATATATATATATATATATATATATATATATATATATATATATATATATATATATATATACATATATATATATATATACATCTTCAAAAACCCCAACTTGACAATAATTTTCAAATTTAAATAATAAAAAAACCCTGGTAGACATGATAAAACCCCTGGTAGACAAGACGCCATGGGAAGGGATTACTCTGTACATGCCCGAAACAGTATCTCTTGGAATCCACCTGAAACATGTACACAGGCATATGTGTGACATGGGTGTGGGCAAAATGTCAGTATCGGTTATGACCACCACGAGCCCTAATGACAGCTTGACAAAGGTGACGCATGGAAGCAATCAAACGTTGCACAACACGTTGTGGAATGTTCTACCACTCATGCTGCAGTGCCGTAAGAAGTTGCGGAAGTGTCGGGGTGGGGGTGGGGAGGGGGGGGGGGTTGTGGTGGATTCCAGTGCATCCCATAGATGTTCTATTGGGTTTAAATCCGGCGAACGGGCAGGCCAAGGTAATGTCTGGACGTTGTGGCGCTGCAGAAACTTCTGACTAACACATGCAACATGTATTTGACACTGTCATGCTGAAACATTCCACCGTTGATATTCATGTGCGGAATCTCAATATCTGATGCCCGTCAGTGCACCTGCCACATGCAGAAGAGCCGCCCTACCATCATGATGGGTTCCTGCCCACACCATGACACTGCCACCACCAAAACGGTCGACTTGTTGCACGCAATTTGGAGCATAACGTTCCCCTCGACGTCTATAGACACGCGTGTGTCCATCAGCATGTGACAGGAGAACACGAGACTCATCTGAGAACAAAATAGTCGTACACCTGGTACGTGTCCATCTCACCCTCCGCTGGCACCACTGCAAAACGTTACGTCGCACTGGTCTTCTAGGGAAAATTCCTGCCTCCCTCAGCCGATTACAAACTGTCTGGTCAGAAATTCTGCGTAATCCAAAGATTTGTGTCGCTATGATTGTTGCTGTTGTGGTTCGATTTCAAAGATGACATGCCCGAATGTATCGATCTTGAGCGGCGGTGGTTACTCTGGGACGACCTGACCTTGGCCTGTCATTAACACTTTGAGTGGTGTTGTACAGTGCCCATAAAGCAGAGATGGTCTGTCTGGAGACGCCTTGCCACAGCTTGTTGAGTTGCCCCTGCTTGCAATCTCCCAATGGCATTATTGCGTTGAGCTGACGTCAATCTTGGCATTATTGCGTTACCTACAGTGTCGTTATGCGGTCTGTTTGAATCACTGCTGATGTGGCCTTTTATGCCTCACCAACGGAGAGTTCGGCATGCAAAGTTACAGAACTTCATGATGCACGCGCTTTTCCGAGAATTGCGCTTTTGCGTTTTAGTACAAACGTTGACTATGGCTACGTTTATGCGAATGGAACGTGCTGTATAGTGTTTTTGCATCACTATTCGCTCACTTACTTGATTGTCTTTACGATGTCTTTGATTCTGTAAAAATAATCCGATAGCATTATTTTTACCAATGTTACGGGTTTTTTTTCGAAGAGTATATATACTACCGACAAAAAATAAGGGAACGGATGAAATTATAGTGAATGTTTTATTTCGATTAACGTCTGGAAAACCAATTTGGGGCGTGTATATCAATATCTGGTGTGTCCACCATTTTCGGCGATGCATGCTCGACACCTTGATGGCATACTGTTGATTAATGTACGTATGGTTGCCCTGGGTATTGCCCGCCATTCATTCTGAAGGGCTACCGCAAGCTGGGCCACGTTGGCGGGTGCTGGGTCCCTGGCGTACACTCTCCGCCCAAGAATGTCCCACAGGTGCTCTATAGGGGACATATCGGGGGACTTAGCGGGTCAGTCGATTGTCGGTATGCCTTATTGTCGTAGGTAATCGGTGACTATCCGAGCGCGATGTGGTCTTGCATTGTCATCTTGAAATTTAAAATTTCTGCCAATATTTCTCGCCACTGGAACAACGACAGGACGCAAAATTTGGTTCAGATATCTCTGGCCAGTCAAATTTCCATTAACAATAATCAAAACTGTTCGCCTGTCATGTGTGATCCCTCCCCACACCATGACACTACCACCCCCATACCGATCATGGTCTAGAATTGTAACCCGGGCATATCTCTCGCCGCTACATCGCCAACAACGTTTTCTGCCATCTGTGAATCTCAGGCAGAACCTCGATTCGTCTGTAAACATGGTATAACGCCACTGTCGCACAGTCCGTCCGTGGTGTTGCCTAGCCCACCGTAATCGTTGCCGCCTACGGTGAGCTGTTAGGGTCACACCCTTCAGAGGACGCCTTGCTTTCAGGCGGGCTTTGTAGAGTCTGTTCTTGACGGTCGATGTTGAAATTCGCCTTCCTGTTATTGTACGGAATTCACTGTTGATAGCAGCAGCTGATTTGAATCTATTGCGTAGAGCAATTAATGTTATGGTACGATTTTGTCGAGGTGTCGTCTTTTTAGGCCTGCCACGCCCAGGTCTCGTTGCAACCCCGCCAGTTTGACGGTACTTATCCCACAATCTAGAAATTACACTTTTTGATTTACCAAACATTCGGGCAACTTGGCATATTGACGTAATTATTAATTAGAGCACGGATTAAACGTAACAATTTCAGTTCAGTTCAGTTCAACTTTATTTTCGTGCTTATATCCAATTAAGGTTCAAGCACGCTGTCCTGGGCAAACACCTCAGCTATCTGAGCTGTCTGTCCGGGACAGTGAGTTAGTTTTTAGTTGATAGTGGTTAGTGAGAGAAAAGAAGGTGTAGTGATCTTACACCTACTCAATGAGTCGTTAAAGCTCGCTCTGGGTGAGAGCCGGTACCGAGCTGCGAGCCCAGTACCCACCAGCCTTTTGTTCGATGGGGACCGGCTTCGGTGGCGTCGTGGCAGGCCATCGGTCTACAGGCTGGTAGGTACTGGGTTCGGATCCCAGTCGAGGCATGGGATTTTTAATCCAGATACCGACTCCAAACCCTGAGTGAGTGCTCCGCAAGGCTCAATGGGTAGGTGTAAACCACTTGCACCGACCAGTGATCCATAACTGGTTCAACAAAGGCCATGGTTTGTGCTATCCTGCCTGTGGGAAACGCAAATAAAAGATCCCTTGCTGCCTGTCGTAAAAAAGAGTAGCCTATGTGGCGACAGCGGGTTTCCTCTAAAAACAGTGTCAGAATGACCATATGTTTGACGTCCAATAGCCGATGATAAGATGAAAAATCAATGTGCTCTAGCGGCGTCGTTAAATAAAACAAACTTTACTTTTACTTTTTTTTTTTCGATGGCTTAACCACGATGCCACCGAAGCTGTTTAGTAACAATCTACATGCTAGTCTCAGCACTCTTACGACCCAATTTTCTTTCTATACAACTTCTACGATGGCCGTCATATACGATTAAAAAACAAGAGTACCGATGAGGTACATGATACGCCCATCATGATGGAAAACCATATCTATATTAATGAACATGTTACGGGTATGATTCAATTCTAATTATGTGAAATGTTTGCGATGGGAGTGATGAACAGTTTGTTTCGGACCAATCACCATCCCAAATTGTTCCTACATATGGTTTGATGGTCCAATATGCATCTGTATGCAAGATATAATCTGGACAAGGATTTACAGTTATGTGCAGTAGACCGTGAAAAGTAAGTCATAGTGACCTAGTAATAGTACGCGACACACCGTCATCCCAAGTTGTTCCTACATGTGAGGTTTGATGGTCCTGTATGCATCTGTATGCAAGATATGGTCCGGACAAGAAAACGTTAACATACGGACACACGGACGGACGGTTGGACGCCATATTATAACACGGCCCATAAATGGGCGCATGAAAATTAATTGAGCTCGACAAAAAAATTGCTAGTTTGAGCACGCATTAAATTCAACGTAACGCCCAGTTGTTAGTCTGAGCGCATTGACAACTCAATGCAACCGTCGAGTTGGCCAACTTTCTGCTGGCAGTTGACAGTCTGTACTTTTTTAATGCGTGGTAGTTTCGAGGGAATTTTATTTTCTGTAGAGCATGCACAATTGGGTTTTTTTTCTAGCAGGGGGCAGTTATTCCCAGAAAATTACGAATAAATGCCCTTTTACTGTAGAAAAAACCCACATTCTTATTGTGCCCTGATTATGTTTATTGCCCCACCCCCGAGGTTACGTTACGTTCAGCAATGCAGCAATGGTTACTAGGGATGGGTTGCGGCTAGTTAGGACCAGTTGTGGTTCTGTTTGGTCCAAGCATGGTGAATTTCTACATTAAATTTTACAAAACGTTTGTTATGTTCAACGACACCATTAGAGCACACTGATTAATTAATGATTGGCTATTCGACGTCAAACATTAAGTAAGTCTGATATACAGTCTTAGAAAGGAAACACTCTACAGTTTTCATTAGTAGTGAAGGATCCTATTATATACACCATCCCACAAACAGGATAGCACATATCACGGCCTTTAATATACCAATCGTGGTGCAGTGGCTGGAACGAGTAATACTCCAATGGGCCCACCGATCGATCCCCGTCGGTGGGCTCAATGGGCGATGTCTCGTTCCAGTCAGTGCACCTTGCTCCCCCTGTCCATTATCAGACCTGATGTAGCGTCCACTTGGCGTGCATTGTGTTGATGGAGAGCTTGGACGTTACCCGGTATATATTACCGTAAAAATAACAATGCTAATTTTCTGGTATCGACTAATCACTGGAAAACAGTCCAAGTTATCATTATTGGTGTACACATTATTACTGAATGATGTTAATAATAACGTTTTTAATCACAACTGGATTATGTATGTTAAATCTGTTTTAGATGATATTGGTTATACATATATATGGTTATCACAATGCAATGCTATTACTAGTGCTTCCATGTTGAAAACTTATACTAATACAAAGCTTACCGATCAATACTTATAATCATGGTATGCTTATATTGATAACTCATCCAAAGCTTCAAATTATAAATTATTTTAAAATACTGTTGAATTTGAGACATACATCACAATTATAGAGAAAAAGCATTGGTGTTCATTATTACGCTTCAGATTATCAAACCATAATCTTCCAATTGAAACGGGCAGATGGAAAAATGTACCACTATAAAATAGAATATGTCCATTGTATAATAATTACGATATCGAAGATGAGTTTCATTACATATTTACATGTTTGTTTTTCAAGAATGAAAGAAAGCGTTACTTACCATCTTTCTGTCAGTCTAAACCAAATATTATATATAAATTTTATAAATTATTCAACTCTAAAAAAGCTGGTGTCCTTGAAAAACTTTCTATATTTTGTAATCTAATTATGAATACTTTCAAATCCTTTGGCTGATATTCTGTGTATTTTATGTACTTATTAATGTGTATTTATTGTATTTATATACATTTGTGTACACCCACCATCTTGTTACAATTATATTAACTGCTGTATATATATATATATATATATATATATATATATCCTCATATGTCGTAGACTACGGCCTGATCGAGTGTAAATAAAGTTCAGTTCAGTTCAGTTCAGTGGTTATTAAAAGCGTGACAAGGTAACAATGAGTCACCGTACTGTAAGCGGAGACAGCCCCGGGAAACCACTTATTAACCAAATGTAAGTATATATAACATAATAAATACCTGTGTGTCACGGAATATCTCGCTTGAGTCGTTCGGCATTCACGACCTATGTAGTTAGATTGATTCAGACAGATAATAATAGGTACTTTGTTCGAATTAACTTGGATGTCTGGTTGATGTACATTTATAAATACATACAAGCACACAGACACCCAGACGAACGTATATGGATATAGGCACGTGTGCGCGGACGCATGCCCACATACACGCAAACGCGCGCGCACACACGCACACACAACACACACACATATATATACTCGTACACACACACACACATATATACTCGTACACACACACACACACACACACACACACACACATGCAAGCATACATGCACACACACACATACATACATACATACATACATACATACATACACACATACATACATATCAGGTCTACCCACTGTGTCATGCACGTAAGCGGGATCGACCGCGTAGATTGTAGGCCCCATGTATGTGGTTGAGTTAAACAGCATCCTTTTTATGGATGTCTGGATAGCTCAGAACGCATCGTGTTTAGTCTGCAATTTGCGGGCGATTCGGTGCCATAGGTTCAAGTCCCAGCAATTGCATGGGACAATTTGTGAGGCCAGAAAGAATTCAATTATCCCCTGCGTCAGTGCGTTAATATTTATGTATATAACAATCAACCTCGACATACATACAATATATAGATATTCATATATCAATACATACATAGGCCTACATACATACTGTAACAAAATGTGGACGTTTAGTAATTATTAATGTTGTTGTTTGATAAAGAAGTCTCCATTACGGTTATTTGACGGACCGCAGACTAGCGGCTCAGAGATCGTTATTCATGGAAAATATTAAAATATTCTTATCCAACCTTTTTGCCTAAATAAGGGGTTGGTACCGGGTATAAAAAGCGCGACGTCATGATGGTTGGCGTTCAGTTTCTCGGACCATACAGATTATAAAGAAATAAAAGCTAGAGCTCCAAAGGTAACAGAAAATAAAGAAATACAGAAATATTAGCACACAGATACAGCACATACACACAGAACAGATACAGAAAAAGTATTTAAAGATTACAGATATAGATTACAGATTTTCACAGCGTTATGTTCACGTTAAAGTTACGTCCCTCTCCTTGGCGTAGTGACGGTTGACGAACTGAGTGACGGAGTAGGATAAAACTTTGAATTGTGTAAATAGGTATAAATAAATGAACTATATAAGGTATTAGAAAGTTTAATAATGAAATCATAATTTAATTCTAAATACTAAATTGATGTATTTTGTGTAGTTAATATATTTTGACTATTATACTGCTGTTAATATTATTTATTATTTACAAGAATACATTTCTTGAGTTTAACTCTACCTGACTTCTTTCATTTAATTACTTCATACCGGCCTCGGTGGCGTCGTGGTTAGGCCATCGGTCTACAGGCTGGTAGTACTGGGTTCGGATCCCAGTCGAGGCATGGGATATTTAATCCAGATACCAACTCCAAACCCTGAGTGAGTGTTCCGCAAGGCTCAATGGGTAGGTGTAAAACCACTTGCACCGACCAGTGATCCATAACTGGTTCAACAAAGGCCATGGTTTGTGCTATCCTGCCTGTGGGAAGCGCAAATAAAAGATCCCTTGCTGCTAATCGGAAAGAGTAGATATATAGTACAGGAAAGAGACAAATAATACAGTATAAAGAGAGTACAAATATTGGGGAAAGAGTTTATAAGTTACAGTGGCCACCGCTCAACACGAATCACACAACACCAGGTATATCACCACAGTCGCATAACAACGACGTGGGGATTTTGTCACAATACATATATACATACATGCATACATGCATACATATATATATATATATATATATATATATATATATATATATATATATATATATACATATATACATACATCGCTAAAGCTTGTGACAAGTGAAAATCATTTCACTCGGGACATAAATTTGATAATAACTGGTAACTCGTTTATTATCCTCTCTCTCTCTCTCTCTCTCTCTCTCTCTCTCTCTCTCTCTCTCTCTCTCTCTCTCTCTCTCTATATATATATATATATATATATATATATATAGACAAATGTATAATAAGAGACAGAGGTCGTTGCACTCGTGGTTACAACAGTACCACAAAGCTCGAAGTGGATCTGTTTTGAAGCCAAACACAGCCAGCTAGGTGTTTAGTAGGTGGTCTGGCCTCAGACCACAATTAATTTCGCTATATGTTTCTATATAGCCTTAGTGGCTATAACATTTTTATTAATATCAGCAGGCCCATGAAGTTTTGTATGTACATTTGCCTGCATGGGGGACACATACCCTGAAAAGGACAACCCCTGTTGTCCAGCTCTTTCTCCCAGCATATTGGTTTAAACAGACACACCCTCTAAACCAGGCCGGAGTACACCCATTTTACACAAAAAGCACTACTTTTGCATGGGCCGGAATTACCACAAACAAGTCTTCAATGTCAACAAGTTACACATGTTTACAAACTACATGCTATCCCCTGTCACTTCAGTCAAACAGTTGCCACTTCATAGCTGTCTGCCATGAAATAATCACAGTCAAACAGCAGACTACTTGCGCGGCCAAACTTCCGGATTTTGGACAACCAAATGGGAAGATAACTGTAATCTGAGGCCGTCTGTTGTCGGTATCGGTTTAGTAATGTCACGAACTACCTACACTTAAGAGTTTGTAGCACGGACTAGCTCAATCGACAAAGTGCTCCACTAATGTGCTTGCGTGGTAGGATTAAAACACCTCCACGTTGTAGCAGCAGCGATGTTTTTGATATATTAATTTTATACATGTATTAATATATTAAGTCAAACCTGTCTTAAGAAGTGGCCGCTTAAAACAGGTGACCGCTGATTTCAGGTTGCCACATACATAGTCTTGTTGTTGTTTCTTGTTTTACCGTCTGTACTGCTAATCAACGGATGTGTGCTTCACAGTTGACTATAAATCAACTTATATTATAATATGTCGTCTCTTTCCGAAAAAAAATGCAAATGGAATGTATGAAATTAAATGTTCTCAACAAGTTTGTTTGCTTTTTTTATTTAATCATTTAATTCCTACTTCATGCGGTGTATTGTCATAGTAAGTGAATCTACCAATGTCAAGCGTAGCCTGCCCAGAGGCAATTCCATGCATTGCAGTCTTAATTAATACACAATAGAGATGTCGGGACTGAATGGATAATAGTATTCCTGAAGGTGTGAAGATCGGTTATTTGCAGCACCTTATCGGTGTTGTTAAAATATCGCTTTTATATATACTACTCAAAAGAATTTAAGGGTCAAAAATTTATAACCAAATAAGTTTCAGAGTGTATTAGATTGATGATGTAAACTACACATTTTTTTTATTTATTGTTCCATATTTACAAAAAACCACAAATATACAAGAAAGTCACATGACATGCTGTCAAAGTTGAAGGTTGTCAAACATGGATTTTACACATTAGAACATTCGTTTAATAGTGTGTAAATCCACCCCTGGCGCGAATACACTCGACACATCGTTGCCTCATGCTGTTGATCAGACATCTGAAGAACTCTTGGGGAATGGCCTGCCACTCTGCCATAAGAAGTTGACCCAGATCATGAAGGTTGGCCGGAGGGGCATGGTTATCCCGAACTCTCCTGCCTAATTCGTCCCAGACGTGCTCTATTGGGGCCAAGTCAGGCGAATATGCTGGCCAATCCATCCTGGCGATACCTTGTTGTCTGAGAAAGTCCGTTACCACCCTGGCGCGGTGGGGTCTGGCATTGTCATCCTGCAGAACTGCCCCGCCGCCAATCTGCTGAAGGCCTGGGAGAACCAACGGCCGGATAATCTCATTCAGATAGCGGATTCCATTCAGATTGCCATCCACCACATAATGGGGGGGGGGGGGGGGGGGGCTCCTGTGGTGGATAGAGATGCCGCCCCACACCATGACGCTGCCACCACCGACCCCGGTGACGTTGTCTAACGTTAACGTCAGCGAAGCGCTCCCCAGGATGTCTGTAGACACGAACCCGACCGTCGTTGAACTGGAGACTAAACCTGGACTCATCAGTGAACATCACTCGACCCCACTGAACACGTTGCCACCGCAGATGAAGCTGCACCAGTGACGTCTGGCCGTTCTGTGACGTGGTAGGAGTGGTGGTCGAACAGCCTGGCGACGGCAGCGTAGATTATTGGTCTCTCAGACGATTGCGTATGGTTTGATCAGACACTCGAGTTCCAGTCGCAGTCCGCAGATTGTCACGTAATCGGCGTGCAGTGGTTGTGCGTTGACGTAGAGCCATATTGGTGATGTAGCGGTCCTCTCTATTTGTAGTGCTTCGGGGTCTTCCCGAACGTGGACGATTTCGAACAGAATTCGTTGCTTGGTACCGTTGCCACAGTCGGCCAACGACACTCTGACTGACACCAAGTGTCAGAGCAACATTTCTTTGCGTATTGCCATCCTGAAGCCAAGCAATAGCCCTTCCTCGATCTTCGATAGTCAGTTGACGTCGTACCATTGTCGAATTTGGAGTGTGCACCGTACACGAACGCAAGCTCCAATTATACGGAAATTCAGCATTGGGAACATGGAATACACACGCAAAGCGTGCAAATGAAGCGCTTTATGAAAAAGCAAGTTATGGGCACTTAGCAGACCTTTCGCTTTCGCCCTAATTTACGTGCAAATGTAAGCATGTTTTCGCCATTAGAACTAGTCGACAGTGTCAATGACAGTGGATTTTAATTCATTTACGGGTTGCTTAGACCCACTTTCGTCAAAATGGAACAATACCATGCGTGACATTATGGTCTAGCTAATATAAATGACATTCAGAAAATATATATAATAGTAAACATTTAAAGTGGCCGCTTAATACAGGTATTTTAGCGATTTTGGATCCGATTTAGGTGGCCGCTCGCCGCGTTGGACAGGTGACCGCTTATTACAGGTGCATTTACATTATAAATAGTTGGGGGGGGGGGGGGCGGGAGTGACCGCTTTAGACAGGTTACCGCTGATTACTGGTGGCCGCTAAGACAGGTTTGTCTCTCTCTCTTTTCTGAAGAAATTTTAATTTTATATCCCAACTAGTGCCCCGTGAGTGGTATATCAAATTGCCGTGGTATGTGCTTTCCTGTTTGTTGGATGGTGCATATAAATGCTAATGACAAAATGTGGCGGGTTTCTTCTAAGACTACGTTTCAAAATGTTCCAAAATTGTTGACCTCCATTGGTCGATGATTAATTATATGACAGCATTTGGTATACCAATCGTGATACACTGGCTGCAACGAGAAATAGCCCAAAAGGCCCACCGACAGGGATAGATCCTAGATCGACCGCGCTTTGGGCAAGCATTTTGCCACTTGATTACGTCCCGCCCTAGCATCTTTTAGGGCAGTTTAATAATTCGCATGGGAGTGGGGTGTGCGGGGGTATGTGTGTGTGTGAAGTCAAATATTTGACCTACTACTATCTTCTTTACATACACAGACGATATTTTTAATCCTTGCAAGATTTCCATTTTTGAGTGATGGGGAGTTCTCCTCATACCCTCCCCCCCCCCCCCCCCCCCCACACACACAAAGAAACCAATATAAAACATACACTACTCACATGTATACATACAATACACATAAAAACACTCACAAAAGACAACACACACCACATACATACCAAATACACACAACATACACCACATGCACATACACACATATATACGCACACACAGGCACACATACACACACGCACACACAACACACATATATACAAACACACACGCACACGCACACACACATCACACATATATACACAATACACACGCAGGCACACGCACACACACACGCACGCACGCACATATATAGGTATGGTTATACCAAATAAAATCCCATAGGCGACCATACACACACAACACACACAACATACACACCGCACACACATACTACACAAACATACACACACACAGAGAGAGAGAGAGAGAGAGAGAGAGAGAGAGAGAGAGAGAGAGAGAGAGAGAGAGAGAGAGAGAGAGGAGAGACGGGAGAGAGAGAGAGAGAGGGAGAGAGAGAGAGAGAGAGAGAGAGAGAGAGAGAGAGAGAGAGAGAGAGAGAGACACACACACACACACACACACACACACACAACAACAACAACAACAACAACTATTTAACTAGAGAAGTATCTTTGTTACCGTAACCAAATTCGTGTGTCACTGCCCAACCCCTCCCCCCATCCCAATTCCAATCTTCTTCCCCCGTAGTTATTTCTGTAAGGTACGATCCTGCGGTGTACGCACTAACTTTCACGTTTATGACCTCTCACATCGATCATCTAATTAGTCCCATTCCTAATTGCGTAAACAAGTCGTAATACCAATGATCGGATCGTAGGCGTTCTTATCTTGTCGGCGCCGTATCGTATGTGGTTCATAGCAAGGGGAAGGAAACGGATCACGTGTTTGTTTAACCCGGACCACGTTCCTTTAAAGTCACAGACCTAAACTTCAACATACCGTCCTCGGTGGAGTCGTGGTTAAGCCATCGGACATAAGGCTGGTAGGTAGTGGGTTTGCAGCCCGGTACCGGCTCCCACCCAAAGCGAGTTTTAACGACTCAATGGGTAGGTGTAAGACAACTACACCATCTTTTCGTTCACTAACCACTAACAAAAAAATAGGGTCCGTCCCTTTAACGGAACTATCCCTGAGTTGGCTATAGATCACAGTTATCTTCTTCCTCCTTGGTTGTCGAGAATCCGGAAATTTGTCAGCACGTGCTGCTTGATTACGATTAATTTTTGGCCGACAGTTTAATAATGTTAATTATTAGACGGAAGCTGACAAGGAAGAGCATGTAGTTCGAAAGGTGTATAACTTGTTAACTTGGAAGACGTCTTGGTGGTAATTCCAATCCATACAAATAAAGTTTGTTTTGTTTAACAACACCACTAGAACACAATGATTTATTTATCATCATTTGTTGGATGTTAAACATTTAGTAATGTTTTACATATAGTCTTAGAGAGGAAATCCGCTACATTTTTCAGTTAGACAGGATAGCACATACCACGACCATTTGATATACCAGTTGTGGTGATAAATAGCCAAATGGGCCCATCCGACTGGGATCGATCCCAAACCAACCGCGCACCAGGCGAGCGCTTTACGATTGGGCTACGTGCCCCACCTCGACCGTTTAAATGCATTTCTTTTATTGTTTGACGTCATATAACCGTATTGAGTGCGTCGTTAAATAAAACATTTCCATATAACCGTAAATAAAATGTGTTGAGTGTGTCGTTAAATAAAACATTTCTTTCTTTCTTTCTTTTATTGTAAAATGTGTGTACTCTGGCCAGGTTTGGTAGGTGTATTTGTTTAATCCAATATTCTTTTCAGGATATGTTGTCCTCTGGCAACCGGCCTCGGTGCTGTCGTGGGTAAGCCATCGGACATAAGGCTGGTAGGTACTGGGTTCGTAGCCCGGTACCGGCCCCCAACCAGAGCGAGTTTTAACGACTCAATGGGTAGGTGTATGACCACTACACCCTCTTCTCTCTCACTAACCACTAACAACTAACCCACTGTCCTGGACAGACAGCCCAGAGAGCTAAAGTGTGTGCCCAGGACAGCGTGATTGAACCTTAATTGCATATAAGCACGACTAGAAATTGAATGCCCCCAGGCAGGCAAAGGTGAAATAAAATAAATTTATAAAACACGTCCACGGGCCAGCTCTTTCTGGACACAATTTTTTTTTTTTTTTTTTTGTTGTTTCTTGTTTGAGTGAAACGTGTTGGATTTATTTTCACAGTTAATAGCTGCCGAAGGGATGGGAATCTTCAGCAATGCATTTCAGTTGTATTTTAGGACATATATTTTGAGGTCCGCATGTTTGTACTTAATTTGACAGTGATTATTTTGGGCACACATATTATAGACGGAACATTTATAGACATTATTTTGGTGCAATCAGAAGCCCATTTCGTTGTTGAGAATATCAATGTCTGTATATTCAACGTAAGGCTCGAATTCAACATCAAATTTAAGAAAATGACTTATTTTGCATGTTAGCAATTAGTCATCATACTCGAATGCAACTCTTGTAAGTTGTTTTATTATTAAAAAATATGAAACGGTTCACACTTCTTTATTTTGAATTCATGCTGTTATATTGAATAACTTGTTGAAATTTGCCATGTCTAGGTAAAATGGCCTTGCCCTACAATATGCCAATTTATTTCTGGCCACCCAAATTGTCCTCCGTGATTCGGCCTGCCCCATTACAAAATTGAGAGTTGTAACTAGATAAAACAAATTAATTGAAGACATTTGACCCACACTGCATTTTTTCCCATAATCATTTGTTTTGGGGTTGAGTTTTAAAATTATGTTGTTGGATTAAAAATATTACGGATTTGGTGCCCATAAAATTAAAAGAGACGTAGAGGGGGAAGGTTGGGGTTCGACACCCACCCACTGCACTTGCAAATTTTCAGTGTATTTCTTGGTGAGCATAACTTGACCCTCCCCCTCCCCCTTATTTTTTTTATTATTATTATTTTATTTTTTAAAAATAATAATTAAAAAAAATCGCTCGCCTCAGTTTGACCTCACTGCACAATTCCCTGCCCTGCGCCTGCTTACTAAACATGATTAGAGCGCCACACGCCCCGGTACTTACTCAGTTCCACTGCATATCCGGTCTCGGTACTGGCCGTTTTCATCGCACCTCGGTTCCACCGCTCCTGGTAGCGGCCCATTGGCGTTAGCTTTCGCCCATTCCTCGTGAGCAACGTTACAGGCTTCTGTTAGACACCAAGAAAATATCACACAACATGAACCTTGTATAGCGACCACCTGCAAAGGGTAACTACATAGCTCAATTGTTGGTGAGCCAAGTTACAGGCTTCTGTTAAACACCAAGAAGATACATGTATATATATATATATATATATATATATATATATATATATATATATATATATATATATATATATACAATGTATATATATATATGCGTATGTATCTTGTATAGCGACCACCTGTTTACAAAGGGCAACATTACAACTCAATTATTGGTGAGCATGTCAGAGGGTTCTGCATGACACAGATATCACAAGGCATGAGCCTACCTTGTATAACGACCACCTGTCTACAAATGACACCTTTATAAGGCAATTCTTGGGGAGCCATGTTATCTGCAAGGCACATATAGATATCACAGTACATGAACCTAGCTTGTATATCGACCACCTGTCTAAAAGGGCACCTATTTTAATGCACACTTGTCTTAAAGGGACATTCCTGAGTTTGCTGCATTGTAAGATGTTTCCAAAAAATAAAATATTTCTACGATTAAACTTAGATATTAAATATATTTTCTTGTTTAGAATATCAGTGTCTGTATATTCAATGTGTTTCTGGTCGTCTTAATACTTGCATAAAGCCCAAACTGTATTTTGTCTTCAAATAATTTCGTACATAAAAAAAAAAAAGTTTTAGGAAATAAAATGAAATTTAACCTAGTACAAATATTAAAACGATCAGAATACGTTTAATATACAGCCACTAATATTTTATGCAAAAAACATATATATGGTATGTAATTACAATCGTTAAAATGTCTCTGTTAGTCGATAACATCTAAAAAATTGCAGCAACCTCAGGAATGTTCCTTTAAAGAGCAAACAAACACACACACACACACACACACACACACACACACACACACACACACACACACACAGCTGACATTCCAGAATGGATACTATGCAAGCGTCCCATAAGGGAAACTAATGTTCCATAGAAGTTGAAATTTTAATATCTGATGAGGGGAAGAAGTCCAACATTCTTTTCTCTTCTTTTTGGCTACTTAACAATGATTAGGCTACATTAGTCCCAGAATACAAAGTACTATGCATACACATAAATCAATTTTTAAAATTATTTGATTATGAATGTTTTAGACCAGTGGTAAAACGCTTGCTTGATACACGGTCGGTCTGGGATCGATCCCTGTCCATTAGGCTATTTATCGTCCCAGCCAGTGCACCACGACTTGTATACCAAAGGTCGTGGTATGTGCTATCCTGTCTGTGGGATGGCGCATAAAAGATCCCTTGGTACTAATGGAAAAATGTAGCGAGTTTCCTCTCTGAGACTATATGTTAAAATTACGAAATATTTGACATCCAATAGCCGATGATTAATAAATCAATGTCCTCTAGTGGTGTCGTTAAACAAAACAAACTTAAATTTAATACTTTAATAACAAAAAATTATAAATCCAAGAAGGAAAATGAATACACTAAGGGGCTTTTCGAATATTTGTGTCAAAATTAGACACCCTCCCTCCCCCTGTAACGGACCGGCCTCGGTGGCGTCGTGGCAGGCCATCGGTCTACAGGCTGGTAGGTACTGGGTTCGGATCCCAGTCGAGGCATGGGATTTTTAATCAAGATACCGACTCCAAACCCTGAGTGAGTGCTCCGCAAGGCTCAATGGGTAGGTGTAAACCACTTACACCGATCAGTGATCTGTATCTATGTGTGACGGTACATGCTCTTAATTTCTTTTCGCCTGTGGCGATATTAATTGTTTTAGAGGGCCATGTGCAGTTCCATATGCACTTAGCCCAGGTGGGCACCTTGTTACGTAATACCTTCGCGCGACCGTGCATCTCAATATGCACTTAGTCCATGTGTGGAGGCCATGTGGCCAGTAGTTACGTAATACCTCCGCGAGTGCGGTTTTTACAACCGTGATTTTGGCGACTAGGCGTCATTGAGTCTGGCGATCTAAGAGAAAGATATGCCGTCTTGGTCGCTGTGGAATATCACTTGATAGGGGGAGGACCGCCTTGTACCCCCAGGCGATATTTGGGTTTTTTAATAAATAGCTAGGGTTTTAGAGATATCGGGGAGAAACATATTGGAAGGCGTCCAGGGGGAACGTTAGTCCGTCCGGACTGGTAATTATATATTTTGTGCTCTGTGTATAACCTTGATGTGATTGATGTGACTTTAAATATTTTAATACTGTATTATACCAATATTATTTAGACGGTGCTGCCGGTCATCTGACGCAGTAAACTGTAGGCTCGCTGCCTAAATAAATATATAAAGCTTAGCCAGTCATCCTAGAGGACCTAGGTAAACTATAGGTTAGTGTCTTTATTGTGTACCAGTATTAATTCTGTGTTACAAGGTTACTGAATGAGTAGTAAGGGTTAATTAAAAATTAACCAGTTAGGAATAGAGTTGCAATTCCTTTATTAATTAAGTTCCCCTGGAAGCGTTTCTCAATTATCACCCGTTACTGAACGAGTAGTAAGGGTTAATTAAAAATTAACCAGTTAGGAATAGAGTTGTAATTCCTTTATTAATTAAGTTCTCCTGGAAGCGTTTCTCAATTATCACACGTTCGCGTGTTTCCTCGTCACCAACAGTTACTGTCGACACGCACAACCATCCGATACCACGTGCGGTAGATGAACCCATAGAAGTGACTGCATAGGACAAGTCGGAGAATGTGAATGACCTATTACACTGCATAGCTTGGAACGTGCACGGGGGCTTCCGTGAAAAACTATGTGACGATAATTTCAAAAATCATATTTTACTATACGACTTAGTTTTTCTATCAGAATGTTGGTTGGAAAACGATTACGAGTTAGCAATTGATGGTTACGAATGTTTTGTGTTTGCTATGAAACGCCGAAAGTGTTTTCAAGGCGGTGGATTGATCGTAATGATCAAAAACAAGTTTAAGCCATTTATAACGGTTGTAGAAAATAGCTATGATAGTATTATTTGGTTGAAAATTGATAAGCTTCTCAGTAAACGCAATAATGATACATTTATCGCCTGTGTTTACCTACCCCCACAAAATTCGTCCTACTATAAATTATACGAAATCGATATTTACCAGGAATTACATAACAGTGTCGAATTGTATTCGGGCTTGGGTGATGTATTTTTAATTGGCGATTTTAACAGTAGAACAGCAGAAAATGCTGACTATATAAAATTTGATAATTTGGACAATACTGTCCTTGGCCATATAGAAAATGTATGTTCGTACACAGACGATCTGATTGAGGACAACCGTTCTAACCCAGATAAAGGAATCAACGGATTTGGGCGGCAGTTACTTAATTTTTGTAAAGCATCAGGCTTCCGTATTGTTAACGGACGATGTAATAATAGCTTCTCCAGTGATTGTACCTTCAATGGTTCGCAAGGTGTAAGTGTTGTGGACTATTTAATTACAAAGCCAAGTTTATTTAAATGTATTGAATCGTTTAATGTGGGATGTTTTAATCAATATTCAGATCACGCCCCTTTGCTCGTATCGCTACAGCTAGTCGGCCTCCGATTGGCTGATGGGAGGGAGGAAGAACCAGGTGAAATAGGTCACAGATACGATAGGTGTCGGTGGTCAGCTGATTACAAACCTCTGTGTTCAGAGGCTTTACGTGTTAACATCGATTTATTGAATGCTTGTTTACCTATAGATATAGAAAATTCACAACAGGGTGTGGATAACATTATTGATAGTTTTACTCATACTCTAAAAGATATAACAGAGCAATTCGTTGTTGTGAAACACAAAAGTAGAGGGAAATCTTTAGTCGGTAACAATAATAGTGGCCAATACGAACAAAATGTATTCTCGCATACTAAAATCGACAAACCATGGTTCACTCATGATTGCAGGGTGTTGTATAACCGATATATGGATTCCTTGCGTGCATTCAACAAGCATAAGTGTGATAAAAATCATAAATCACTGCATGAATGTAAACATGAGTATAAGAAAATGGAATTAAAACTGAAAAGACAATACAAGTTACTAGAGGAAAACCAACTAGATTACTTACGTAAATATAACCCTAGACAATTCTATAAATATTTTTCAAAAAGTAAACAGAATCGAGCTGATATAACACTAACTCAATTTTTCAATTATTTTAAGGACAGTAGTTCCGTTGATATTAATTTAGATACGACTTGTGGTTATGAAACCAATGAAAATAGTGACACTGTGTTTAATGAATTATACAAGCCAATTAATGAAAGCGAGGTCTTAGCAGTAATTAGAGAATTAAAACGCAACAAAAGCCACGGGCTAGATGGTATTATGAATGAGTTCTTTATCGAATTTGAAAATATATTATTGCCAGTGATTTGTAAGTTATTTAATGTAATACTGAACACTGGATTTTACCCGACTGTATGGTCAATTGCTGTCATTGTACCAGTCCATAAAAAAGGTAATATAAATGATCCGAACAATTACAGAGGTATAAGTTTGGTAAGCTGTTTAGCTAAGTTGTTTACCGGTGTGCTTAACAAGAGGTTATATCAGTGGTCAGAAGAATACAACATTATAACAGATGCGCAATTTGGTTTTTGAAAAGGAGTTAGCACTGTTGATGCTATATTTTCGCTATATTCTATAATAATGAAATCTCTGGAACATAATGGTAAATTATATTGCTGTTTTGTGGATTATAAGAAAGCGTTTGACTCTGTGAATCGATATAATCTGTGGACCAAACTATTTAAGTACGGAATTAATGGCAAACTGTTAAAAGTATTAAAATCTATGTATAACTGTGTTAGATCCTGCATAAATGTAAATGGTTTTAGATCTGATTTCTTTAAAAATACCATTGGCCTAATGCAAGGTGAAGTTTTATCACCGATACTTTTTTCACTCTTTCTAAATGACCTAGAAAATGAATTTATTGTTAAGGGTTGCCCTGATACTATGTTTAGAGATCTCAGTGTTTTTCTGTTACTCTTTGCAGATGATATGGTTATTTTCTCTGAAAGTATATATGGATTACAGCATATGCTTGACACATTGTTCCTTTATAATAACAAATGGGGTTTAACTGTAAATAAAACAAAAACCAAAATTATGATTTTCAGAAAACGTGGTAAATTACTAGATGATGAAAAATGGTCTTATGATGGTGACTCGGTCGAAGTAGTAGACCAATTTAACTATCTTGGTATTGTCCTACATTTTACCTGCAAATTTTCACATGCTATAAAATGTATATCTGAACAAGGAAGAAAAGCATGTTTTGCAATGAAGAAAAGTTCCAAGCCCTTGTTTTTAAACCAAAGTTCATTGTTGGCGTTATTTGATACGTATGTAGCTAGCGTACTGTTCTATGGTTGTGAAATTTGGGGTTTTCAAAAAGCAGATTTAATTGAAAAAATTCACCTTGATTTTTGTAAATATTTTCTAAAAGTTAAAGGATGTACAAGCAATATTATGATTTATTTTGAATTAGGTAGATATCCATTGGTGCATGAACGTACCTATCGTATGATGAAATATTGGTTCAAACTGATCAAAACTGATAATTATATAATGAGTACAATGTATAGTGAGATGAAATCTAGCTGCGTCTATAAAAATAACTGGGTATTTTTTATTAAGAAAACATTTCAAGAGTTGGGGCTTGGTTATATTTGGGACAATCAGGATCATCTGGTAGAAAGTACGATGTATTATTTATCACTAATTAAACAAAGGATTTTTGACCAAGCATTGCAGAATCTTTACCATCAGCTAAATACATCTGTGAAATGCGGCAATTTGTATAGATACTTGGTCGAAGACTTAAAAACTCAACAATACTTGGTCAAACCTATACCTGATATTTATAAAACATGTATTACGAAATTAAGGCTAACTTCACATATTTTGGCAATAGAAACTGGTAGATATAAGAAAATAAGTCGTCCCAATAGAGTATGCATTTATTGTAATAGCGGAGATGTAGAAGATGAATATCATTTTGTATTAATATGTACATTGTACAGAGATTTAAGAGAAAATTATATAAAGAAATACTACTGGAATAGGCCATCTATGCTAAAGTTTATACAGTTGCTGACCAGTAAAAACAAAAATATATTGTGTAAATTGGGAAAATATATATTTAAAGCATTTAAAATTCGAACTTCCTTAGTCTAAATATACTGGAATTATCAAGATATATAATATGTTGCATTTGAATGTCAATTTGTATATAATACTCTACCTATAAAACTATAATTTACATTCTCCTTATTGAGAATATATATGTACATGTGTGTGTGTGTGTGTGTGTGTGTGTGTGTGTGTGTGTGTGTGTGTGTGTGTTCTATTTATTATCCTAATTGTATGTACATGTGATATTGTATGTTTACTAGTATTGTTGTTTGTTCATACCAATAAGCCGCTATGCTTACGGTGAATAAAGAATTGTGTCACGGTGAAGTGATTAGCATATTGTGTAAACTAGACACCTAGAGATTAACTAATTAAGTGATCAGTTCTGGGTTGTTATTATTTGTTGTTGTTAATTAACTACTGCGGCAGTACATTTGTCAGCGAGGGTTAATACAGATTCCAAAGTGTATTGTGTTTTTGTTGTGTTTTCTAGTGAACTAAACGTGCTATAATAATATATACTTTATATAAGATCTTATCTCTGATCATACCTAGACAAGCCAGCGGATATAACTGCCTGTTACAGAGAGATCTAATAGATATACAGTTAGGAGAGATATTTGGACAATCGTGTTTCATTCAGTTGCGGGTATTATAGGATCCCCGTGACACTATGTATGAATGTATATTTTTATAAAACTCGATTTATAATCATCATTGTGTGTTTACATCTATAGTTTGTCCCATCCTCCTACAAAAATGTTTTTTTGTAAATAATTTCAGTTTGGTTTTACTTAACAAGAAAAGTAAAAGTGTTTTTGGTACTATTTTTGTGTGCAGTTTAGAAAACAATCACTTAGAAATAAACAATGTGTAGTTAATTTCATAGTACTTATGAAAAACAGGCGTTCCCTTTGGGAAGAACTATAGCTATAACTACCTACGTTAAACACTGTTGCCGTAACAGTGTTTATGAGAAGGTTAAAAAAAACTCATTAAAATAAACAAAATATTTTAGTAATAAAAAAGTGCGTTACGTACATTCATCCCCTGTAACGCTACATAACGTTTGTACATACATCCACACACTCCCTCAAGCGTTACGTAATATTTGAATGGCCCTAAGGTTGTCACACAAAATATTTTACTATTTTAATAATGCAGTATAAATAGTATTTAACAATAATAATTTATTTATATAAAAAAAAATCTTTACATTTTTCATATACCAGTAAGACATTTCAAACATTAATTTTGGAAAAGTTTGATGTCTATTTTTTATTACTGTAAATAGTGAAAATTTGTCAATTGGGTTAACTTCAGTAATATTTCTTTTATTTGGGCTGTCCGATATATTATTTAGATGCATATCGCATTTCACACCTGTGCCTTCTTCAACAACCCCGATCAGGCCCCATTATATCCATTGGTAACACCTATGACATTTTACATTAATCTCGAATAAAATCTCTGTCAAAGCTGATTACCCGAAAGAAAAAATGCAATGGCACGATGATATTATTAATAAGGTATCGTTAAAGACAACAAATTTAGTTTTCTATATATAAAGAAAAAAGACATTGTGCAGGAACATAAAAGTGACACTTTCTGTAGAATGACACACATGCGGTTGTTCAACTGCGGTGCAGTTTTGTTTCGCGACGTATCACCGTCCGGTGATCTGAAAGAAACATTAAAGTTCTGTTGTGTTTATTTGGATTCAATTACTCCAAAATAAGTTCCGTGAAGGTGTTTGCACTTTTACCGTATAACGTAAACATCTCTATTTTAATACTGGGGTGGGTAGGGGTGAGATCCGCATATTAATCTGAGACAATATATATAATACAGCCTCTCAGAATACAGTGTGTGTGGGTGGAGGGGGCATAATTGTACGAGACAGGGGTGCAGGGGTTTGCAACCCCCCCCCCCCCCCCCAGTGCTGGAGCAAAACGTCAGGACAAAAATGATAAAGATATTCGGGGGAAATGTGCTAACCTGAGATCTGTTTACCATATATTTCCATCAATCTACCCTCAAAATTAGTTATACTCCATGTAAAAATGCGTAGTGATTCGTTTACTACACTATATAGCTGTTTGGCAATAATGCTAATGTGAATAAATGTGGTTATCCAGATACGGGCATTTTTGTTTAATTCGAGCATACAAAAACTGGAGCCCGTACGCCTATGGTGTGTATGTGTGTGTGTGTGTGTGTGGGGGGGGGGGGGGGTCAATATGTATGTTGTTTACCTTTCTACACTCAATTACTACACTCTTCACCCACCCATACAATTCACTGTGTTATATATATCTAAATCATTAATTTTATCTTGAGAAAATATGAAATTAGTGGACAACAAAGAGTTGAAAACCCCCGACTATGGCTGTGTCACTGACAAGAGTGGAAACGAAAACACTAATACCGTTTTAATTATGTTCATGCCAGTCGCTGACCTTTCAAAATAACACAGCTCAGGGGCGCATCCAGGATTTTGTTAAGGGCGTCACAAAATTATAAATAGGGTTTGAGCGAGATCTGTACGGGATTCTAGGGACATTCTTCCCAGAAAGTGTTAAAACAAACATGCTTATAGACGCGTTTTCTAAGCGATGTTGTGTGTGTACTTTGTGGATAATGAATTTAAAAGGCACAACTGTGTCGTCCCACTGTGCCATATTTTAAATAGTTTAAAGCAAAACTGAAGTACAACTGCATTCTAAATAAATTTGCATTTATCTTTCTCCCTCGACAAATAACAAAATTCTACTTCCAGATAAATAAGAAATATGATTACTTCATAATACATTGGGAAACCAAGATGGTGTATTGCATTTCTTTTTTCTTCTCCTTCTTTTTTCTTGCTGGGTTTTGTGTGTGTGAGTTTTTGTTTTTGTTTTTGTCTACATAAAACACTAATAAACGTGTTACAGTGGACTGAATGGTTGTAATTTCATTCTCCCCGATGATACGAATGAAGTATTTTTGAAAAAGGTGTCTGTATTTTGTTTTCTTTATAACACACACACACACACACACACACACACACACACACACACACACACACACACACACACACACACACACACACACTGTAGACCCGTAAGTGTTTAATCTATATATTGCACCTTTTGTACTCTAAAAAAACCCCACCAAAAAATATAAGTACAAAATAAAATATCACAAAAATACTAAATATTAATTCCTTTTAAATTACTTACTTTCTGCAACAGCCAACAGAGGCAGCAAACACACCAGCAGGGTAAAATGCATTTTCGTTTGGCGATTTGCTTTCAGAACGTTGACGGTAAAATTGGCTGTCTGTAGTACTGTACATGTCCTAACTTGTTCTCTTTTATATGCAGCTCATCGGTCATTCATCATCAGTTTATCTTCTATATTATATTCATTAAATGTTTATCAAATGTTAACGACCGGAAAGCTCATTTCATATGATATATTGCGTAATTGTTTCATAAGCGTCGATGATGACAGCAACGGGGGGTGGGAAATATGACATATTAATTTGATTTTCATGTGGAGAGGGGCAATGCGCCATTTACAGAGGTGAGGGGATCGAACAAACTCGGTGAACCCATTCTTTGATTGTGCAACTGTGCGATCTTGCAGGACAATGTGATAAATTGTATTTAGGTGCGTGACGTAGCCCAGTTGTAAAGTGCCTGCTTGATGTGCGGTCGGTCTGGGACCGATCCCCGTCTGTGGGCTCATTGGGCTATGTCTCGCTCTAGCCAGTGCACCACGACTGGTATATCAAAGACTGTGGTATGTGCTAACATGTATGTGGAATGGTGCATATAAAAAATCCCTTGCTCCCAATACATTCCAATTACTTTATTTGTGAAGGAGGCGACATGTCGAAAGTTGATTTATAGTCAACTTCGTGGAGCACACAACCATTAATTAGAAGTACAGACGGCAACAAAACAAACAATTGAACTTTATTTACACTCTGGCCATAATTCAACGGCATATAAGTATTGGATCCGAACCCAGTACCTACCAGCCTGTAGACCGACGGCCTAATCACGACGCCACCGAGGCCGGTACTACCAATCAGAGCCGGCGCTGTTTTTACTCCTCGAACTTTGACACGGAACTTTCTTCTTTGGTACAATGCAACCTGAACAGCGAAATACGTATCACGAACGTGAAGTGCAATGTTGGACATGTACATGGTTTGACATACACGTAATTAGCAATTTTAGAAATAATCCAGTGGTGTAGGCTACATTTACAATCTAAAAATATCATAGTGAGATAATCATCTAACTTTGAAAATTGAGTAATAAAGAGCAACTGTTTTAAAATAAAAAAGAACAAAATTGACCTCTCGTTTTTCTTAAACACGTGCACGCAAACAAATGGGGCACACTGGTTAAAGTTTGATTTGTTTAACGACACCACTAGAGAACATTGTTTTTAATCATTGGCTACTGGATGTCAAACATTTAGTACATCTGACATATAGTCTTAGAAAGAAAACCCGCGACATTGTTTCCATTAGTAGCAAGTGATCTTTTATATGCACTATCCCACAAACAGGATAGCACATACCGGGGCCTTTGATATAACAGCCGTGGTGCACTGGCTGGAGCGAGAAATAGCTCAATGGACACAGTGACGGGGATAGATCCTAGACCGACCGCACATCGATATAGACACATAGATGTCAACATCTGGAGTGGCTAATACTACATCAACGTGGGAAGGGGTTCAGTGTTCAGAGTCGGGAGTGGGGGGTGAAGAGAGGGATAGGAAACGAAGACATCTGTGAATATTAACACTGTAAAAGACGGTCGACACTTGTAAAATATTTTTCATAAACGTGGACCTTGTAAGTCCATGGGGGAGCGGTAATCCCCCCCCCCCCGTTCCCCCAAGGTACAGGCATGGCACCTGGCATGGTTTTTACTATTGCCTTTTCTGCGAAACACCCAGGGCAGATTTTGGACGTGATTATACTAGAGCGTTCTATGTGTCACCTCCAGGGCCGTAGCTAGGATTTTTTGTTTGGGGGGGGGGGGGGGGGGGGGGGGGGCAACTGAGTAGTTAATAGTCTTAAACAGATAAGATACCCCCCCCCCCCCCGACCCGCGCTAGCTACGGCCCTGACCTATCAAAGCTTTGACGTGTGATGGTATCAGTAATTATTAACATTGCATTCCTATATTCGTTTCCGACATGTTACCATGGCTTATTAAAATAAACGTACAGTATCGTAGGTACACGTGTAATATTATATGCGATACATCAAACTTTAATAACAATGACGCTGACAGTTCATTATCTTTATTATGACTGTTAAAGTCTGTTTTAATTAATCATCGGCTATTGGATGTCTAACATTTGGTTTGTCCGACTCGTAGTCATCGGAGGAAACCTGCTACATTATTCCATTAACAAGGGATCTTTTATATGCACTTTCCCACAGATAGGAAAACACAAACCACGACTTTTGACCAGGGGCCGTATGCATAAAACTAAACACGGATAGCGGCTAAACGCGGATTGCTAATCGCGTTTAAATTTATTCGCTTTTTGGTATCGCGAATAGCTATCCGGCGGCGTTATTTTTAGATTGGGGGAACTCCTCGCCGTGCATAGCATTCTGGAACCTAACGTTGCGCTTACAATGTACTTTTGTAAACAAAAGGAACAGTGTATCGTTTAATATTTATAAATAAATAAAATATATAAATACATACGTTTAGCCTTATTTTGCGAAAGAACATAACACTCGACCGCTACGCAGTCTCGTGGTATATATTCTTGCGCAAAATAAACTCGTGCAATAAATAGGAAGCGAAAACAACGTATGTGAAGTTCTGTATATTTATTACCTGAGATATTTTTTCTCTAAAAGCCTTTATGTATAGAAACGATATAAACCACTTTACGCACTGTTCTGAGTATTGCTATAACTTTGTAATTTAATCACCTTAATAGATAATTTTCAAAAACAAAAGTTCTCTTTATTCTGATACAAAATCTATAATGAATTGCATTAAAATGACATTTTGTTATAAATTTAACACCCAAAAACAGCCGTAACCGCAAACGCTTTAAACTACATGACGTCATTGTGTGTGTCTGCCAAATCGTGATGACGTCATATATAGTACAGACACGGTTATTGGTTTGTAAGCGTCAAATCATCCAATAGTATTGTTCGTTAGACCAATGCATCATAATTTCTCAGTGAAAAATTATGATTTTTATTTTCTCCGTTATGACTGCCTGCTGGGGTAATAAGATAAGATATGCTATATTTATTGTGTACGAAGCAAAAACAAGTGTGAGAAAAGTGACTGTCCTTAGTATATTAATTTCAATGAGAGCGTCTAGAACAAAATGCATACGGCCAGCAGCATTGAAATAATCGTACTTGGTGTATATGCCCAGAACGCAAGCCGCAGACGCATCAGACGCAACAGTCGGACCGTAAAGACGAGCCGTATCCAGTCTATATCAGCCTTAAAGGCATATTAAAAGTGTAATAAACGTGTCGTAATATTTCGCTATATATCCATTTATTTGTGACACATAATTACACATAATCTGTGCATCAATATGTAAATGACTCGCCGTGAGTCAATCTCAGCTGAACTGGATGAGGGACAAAATGACATCGGTCGCACTGACAATGGTTTAAATGTCAATAGTGAAAAAAAGAGTAAAGTTTTTTTTATTTAACGACGCCACTAAAGCACATTGATTTTTTTTAATCTTCTCATCGGCTATTGGACGTCAAACATATGGTCATTCTGACACTGTTTTTAAGAGGAAACCCGCTGTCGCCACATAGGCTACTCTTTTACGACAGGCAGCAAGGGATCGTTTATTTGCGCTTCCCACAGGCAGGATAGCACAAACCATGGCCTTTGTTGAACCAGTTATGGATCACTGTTCGGTGCAAGTGGTTTACACCTACACATTGAGCCTTGCAGAGCACTCACTCAGGGTTTGGAGTCGGTATCTGGATTAAAAATCTCATGCCTCGACTGGGATCCGTACCCAGTACCTACCAGCCTGTAGACCGATGGCCTAACCACGACGCCACCGATGCCGGTGTCAATGGTGAAAATGTCGACTATCAAAACAAAGGCGACCTTTATTGGCTAAGGGTGACTAAGAAGTTTACAAAGGTAGTCCGTTTGGCGATCATCGATTTTAGAGATTTTAAATTTTACCAGTTGAAAAAGAAAGACACTGAAACTGAATCGAATGTGAAAAAGACACCGCATCTGTGTTGGCGCGAACTACAGATCTGGCAGCAAAAGACATAGAACATGCTTTATATTTTGACAGCGCCAGACAGCTTAATTGGCTTTAGGCGAGGTCTTTCTAAAAATAGAGCTCAAAACGTATGGAAGACACCGCATGTATTTTTAAAATCTGGAAGTCAACTGCTTATTGCAATGGACTGGATACGCCATAATTATCTAGTAGAGCTACTATTTGACAATAGTTAATCAATGTTATGGTAAAAAGGAATCATATTTAATTAGCTTACATTATTCTGGGACAAAATAAAAATCTAGCTTATAGTTTTAACTCACACTAACATAAGCGCATACGAGTATATAAAAATAATGAAATTTCCATTACTACATAGACCGGCAGCCAGGTGAGGTTTAATTGTTGCGAGAGTTCCAAAATGTTTGAGGTGGTTGAGGTGTAGAGGGACCCCAACTGACTACAGAAACCCAATTCTTAAGTAAATATAGTGCGGCAGTAAATAGGGGGCGCTACTGAAATTAACCCCAAAGTGGGATTTAATTCTTGTGAAAGTTCCATTCAAAATTCCTTTGCTACTTATTAGAGGACATCTCACTGAGCCCAAATCCACAACTTAAGAAAAAATATTTTGCGGGGAAGGCTACTTAAAGGGACATACCCTAGTTTTTAAATACTAAGGCATACGTTTTACTATTAGAGACTTTTTTGGTAACTGAAATCATACTTTACTTAGATTTTATTGTTTAGATTATTCATTTTCGTACATTCGAAGTGTTTTTGGTCATCCTGATGTTTTTAATGTCACAAAATGCATTTCTCATATTCTTAAAAACGCACGTGCGTCTGAGAAGTAACAGTTATGGAGTCGATTTTTAGTCTTGTTAGAGGGTATTTCACCATTTCAAAGTCACAGACTCGTACTTCACTCAATTGTAACTTTATCCAAATATTTTACAGGTGTGTAGATTAACTAAACTTAGTGTTAATTTTCACGGGTTGAAACTAGGGTATGTCCCTTTAAGAAAGACTCTAGTTAGTGCTAATTAGGGATTTAATTGTTGTGAAAGTTCCATCCTTGGAACCAAATGTAAAATGTAGAGTATGCTCACCCGATTCAGAATTACCAATTTAAGAAAAAAATAGTGCGGGAAAGTGCACTTAAGAAGAGGTCAAATGCTAATTAGTGCTAATTAGGGATTTAATTGTTGTGAAAGTTCCATTCGAAATTCCTTTGCTATTTGGTAGAGGACATCTCACTGAGCCCAAATCCACTACTTAAGAAAAAATATTTAGTGGGAAAGGCTACTGAAGAAAGACTCTAATTAGTGCTAATTAGGGATTTAATGGTTGTGAAAGTTCCATCCTTGGAACCAAATGTGAAATGCTCACCCGATTCAGACAAGATAATGACTTACAGCATCAATGTGAAAGGTGGGTTTTTTTCTTTAGAACATGGACATGTAGTATATCAATGGATAGCTTTTGGTGAGTATTATACAGATAAGTCAATATTATGTATGAATATGGTATACAGAGTCATAAAACATGTTAATAGCCATTTTTAATTAAATATAGTTTTAAAACGTCTCTATTTTTCCTTCTAAAAACCTATGCGGATTTAGTTTATATTACCCGGTATACAATTTATATATGCCTAAATTATTTCTATTTCTTAGGTAAATTAAGAGAATATACGACATTTTGTGTTATAGTGAGCATATTATATTACCTGCCCTTAAATATTATGTGTGCATTTCAACTGAAAGGTTTCACTCAATATTAACATCATCATCCAATTCATCATCATCAAGGACAAACGTGTGTCTTTGATGATAAAAACATGCCATTTTGCATTTTAGGACATATCTTAGGAAATATTTTTGAAATAGCAACATTGGAGATTTATTCGGTGACTGTTGTGGCAGCCATTTTCAAAATGGTCATTTTGGCTGCCATGGAAGCCAGTGTAGGTGTCAGAATTAAACATACGAGTATTTATTGCTATATACACACTTAATAACACAGATTTACATATATAAGTCTGTTACACATCTTGTACTTTACTGCTTAATGACAATTTCATGTTGTTTTTTCTTTAAATAGCTAACATAGTTTATACTACACAAGTATTTCAAGGGCAGCATCAGAATTAATGCCACTAAACACTATTTATTGGAGAACACCTCTTGGTCAATACCGATGCACTTAGAAACAATCTATGGGGAAACAAATGTGAACAGATCAACACCACACAATTCATCGGGAACATACAAATCCTGATCTAAATTAAGAGCCGTAACCAACAGTGTTTGAACGCAGAAGAAGAAGAAGAAGAGAAGGGTTATGTCCACCATATCTCTTTGGGGAAAGTGACTTACATATTATGTTGCGAACATCGCAGGATTCATATTACACTGGTTAGTACATATGCCTAATGTACACATTGCAGGCATGAACCTCGTAGGTCATATGAGTCAATGTACCAGGAATAGTTTTTGAATGGTATGGTTTTGACGAACATGAGATTATTTCGTGGCTATATTCCACGATAACCATCAGTACCACCCCTGAGAGGAATGTGACTATCATTTCTCTTGTATTCCTGTTTTTGTAACGCTGCCTATCATCACTCAATGAACCCATCGACCCCCCCCCCCCCCCCCCCCCTATGTACGCCCATGCTAGAAAGTTTGTTTTGTTCAATGACTGGCTAGTGGATGTCAAACATTTGGTCATATAATCTCAGAGGAAACCGCTATAAGTTTTTGTTTTGGGTACCAGGCGCGGGGCACTGGCTGAGGCAGGAAAAACCAATCAGAGCTTGGGTTCACCTAGGGGATTCAATCCTTCGACTCAAGCATCTCAGGCGAACGCTGTACTTACTGAGTTAGATCCTGCCCCCAAGGAGAGGTAGAAGTCAGTGTGGACAATTCTACTGTAGGCCATTAATGCATGTCAAAAATTACATTTATGTCGCTGCAAGAAATGGTGTTGAAATGTTTTAAGGCTTTTCTATTATGCAGAGACATGTCAGTATGTTACACAAGCAGATCCTGGTGGTACAGGGGGTGTAACCACTTTTATGACATACTCGTATTTGCTGTATTGTGACAGGCTGCATGGTCGAAAACTATTTGTTATTAACTCTTTTAAAAAAATCTTTAATATATTTTGCCTTGCAACAAGGGGCCATCTATAAAGTACATTTGCCCAGAAGGGGGGGGGGGGGGGGGGGGGGGGGGAGGGCATTACATGGGGAGGGGTACATACCTCAAAATGTATTATTTTATTGGTGTCAGATGGATGCAGTCCATGCTCCTAATTGTGTCCGATGTACTTTTCAGCGTCGAAGATTAATTTACACCTGAACACGCGTGGAGGAGGGGTGTGGGAGAGTAATGATCAAATATACAAACGGTGTACAGAGGTAATAAAAAAAAACGATTTTGAAAAAAACAAACCTTTATGGATGGTCTCCAATTAGCAGTCTAAAAAACCCATTTTACAGTGACAAGATGGCGCACATCTCTCAGCAAAAAAAAATTGCTATTAACATGTTTTATGACTGTATACCATATTCATACATAATATTGACTTATCTGTACAATACTCACCAAAAGCTATCCATTGATATACTACATGTCCCTGTTCTAAAGAAAAAAAACCCACCTTTCACATTGATGCTGTAAGTCATTATCTTGTCTGAATCGGGTGAGCATTTCACATTTGGTTTCAAGGATGGAACTTTCACAACAATTAAATCCCTAATTAGCACTAATTAGAGTCTTTCTTAAGTAGCCTTTCCCGCAAAATATTTTTTCTTAAGCAGTGGATTTGGGCTCAGTGACATGTCCTCTACCAAATAGCAAAGGAATTTTGGATGGAACTTTCACAACAATTAAATCCCTAATTAGCACTAATTAGCATTTGACCTCTTCTTAAGTGCACTTTCCCGCACTATTTTTTTCTTAAATTGGTAATTCTGAATCGGGTGAGCATACTCTACATTTTACATTTGGTTCCAAGGATGGAACTTTCACAACAATTAAATCCCTAATTAGCACTAACTAGAGTCTTTCTTAAGTAGCCTTTCCCGCAAAATATTTTTTCTTAAGTTGTGGATTTGGGCTCAGTGAGATGTCCTCTAATAAGTAGCAAAAGAATTTTGGATGGAACTTTCATAACAATTAAATCCCATTTTGGGGGTAATTTTAGTAGCGCCCCCTATTTACTCCCGCACTATATTTACTTAAGAATTGGGTTTCTGTAGTCAGTTGGGGTCCCTCTACACCTCAACCACCTCAAACCTTCTGGAACTCTCGCAACAATTAAATCTCACCTGGCTCCCGGTCTAACAGGGCTTATTCCAAAGGTCAGTTAATTGACTGTCGTTGTCGGTATTGTTTTATGTTTAAGTGATTTGCATGAAATAAGAACAGATCAGACCTAAATTGACACCAAGACTTACATGATAACATAACCCTCCAAATATTACTGTAATACACATTAAGTAGGCTACGTTGTTTATGCTGAAAATTGTACAGAATCGATTTATTTTTCTTTCGATATTTATTTTATTAGTAGCCTACTATTGTAGAATTTACAATATTCAAATTGAAGCACTATAGGAGGACAGCCACTTCCGAGAAAATTCTTTACTGTTTATTTTACCCACTCTTGCATCGTCAGTTTATTTCATCCCTCTGGCATCGCCAGAAAGAGGACTGCCACCCTAGACTATTTGTATACTAAAGCACGCGCAGTTCTACCCTTAGTCTCTTTGTACTGCATTATTATTTATTTATTTACTTCAGAGACAACGTAAGTCAAGCTGCATACCTTGGCTGTTCTAGCATTTTGTATTCACCCCTGTATTAAACTGATATCTGTATAATGTAATGGTAATTTGTAATTTGTCAGGTTTTTCTTTATTTGAGTTGGTATGGGTTTAAAACTTAAAAGTTACATGCCAATTCATCAGTTTCCTTTTAAAGCAAACAGACTATATACAGTGAGCACATGGTGTTTATTCAACAGAGAATATTATAGTTTTAATTTTGGCTGCGCAGTTAAATTTCAATGTGATAACTGGAGGGCTAGTTGAATTTGAGAAGGGCCAGTAAAATGTTTCTTCAACTGGCCCTGCTTGCAACCATGGTTTTCATGTTAATTTTCAATTCTGAAAACGTCAGTGGATGCGACGCTCTACAGGTAAAAATATCAACTTTCAGATTATACATTTGTAAAAATAAATATTAAACATTACATTGTATTTATACATGTATGTAGGAATGATATCTTAAGTGTGTGTGTGTGTGTGTGTGGGAGGAGGGTGGGTCACAATATCTAGTGGGGTGTCACAGCCTCTTGGGGGGGAGGGGCACAAATAGAGTACATTTAGGAAACACACGTACATTTTTCGTCCTCGATGGAGAAGGGGTGTGTGTGCACACGCCCCCTTATTCCAATATTCCTACGGGTCTGTGTTAGATGGGGAAACTCATATAAGCCTACAATAGACAGCAATGCGTAGACGTAATCACGTGTCCAAAGGACAATCAAAACACCGCTTGCATACATATGACAGAAATGAATGTGATTTTGTTTTCTATGAGGGAACAACATAGGTGTTAGAAGGTTAAAACAACAACAACAAAAAACCCACCCTTCCCATCTCGGATACAGGCTGGCTACTGAGGAATACAACAAAAGTGGAGATCGTTTAATTGTTCCAGATTTTATAATTGGCAAGGAATCTAATTTCCGGACTACTGAGATTGTTTTAACCTCATAACAATTTCCAGCTTAGAAACCAGTACGCATAGTAAATTAAATTTAAAAAAAATAGAAAAAGAAAAGACCAACAACGTTGGAACGTTCTAGGTTATTGTCACCCATTCCAGCACTTGGTTTGCCTCACAGGATTTGTTTTATATATGTATCGACCCCCCCCCCCCCCCCCCCACACACACACACACCACCACCACCCCATAAACGTCTAGACTCGCTGTAATATCTGAACTTTTTTTCCCACGAAAACGTCATAACAACCATAAGCTTACTAGAGACGGGGGCAGGAGGTCTGGAGCAAAACCTCAAATTCGGGGGGGGGGGGGGGGATGATAGAGATAATATATTCGGGTAAAATGTGATAATCTGAGACCTTTTTAACATGTATTTTCACCATTCTATCCTCAAAATTAGTTAGGGCTGTCACGTTAACACTTGTACACGGTATCGTTTCGTGCAGACGCACTAAACGTTTACAAGAATGGTATCCGTTTAAACGAATATAGTGCTTAGAAAAAAAAATATATATACTGTGCCAAATAAGTTTAGCAATTACGTACAAGATATGAAATGTAGACAACCTGATTGGATGTTGAATTTATTTGTACACATTATTTCATTGATACAGCATTTCTGAATGTAGCCAGCAGTAAAACGTTGTCACGGTGTCAACGTCGTCACTTTAATGTCAACTAATGAAACGGAGGGGTACATCTACCAAAATATTGAGAGAGGCTCAATAATGTGTGTGTGCACCAGCGGCATTGATGACAGCAGTATATCGTCGTCTCATGCTTCTAATGAGACCATTAATCTCAGGAACAGTAATTGCGTTCCATTCCCGGTTCAGAGCAATTTGTAGGTCATGGACATTAAGGATATGAGGATGGTTTTCGCGTACCCTACGGCCCAGTAGGTCCCATGCATGTTCAATTGGGGACAAGTCAGGGGACTTTGGTGGCCATTTCAACACTTGGATGTGGTTCCGCTCAAGAAGATTAGTGGTTAGCCTAGCGGTATGTAGTCTAGCGTTGTCATGTTGAAACAGAAAGCCAGGATGCTGCTGCAGGAATGGAATGACCACTGGTGTAACGATCTCGTCGCAGTAACACTGAGCAGTCATGTTTCCGTGAATGAAAACGAGATCTGTTTTACCTCCACCATGAATGCCGGCCCAGACCATGACGCTGCCACCGCCATATCGGTCATGCTGAATGACGTTGTCTGCATCATATCGTTCTCCCCGTCGCCTCCATACACAACGCCTACCATCCGCAAACTGAACACAAAACCTGGATTCGTCTGTGAATAATATCTGATCCCATTGTCTGCGCCGCCAGTGTTGGTGTATTCTGGCCCATCTCAGACGTTCCTGAATGTGGCGCGCTGTCAGGGGAACAGCAACAACAGGGCAACGTGCTTGTAATCCAGCAGCATGGAGACGGTTACGGACAGTTTGAGCATGAATTCTAGTGACTGTGGTTTGCTGCAAAGTACGGGCTAAACGAGGAGCACTTTCGAACCTGTGACGTCGAAATGAAGTCACTAAATACCTATCTTCCCTTGGAGTAGTTAATCGTGGTCTACCAGGCACCGTGCTTATAAACCTTAAAGTCTAGACTTTAATGAAGTCCAGACTTTAACGTCATGGCAACGCCATTCAAATACCATTACGTTAAAGTCTGGACTTTAAGTTTTATAGAATAAGAATAATTTATTTCCATAACACCCGAATATGGGCAGAGCAAAAATAACAATATAATACATTTATCTGCAGTAACAGTAACATAAATATACATTAATTACATGAACAAACATCTGAATCAACAAATACATATGTAATTTAAGCCTTATTACTAGTGATATTCATATTTAGGTAAAAGCAAATATTGTCAGAAGTGTAGAGCCATAAAAAAACATCAACTATGGCGTTCGTGAATTATTTTTCATGAATCCACACACCCTCGTACATTCTCCATTAGTTTATACAGACGTGAAATGCAAACAATTTGAAATTACTTCCAACTCATATGCTTTCACGCAACTTAAAGCATCTCTTTACAAAATTGCAAATGATAGGGCATAATTCCGGAATATTGTTGCGTGTAAGAAATAAGAATTTTTCATTATTAGTCAAAAAAGAAAAATGTGATTCTTGTTTTATTATTTTATGATGTAAATCATTTCTAAAAGCATTATATATAGGGCACGTCATAATGAAATGATATTCGTCTTCAACTTCTAGGGTACAGTTGGGACAATATCTCTCATTCACAGGGACAGGTGGTTTCTTGTATCTTCCCTTTTCAATCATAAGTGAATATGAACTCAAACGAAGCCTACTAAAAGCTTTTCTGCTTTCATAGTCTTTGGTATGTAATAAATAGGACTCAACTGAACTCGAAATTTGTTTGAATGACATATATGTGCGCATTTTATTACCATACTTGTTAGAATTTTTGTTTGATGTTAGCTGTGTCGTAATATACTGCAAAAAGTACTGCTCGCATTTAATTACAATTTCACCTAAAGTGCATGCAGTCGGTAATTCTGGAGTTGAGGATAGATGCGTAGGAATTCCAATTAGGTTTGCAGAATTAATAAGTTTAGCTACCCACGACGGTTGTAATAACCATTTGTCTTGCCCACTGGACAGGGTTATCCAGCTTTTGCACGGTGCTAGAAAAATCTGTCTGACCCTAGGACTAGATAAATCTGTCCGACCCGAGGGCTAGACGATTTCTACATACGTGTGACGTCATAACTCATGTTTTACGATGATTGACGTCATAACTCATGGTTTTCAAAATTCTGTTTGGCATTTCACGTTGTATCATTGTTTTAAAAATATTTAAACAAATTAATATTTTCAACTTTATATTTATTGGTAAGTTGAACATTACATATTTATGTCGTTTCATAAGGTAGACTATATTTTTTCCGCGTATGATTAAATGAGTTGGCAGGTGAAATGTATACGAATGGTTCTACAATAAACAGACTGTAGCTTACAAAATTAATGTTTTGTTACTGTAATTAAATGGGCAAGAAAAAGAACCAATCACTGTCGTGAGGTAGGCCCTATAGATCAGGCAATTCCAACCCTCGGGACAAAACATTTTGTCCCTTGGGTTGGAATAGCCTTATCTATACCTCACAATGGTGATAGATTCTATTATCTCGCCTTCATGTAAAATTCTTTAATCTCATTGGTTGTTTGCCGTTGGACAAATCCCTTATCCCCCTGTGGGCGGAGCCAAATTCTCTTATACCCCGTCTGTAATTTCCAAGTTTCCAGCCGCCCCAGTTAATGCTAAAGCAATAATTAGATTATAAATAACATTGATAATCAATCAAGTATACACAATTAATTTTATTTTTACTATAAAATACACTATTTCAATACTTTTAAAAGCTGCAATGTTGAACTCGGCCACCTAATTACGGTCGTGGTGTTATTGTATTAATGCGCGATTAGCAACAGGTTTTTTTTTTTTTTTTTTTTTTTTACTACATACATTTCTGATAAAAAAAAGTGTTTTTTTTTAATTTTTTTTTTATTAATATCTGTTTCAGACAATTTCGTATTACAAACATTTGAAGTTAAAAACTCGTTTATCGATGGAACTATTTTTCGTCACTGGCAAGTGCTTTCGTTCGCGTCCGCGTGGTACGGCTCCTCCGTTAATAAATTGTTAACAATTATTGTCTGGCGTTATTTTAATTATTTGGCTATATGGTTTAACATGTCGGCAAGATAAATTCGTTGTAGAAGCATCTCTCAGGGTATATGGCTTTTTATGTACCCTCTGTGTGCTCTTTTACCCCCTCGCCTTCGGCTCGGGGTAAAAGAACACACAGAGGGTACATAAAAAGCCATATACCCCTCGTGATGCTTCTACAACTTATATTATCTCGCCTTCATGTAAAATTCTTTAATCTCATTGGTTGTTTGCCGTTGGACAAATCCCTTATCCCCCTGTGGGCGGAGCCAAATTCTCTTATACCCCGTCTGTAATTTCCAAGTTTCCAGCCGCCCCAGTTAATGCTAAAGCAATAATTAGATTATAAATAACATTGATAATCAATCAAGTATACACAATTAATTTTATTTTTACTATAAAATACACTATTTCAATACTTTTAAAAGCTGCAAAGTTGAACTCGGCCACCTAATTACGGTCGTGGTGTTATTGTATTAATGCGCGATTAGCAACTTTTTTTTTTTTTTTTTTTTTTTTTTTTTTTTTTTTTACTACATACATTTCTGATAAAAAAAGTGTTTTTTTTAAATTTTATTTTTATTAATATCTGTTTCAGACAATTTCGTATTACAAACATTTGAAGTTAAAAACTCGTTTATCGATGGAACTATTTTTCGTCACTGGCAAGTGCTTTCGTTCGCGTCCGCGTGGTACGGCTCCTCCGTTAATAAATTGTTAACAATTATTGTCTGGCGTTATTTTAATTATTTGGCTATATGGTTTAACATGTCGGCAAGATAAATTCGTTGTAGAAGCATCTCTCAGGGTATATGGCTTTTTATGTACCCTCTGTGTGCTCTTTTAAAAGAACACACAGAGGGTACATAAAAAGCCATATACCCCTCGTGATGCTTCTACAACTTATATTATTATTCATATGACCAATTTATTCTGTTGAGACAAAAAACATTTTGTCCCTTGGTTTGGAATAGCCTTATCTATACCTCACAACGGTGATAGATTCTATTATTATTCATATGACCAATTTGTTCTGTTGGGTGTACGAACAATTGCCCACCGGACAATTGCTCACCAGACAATACCTCACCGGACAATTGCTCACTGGACAATTGCTGACCAATAAAGTGAGAAATAGAACAATTGCTCACTACAATTGCTTATTTTTTTATCAATAAAATTTTATTTTAGGTTATGGTATGTGTGTTTAAATGGTTGGGTGGGAGTGGGAATCTCTGATAAATAAATAAATAAAATAACAACATTAATTCTAAATCAGCTATATTTTAAACAAGTTCAGCACATCAGTTCAGCATAGAAATGTCAATTAAACACCTTTAAATAAAATAACAAAATTAATTCTAAATCAGCTATATTTTAAACAAGTTCAGCACATCAGTTCAGCATAGAAATGTCAATTAAACACCTTTAAATAAAATAACAAAATTAATTCTAAATCAGCTATATTTTAAACAAGTTCAGCACATCAGTTCAGCATAGAAATGTCAATTAAACACCTTTAAATAAAATAACAAAATTAACTCTAAATCAGCTATATTTTAAACAAGTTCAGCACATCAGTTCAGCATAGAAATGTCAATTAAACACCTTTAAATAAAATAACAAAATTAACTCTAAATCAGCTATATTTTAAACAAGTTCAGCACATCAGTTCAGCATAATAATGTCAGTACATGCCTTTGATGTTCATAATTACAGTCCGAAGTAACTGCCTCCTTAAACAAACAATTATAGGAACCTCAAAAACTTTAATTAAGTGAATTGTGTAATTAACACAACTTTGAAATTCTATGTTTTATGTTCTTTTTTTATTAACAAAAGAAAAAATATCAAAGGTGACCACGATTACCTAACTCCAGTGCCTTCTAAAAATTCTGTTATTTTTTATTAATAAAATAATAAATAACATTTTATTAATAAAAAAAACACTAAAGGTGAGCAATTGTCCTATTTCTCACTTTACTGGTGAGCAATTGTCCAGTGAACAATTGTCCGGTGAGGTACTGTCCGGTGAGGTATTGTCCGGTGAGCAATTGCCCTACATTCGTTTTGTTGTTGTTGTTGTTGGTTTGGGTTTTTTGTTGTTGTGTGTGTGGTTTTGTTGTTGGTGGTTTGTTTTTTGTGGGGTTTTTTGCTTTTGATTGTTTGTTTGTTTGTTGTTGTTTTTTATTTGTATTTGTATTTGTATTTTTTTATTATTTTGTTTAAATCAAATATGTATTATTACCAAAACAAGGACTAACAAAATAAAAACAGAAAAACCAACAATGTTGGTCAAGGTACTATCACAGTGTTACTATCACAGTGTCATTTACCACCCCAAGGCAGACCTGCACAAAACACGTAACGCTGACAATACAGTGCAGCAATAAACAGAGTAAGGCTAATTACGCCAGCAACGTCAATCAGCAATGAATACAGTAAACAAATTAACAGGGATAAACTTAAAGACGGCAGCTAGGTACGCCAATCAACTATACATTAATTAAACAAAATGAAGGGTTTATACTGATAGGCGACACACACACAATACATTACCTAGACAGTATGTCGCCATTAGCAATATAACCTTTAATCAAGAAATAAGACGTTTACGTAACCATATGAATCGAGCTATATTTAAGCAAGACGCAAATGTGCTTCAGATCCTTTCTCCCAAGCGAACTAGCGATGAGACTAGACGTTGTTTCGTGTGCTCTCAACCCTCAACCATCAGCGTCGAGACCCCCATCCACGGGGCACTCCGCGATGGCGACATTGGATGTTGGAGTTGCCAAGCGGAAGGCCGTGACCCCCCCGGGGGACCAACCAGCCAAGACGCGGCCTTCTGCTTCCGCCAGGGACCAATGGCAGCTCTCGAAATCAAAGATCAAGAGCCAGTACGCCAAGTACGTGGTAGGCGACGTCTCGGATCCCGACAAACTGCCAGGCGGGTTCCAAGAGAAAGAATTTAGGACATTTCAGGATGGCACCCAGATCGCCATCCACCCCGGGGATCTACGGGGAATCGGACAGGTCCTGGTGATTACTTCGCGCCGGGATGGCTTGTACAGGCAAGGGATCCTCTACAAAGAGATGGACAACCACACCGTCCACAGGATCATCAAGATCATCGCCGGCACCCAGTACATCCCACTGACCCAGCGCCTCTTAGGGCACGACTTCTGGAAGTTGGTGCCCCACTTTAACAACAGCCACACCATCTCCTCCCCGTAGACGCCAACCTTAACTAGGACAGGTAACCTCCTTTTTGGGCTTAGTTGGACTTTAAATTTTTTTTCGACCGAATCTCAAAATTCTTATGTTTATTTTTTTATAAATAGTCCAACGCATTTTTACTTTGGCGCCCGTTCAATTGCTCAAATCACCTTAAAACCGTTTCGGCCGAGCAGTCAAACTTACTTTTGGGTTTAAACTCTTAGTCCGGACATGATGTTAGACGCAGTTACTCTCCGTAGACTTAGGTAAATTACAGGCTTCACCGAGGAATCGAAATTCAGCCAATCAGAACACGGCTCCCACTCGGTGTTACTTCAAGTTTGCGAAGTGTCTGCTATTTGGTCCGCGCTCGCGTTGACTTCACTAAATGGCTTTTTTCCAAAATCTGCCCACTTCAAACTTACCTCCCCCCCCCCCCCCCCCCTGCTCCGGAGTTGGTCACTGGCGAAGTCAGAGGCTAAATCCGTAGTGGGCGTGCCTGAACCTCTGTGGATAGGGGCACGTTAATATAATTCCAGATCCAGATCCAGATCCTTTCATGGACGGAGGAGCCGGCCTAGGCCGGCTCTTGTGCCCACGACAGGCGTGTGCTACAACAGCTTGTTCTGAATGTGCACGTAAAACCCTATGACACACATCTGATTCCGCAATAAAGACGATATACGCTCGATTCATTCTCTCTTCATTTTATAACTAGGCTGACTCCAGTTGCTCCCTACTACATCCCCCAGAGTAGTTATTACAAACAAAGGTAACCCGAAAAACAAGACGGTTACAGGTACGTTACAATAACAGTAAATTGTGAGAAAAAGGGGCGGGGTTTTACAATCTCGTGTTACGTATTACGGGGGTTGCAGTGGGCGGGGCAATACAATTCACACCATTGTAAAATATCACACAAAGCATCTTGTCTATTTCTTTTTGAATTTGTTTCTTTTATCACCACATAAATGTGCAGTTGTAAATCTGTCATCTCTGTCACGTTTTGATGATTTTTTTTGAATTTTTTTTTTTACTTTTCTCATTCGATCATTGTCAGTTTCATTATCATGCCCTGTCTGACACGTTCCTGGTACATACGTCCTCTGTTTTTAAAGTGACATACCCTAGTTTTTAAACACAACGTATAATGTTTTACTATTAGAGCCGTTTATGATCACTGAAATCAAACATTACTTATATTGTATTGGTTAAATTATCAATTTCCGTACAACCGAAGAGTTTCTGGTCATCCTGGTGTTTCTAATACCACGATATGCATTTTTCATTTATTTATTTTTTATTAAATGCACGCAAATCTGAGAAATAACAGTTATGGGGCCGATCTCTAGTCTACATTTTAAGGGTATTTTCATTTTCCAAAGTCACAGACTCCTGTTTCACTCTACAGTAAATTTATCAAATATGATACCGATTTGTATATGAATCATAAAGACTTTATCCGCATGTGTTACAGGTTTGTAGATTAACCAACTTTAGTGTCAGTTTAAACGGTTGAAACTAGGGTCTGCGAGTTTAAACGAACTTGTTTGTCGACAAACAGATACTGTTTAACGATTGTACAAGTTACATATTAATTGTGGTGTTTTTCATTATTGGTTGTATATTTAATGTATTTTTGATTCTATTAATTTTTGGTCAAACTTCATTTTATTTCCTAATATATGTTTTTCGTACGTACGAAATTATTGGGATATCGTGTAGCTCAGTGGTAGAGCGCTCGCCTGAGGGTTCATGGGCTGTGCGATCGATCGCCCACGACTGATATTCGAAACACCGTGGTGTGCAATGTCCTGCCTTTGGGAAAATATATATACATGATCCCTTGCTGCTTGTTTGTTTGGGTTGTTGTGGCGGTAGTTTAGTTCTTTTCTGCTTGTCTCTCCTGTTTCCCCCTGTGTCAGTCTCTTTGTCTCTCTCCGTCTACCCCCTAGTTCTCTCTCTCTCTCTCTCTCTCTCTCTCTCTCTCTCTCTCTCTCTCTCTCTCTCTCTCTCTCTCTCTCTCTCTCTCTCTCTCTCTGTGTGTGTGTGTGTGTGTGTGTGTGTCACACTCTGCATAACACGTAGTTATTATTTGGTTGTAATATGTTATAGGCATATAATACAAGGTTTAATAACATTTCACAATAAATATTTTGGTAACAGTAAAACATCACAGGTGCTCATAAAAATCAGGGGTCGAAATTGGCTGAAATTCCTTCCGTATTTTTGGTCCGGCAAACAACAAAGTCTGTCCGCCTGAATCAAGCCAAACATCAAACCTGATTCACTAAAACTATATATATATCTCCTGACACATGGAGAGGTTGACTGGCAAAAAACCTGTGGGGACGGCATTATTTCGACCACTAGAAATTATTCTAAAATGACTACTATAAGCATTTGTTATAATGCTTTCAAATGTTTCTTGTTTCTTGTTGACAGTTCGGGGTAATATTAATCGGTTTACCACACCTCCATACACTGTTTTTCTGCTCTGACTATAGTGTTTGGCTTTTGTTTTTAATGTCTGTTTTGTTGTTTCATTGATTAGTACAATATTCATTTTATTTTTTATTACAGATCCATAAATTATTTCCATGGTTTGACCATAACGATTGTCTGTGGCGGGACGTAGCCCAGTGGGTCCATTGAACTATTTCTCGTTCAAGCCAGTTCACCATGACTGGTATATCAAAGACCTTGCTATGTTATCCTGTCTGTGGGATGTACATGTAAAGGAATTCAGTATTTTTATATGAATATGGCATAGCCTGTTTGAACCAAGCCAGGCACGTCTACAGTGGCGGGTGGTAGTGGGGTTGTGGTGGTCGGCAGGGGTCGAAATCTCTATAAAAAAAATGTTCTTTTTTAATATATATTAAATGTTCCTTTTTTAAATATATTTTAATATAACCAGGGAAGCATGATCTGACGCCCTCCAAAATATTCGCTCGCCGTTCTTGTCTTCCCTCCCCTTGCACAATCCCCTGCACACCCGCCTGCAAACTGTATATTTCGTATGACACAACTCAATCTGACTAAAATTAGCTCCACTGGTTAATAACTATTACCTGTGGATCCAACAGAAACCCCGTTGGAGTTCATGTCCAGTTGACCTTTCATTCGACCGATCAAAACTTTACTTGCAGAATTCTGCCCCGGGTTGGGTCCCTGGCCTCCCAGAGATCGAACTCTGGGGAAGACATGCTCGAAACCTTTGTGGTATATGAGCATGTTAAACACTTACGGAACAGAACTTGCAGAATCATGCCAGTGATTTGAAAAGAATTTGAAAACATTCGGAATTATGCCGAGGGTATACGAAATGATTCGGGCGAATTACGAAGTATGTCGAAAACTAATTTCAGTATAAAATTTTAATCTTGAACTTTCGTTTGATGACGGAGAAAAACCTTGATAGTATAGCCATAAATCTATTTATTCTAGTATATAATCCAATGTGTATTAATGCACTTTTGCTCCCCGTTTTTTAATGTTGAAATAGGCCAACAAGTTCGACTATTGCTTGAGCGGCAATCTAATTGAATTGGAGTTCGGCTATGTGAGCCACGGCCGTAACAGGCGAGGACTGCGTAGATAAACTTAATGCAAAATGTTTATGCTTATTTAATAATCCCGTTGCCATAGAAATGAATCAACGTTTGGCCATACAGTGTTAAAATAACTATCATTATGTTAAACCCCAGTATAATTTAAACTGTACTACGGTCTCAAACTTTCTTTTCATACAATCTACACCCCAATCTAATTAAAATTAGCTCCACTATTAAATGTGGATCTAACAGCAGCCCGTTGGGGCTCATGTCCAGTTGACCTTTCATTCGACCAATCAAAACCTTACTTGCAAAATCATGCCAGTGATTTGAATTTATGTTTTTTTAAACATTCGGGTTTATGCCGAGGGTATACGAAATGATTCGGGTGAATTACGAAGTATGCTGGAAACTAATTTCAATATAAAATTTTATATAAAATTCGTTTCAAGACGAAAAACCCCCAAACCGTGATGGTATAGCCATAAAATCTGTTTATGCTAGTATACAATCCAGAGTTTATTACTGCACTTTCCCCCCTGTTTTTTCAATGTTGAAATAGACCAACAAGTTCGCCTATTTCATAAATAGTCTCGACCGATATTTTTAGAATTTGTATGCTCTCGAATAACGTTATAAAAGGCGAAGTGTAATTGGTTGATATTTAAATTGTTATTTATAGATGAAATGTCACCTGGACATGGGAGTCCATGCAATGCTGTTAGATCTACTGGCAAGACCAGTAGAGCTAATTTTAATCAGATTGTCTACACCCATAAAATAAATTATTTAGGACACAGTTTTTTTTTTTTTACTTTTAAAGATACTGAACTTCGACTTATATCTTGAAATTTGGACTTGTTTTGTTGAGTGGTTAACTTATTATCTTGAAATGTCGGCATATTATCTCAAGATTTCGACTAATAATGTTATCATGACTATATGCCACTGAAGGTACGTACGCATTGACAAGAAATAAGTATAGTATTCAACAATATAATTTGAGAGCTCAAGATAAAAGGTTCAGCCCTCAAAATTAATACAATAAGTCGAGATCTCAGCATAAGGACCACTTTCCATTAGCGTGATCTGCGCGCGAAAACGTGCATTTTCTTAATTTGACATCACCAAAGTACTTTTAAGCCACAAGTAAACATCGATCGACCTTTTTGTCCTACAAATGTTGAATGCACACTCGACTTATTATCTCGAGCTCTCGACTTATTATCTTGAGTGCCATATACTTTCTTACATTTGCTTAAATCGTTCAAATTGTGTTTTGTTTAATAACACCTCTAGAACACATTAATTAATTAATCATCGGCTATTGGATATCAAACAAATGGTAATTCTGACACGTAGTCTTGAGAGGAAACTTGTCACATATCACCATTAGCAGCAAAGGGTCTTTTACATGCACTTTACCACAGAAAGGACGGCACATACAAAATCCTTTGATATACAAGTGATGACACTGGTTGGGACAGGAAAAAACATTCACAAAATGATCCACTGAGGAGATTAGTTCCTGTAACCCAAGAAACTCGGCTGAGCACTCTACCGACATCTAAATCGCGCTCCCTTGAGATAATAAGTCGAAATCAAGATAACAAGTCGAGATTTCGAGATCTTTAAAGTAAGAAAATATAAGTTTGTGTTTTATATATACACCGGTATATATATATATATATTTAGGTGAGATACAAAACTGCTGTACAGACATACATACATACATACACACACACACACATACATACACACACATAAAACATACATACACACACATACACACATACATACAAGCACACACAGATATACACACATACATATATACACGTACACATACATACACACACATACATACACACCTACATACATACATACACACACATACTATACACACACATACATACATACATACATACACACATACACGCACACATACCCACACACATACATACACAAACACATATACACCCACATACACATATACACCCACATAATATACACATACATACACACACATACTATACACATACATACACACACGCATACATACATACACACACGCATACATACATACACACACGCATACATACATACACACCCACATACATACACACCCACATATACACCCACATACATACACACACATACACCTACATACACACATACCCATACACACACATACATACACACACATACACATACACACATATACACACACGCACACACATACACCAAAACAAACACATACACCAACACACACATACGCACACGTAAACACACACTTGCACACACATACACATACGCACACACATACACCAACACACGCACACACACATACACGCACACACATACACACACACACCAACACACACACAAACACCAACATACCCCAAGACACACACATACACGCACACACATACACACGCACATACATACACGCACACACCAACACATACACAAACACACGCACACACATACATACACCAACAAAAAGACACACCAACACAAACACAAACACACACATACACCAACACATACACACACACATACGCACACACATTTTTAGTTTTAATCAGATTGGACACAGCTACATTTTCGATTTTAAAACGACAAATTAATTAATAAATAACTTTATTCCTAATAATAAATTGGTGATTTACATCATCATCAAGAAACGTCTTGACTGGGTTGCGTTCAGGAACGGCCGCGGCTAGTTGCAGTTCAAAGGTGTCACTCTTGTCAATGGGAACCAAGCTGCCAAACCCAATGGCCGTCGCTGTCGACGCAGAAACACACTGAACCCTGGCACTGCAGCGGTTTGTACGCGCCCTCTTTGGTGCAGCTGAATGTCTGACCTAAATATCCATCCTCAACGTACCTAGCTTCTAACCTGGCGCAAACTGAAAAAGAAATTAACTGACGAATAGTTAAAGTTTAAAGTTAAAGTTTGTTTTGTTTAACGACACCACTAGAGCATATTGATTAATTATTCATCAGCTATGGGTTTCAAACATTTGGTATTTCGGACACGTAGTCACTAGAGGAAACCCGCTACATTTTTCATAATGCAGCAAGAGATCTTTTATATGGGAACGTGGTAACTTCGGACTTTGGTAACTTCGGCCTGGTAACTTCGGACCCGAGTAATCTCGGCCTCTGTATTAATGAAAGCAACTTATATCTGGGTTATACGCAAACGAAAGTTTGTTGTGAAACAACCTGATATTATTATTTCAAGACGAGTTTTTTTATTTAAATAAACATTATTATATATTCATTGTAAATTTTTTTGTCTATATTTTGTTTATTAACTTTTAAACATTTATTCTGCTCATACCCCGTCCCCTTCTTAATATGGTTTGATTTGGTAGGTGTTCCTGATTTTAATCAGATGTTATGCCCACATTAAGCATGTTTGAATCCTCGGCATATAAGCATTTTAATACCTATCAAACAATCCCAATTTAGCCATTGGTGAAAATGCATTGAGAGGCCATTTAGTGTATGTGAACTGTAATCTAAAAGCCCTGTTTGAATATGTCGGCAATACCTGGATCACGAGCGCTGTTTGGCCACCATCATCTTGGAGCATCTACGGACTCAGTATCCGTACAAATAATGATGTTGAAGGGTGGCACAACAAACTAAATAAACGTGGTCACCCACATATGCCATTTTACATGCTGATTACCCTGCTTGGTACCCTTCAAGTTCGATTGCTGAGCGAGTCAAAACTGAAACGTTACCAAGAAAAAAAATACCGGGATCTTCAAAGAAAAATCTTTAAGTACTGGGGAGAATATGTGGAAGGCTCACGTAGTGCGCTGCACTTCTACGTTCATGTTCCAAATTAAATGGACCCGTCCAGTAGAATGAGACATGTGGTCTACAATTCTCTGACAACTGTGAACTTTCAGTTTACTTTTAGAAACTGTATGCCTAGATTACTGATTAATAAAAATAGTGCTTAATCGTTTATATACTATTAAATGTTATCACAAATTGTTTTAGTTTATTGATGTAAGCATATAAATTTAAAAAAACACATTTATTTATTCAGGATTTTACTTTTACGTTTGGAATATATATATATATATATATATATATATATATATATATATATATATATATATATATATATATATATATATATATATGTATATATATATATATACATACATACCTACACACATACACACATACACACACACACACACACACACACACACACACACACACATATATATATATATATATATATATATATATATATATATATATATATATATATCTATATATATATATATATATATAGTTGGTTAGTATATATTTTGTATTCACGACGCGTAAAGAATGATGATAATTGTCCATCAGATATATCTAGAGTATGTACTATTAAACTGGATTTTAAACACAACTGGTAAAAACTGTCTTAACAAAATATTTTAAAATGTTTAGAAAATAAAGATATATATGAAATTGAAACTTCTTGTTTGATTTACTAGAAATAAAATATATGTGCAACTGGGTATATGTCCCATACTTTTGGAGAAATATGCGTATTGAAATGAACGTTTGAACTGCATATGCCATAAAATGAAAAAACATATTTCATTTCAACTATTTTCGTGCTTATATTCAATTAAGGTTCAAGCACACTTGTTATGGCACACACCTCAGTGGTTAATTGTTAGTAGGTATATGTTATTGAGAGTATTGATAAGAAAAAGGCGGGTGTAGTGGCCTTACATGTACCCGTTGTGCCCTTAAGAACTCACTCTGGGCTGGAGTCGGTACCAGGATGCGAACCCTGTACCTGTCATTCTTGTAAGACCGACGTTTGCTTAGGCACTGTGCCGTCGAGACCAGTAGAAAAATGTCAACGGAATTCCTCTTAACTAAGCCGATGGGGTCCGAGATTACCTGGGGCCGAGATTACTCGGGTCCGAAGTTACCAGGCCGAAGTTGCCAGGCCCGGTTCAAGGGTGAAAACTGAGTACGGGGTTTGTGCGTGGACGACAGGCAGGGCCAGTTCTAGTGCATAAACTGTAAATGGTGATTGCGTCTGGACAGAAGGCAGGGCCAGTTCCAGTCCTTTAACTAGGTACGGGGTTGGGGTGTATGATAGCTGCCAGGCCCGGTTCAAGAGCGAAAACAGGGTAAGGGGTTCGGACGTGGACAGCAGGCAGGGCCAGTTCAAGCGTGCCAAGTGGGTACGGGGTTGTGGTATAGACAGCAGGCAGGGCCAGTTCCAGTCCTCTAACTGGGTACTGGGTTAGGGTGTAGACAGCTGCCATTTCCAGTTCAAGAGCGACAACTGGGTACGAGGTTGGTGTGTGGACAGCATGCAGGGCCAGTTCAAAAGCATAAACTGGATACAGTGATGGAGTATGGACAGCAGGCAGACCCAGTTCAAATGCGCTCACTGGGTACAGAGTTGGGGTGTGGACAGCTGGCAGGGCCGGTTCAAGAGTGAAAACTTGTTACTGCATTGGCGTGAGGACAGTACAAGGGCCAGTTCCAGTCCTCTAACTGGGTATGGGGTTAGGGTGTGTGACAGCTGCCAGGGCCGGTTCAAAAGCCAAAAGTGGGTACGAGGTTGTGGTGTGGATAGCAGGCAGGGCCAGTTTGAGTACTCTCACTTGGTCTGAGATTCTGGGTATGGACAGTAGTCAGGGCCAGTTCCAGTCCTCTAACTGGGTATGGGGTTGGGATGTGTGACATCTGCCAGGGCCGGTTCCATAGCGAAAACTGGGTACAGGGATGGTGTGTGGACAGCAGCCAGGGACAGTACTAGTGCGTAAACAGTGTATGGTGTGGACAGAAGGCAGGGCCAGTTCCAGTCCTCTAAATGGGTATGGGGTTAGGGTGTGATAGCTGCCACACCCGGTTCATGAGCGAAAAGCGGTTACAGTGATGGGGTATAGACAGTATGCAGGGACAGTTCAAGAGCACAAACTGGATACAGTGATGGGATATGGACAGCAGGTAGGGCCAGTTCAAATACGATCACTGGGTACAGGGTTGGGGTGTGCACCAGAGGCAGGGCCAGTTCAAGACTGCTGATTGGGTATGTGTTTGGGGTGTACACGGCAGACATGGACTGTTCAGTAGCGAAAACTGGGTACGTGCTTGGGGCATGGACAGCAGGCAGGGCCAGTTCAAGTATGCCAACTGGGTACGGGGTTGTAGTGTGGACAGCAGGCAGGGCCAGTTCCAGTTATGTAACTGGGTATTGGGTTGGGGTGTGTGACAGATACCAGTATTGGTTCAAAAGCGAAAACAGAATACTGGGATGGGACATGGACAGCAGGCAGGGCCAGTTCTGGTGCGCAAACTCTGAATGTTGATTGGGTGTGGACATTAGTCCTATTACTAGGTGTTGGGTTGGGGGTCTATGATATTTGCCAGGCCCGGTTCAAGGGTGAAAACAGAGTACGGGGTTGGTGCGTAGACGACAGGCAGGGCCAGTTCTAGTGAGTAAGCTGTGAATAATGATTGGATGTGGAAAGTAGGCAGGGCCAGTTCCAGTCCTTTAACTGGGTATGGGTTTGGGGTGTTAGATAGATGCCAGGCCCGGTTAGAGAGCGAAAACAGAGTACGGGGTTCGGGCATGGACACCATGCTGGGCCAGTTATAGTGCGTAAACTGTAAATGGTGATTGGGTGTGGACAGCAGGCAGGGCCAGGTCCAGTCCTTTAACTGGGTACGGGGTTGGGGTGTATGATAGCTGCCAGGCCCGGTTCAAGAGCGAAAACTGGGTAAGGCGTTCAGACGTGGACAGCAGCCAGGGCCAGTTCAAGCGTGCCAACTAGGTAATGGGTTCTTGTGTAGACAGCAGGCATGGCCAGTTCCAGTCCTCTTAACTGGGTATTGGGTTGGGGTGTGTGAAGGATGCCAGGGCCAATTCAATAGCGAAAACAGAGTACGAGGTTGGGGCATGGACAGCAGGCAGAGCCAGTTCCAATCCTCTAACTGGGTATGGGGTTTGGGTGTGTAACAGCTGACAGGGTCGGTTCAAGGGTGAAAACTGGGTACAGGGTTGGTGTCTGGACAGCAGGTATGCCCAGTTGTAGTTCGGAAACTGGAAACATTGATGGAGTATGGACAGTAGGGAGGGCCAGTTCAAATGCGCTCACAGGGTACAGGGTTGGGTTGTGGACAGCAGGCAGGGCCAGATGAAGAGCATAAACTGGATACAGTGATGGGGTCTGGACAGCAGACAGGGCAATTTCAAGTGCACTCAGGGGATTTGGGGTTAGAGTGTAGACAGCTGACATTGCTGGTTCAAGAGCGACAATTGGGTGCGAGATTGTCATGTGGACAGCATTTAGGGCCAGTTCAAGAGCATAAACTGGATACAGTGATGGGGTATGGACAGCAGACAGGGCCAGTTTAAGTGCACTCAGTGGGTACGGGGTTAGGGTGTAGACAGCTGCCATTGCCAGTTCAAGAGCGACAATTGGGTATGAGGTTGGTGTGTCAACAGCATGCAGGGCCAGTTCAAGAGCATAAACTGGATACAGTGATGGGGTATAGGCAGTATGCAGGGACAGTTCAAGAGCATAAACTGGATACAGTGATGGGATATGGACAGCAGGCAGGGCCAGTTCAAACACAAACACTGGGTACAGGGTTGGGTTGTGCACCAGCGGCAGCGCCAGTTCAAGACAGCTGATTGGGTATGGGGTTGGGGTGTATACAGCAGACATGGACTGTTCAGCAGCGAAAACTGGGTACGGGGTTGGGGCGTGGACAGCAGGCAAGGCCAGTTCAAGCATGCCAACTGGGTACGGGGTTGTGGTGTGGACAGCAGGCAGGGCCAGTTCCAGTCCTGTAACTGGGTATAGGGTTGGGGTGTGTGACTGATGTTACGGCTAGTTCAATAGTGAAAACAGGATACGGGGGTTCGGGCGTGGACACTATGCTGGGCCAGTTCCAGTTATGTAACTGGGTATTGGGTTGGGGTGTGTGACAGATGCAAGTGTTGGTTCAAAAGCGAAAACAGAATACTGGGATGGGGCATGGACAGCAGGCAGGGGCAGTTCTAGTGCGCAAACTGTGAATGTTGATTGGGTGTGGACATTAGTCCTATTACTGGGTGTGGAGTTGGGGTCTGCGATAGTTGCCAGGCCCGGTTCAAGGGTGAAAACTGAGTACGGGGTTTGTGCGTGGACGATAGGCAGGGCCAGTTCTAGTGCATAAACTGTAAATGGTGATTGCGTCTGGACAGCAGGCAGGGCCAGTTCCAGTCCTTTAACTAGGTACGGGGTTGGGGTGTATGATAGCTGCTAGGCCCGGTTCAAGAGCGAAAACAGGGTAAGGGGTTCGGACGTGGACAGCAGGCAGGGCCAGTTCAAGCGTGCCAAGTGGGTACGGGGTTGTGGTGTAGACAGCAGGCAGGGCCAGTTCCAGTCCTCTAACTGGGTACTGGGTTAGGGTGTAGACAGCTGCCATTTCCAGTTCAAGAGCGACAACTGGGTACGAGGTTGGTGTGTGGACAGCATGCAGGGCCAGTTCAAAAGCATAAACTGGATACAGTGATGGCGTATGGGCAGCAGGCAGACCCAGTTCAAATGCGCTCACTGGGTACAGAGTTGGGGTGTGGACAGCTGGCAGGGCCGGTTCAAGAGTGAAAACTTGTTACTGCATTGGCGTGAGGACAGTACAAGGGCCAGTTCCAGTCCTCTAACTGGGTATGGGGTTAGGGTGTGTGACAGCTGCCAGGGCCGGTTCAAAAGCCAAAAGTGGGTACGAGGTTGTGGTGTGGATAGCAGGCAGGGCCAGTTTGAGTACTCTCACTTGGTCTGAGATTCTGGGTATGGACAGTAGTCAGGGCCAGTTCCAGTCCTCTAACTGGGTATGGGGTTGGGATGTGTGACATCTGCCAGGGCCGGTTCCATAGCGAAAACTGGGTACAGGGATGGAGTGTGGACAGCAGCCATGGACAGTTCTAGTGCGTAAACAGTGTATGGTTTGGACAGAAGGCAGGGCCAGTTCCAGTCCTCTAACTGGGTATGGCGTTAGGGTGTGATAGCTGCCACACCCGGTTCATGAGCGAAAAGCGGTTACAGGATGGGGTATAGACAGTATGCAGGGACAGTTCAAGAGCACAAACTGGATACAGTGATGGGATATGGACAGCAGGTAGGGCCAGTTCAAATACGATCACTGGGTACAGGGTTGGGGTGTGCACCAGAGGCAGGGCCAGTTCAAGACTGCTGATTGGGTATGTGTTTGGGTGTACACAGCAGACATGGACTGTTCAGTAGCGAAAACTGGGTACGTGCTTGGGGCATGGACAGCAGGAAGGGCCAGTTCAAGTATGCCAACTGGGTACGGGGTTGTAGTGTGGACAGCAGGCAGGGCCAGTTCCAGTTATGTAACTGGGTATTGGGTTGGGGTGTGTGACAGATGCCAGTGTTGGTTCAAAAGCGAAAACAGAATACTGGGATGGGGCATGGACAGCAGGCAGGGCCAGTTCTGGTGCGCAAACTGTGAATGTTGATTGGGTGTGGACATTAGTCCTATTACTAGGTGTTGGGTTGGGGGTCTATGATATTTGCCAGCCCCGGTTCAAGGGTGAAAACAGAGTACGGGGTTGGTGCGTAGACGACAGGCAGGGCCAGTTCTAGTGAGTAAGCTGTGAATAATGATTGGATGTGGAAAGTAGGCAGGGCCAGTTCCAGTCCTTTAGCTGTGTATGGGGTTGGGGTGTTAGAGAGATGCCAGGCCCGGTTAGAGAGCGAAAACAGATTATTGGGTTCGAGCATGGACACCATGCTGGGCCAGTTATAGTGCGTAAACTGTAAATGGTGATTGGGTGTGGACAGCAGGCAGGGCCAGGTCCAGTCCTTTAACTGGGTACGGGGTTGGGGTGTATGATAGCTGCCAGGCCCGGTTCAAGAGCGAAAACTGGGTAAGGCGTTCAGACGTGGACAGCAGGCAGGGCCAGTTCAAGCGTGCCAACTAGGTAATGGGTTCTTGTGTAGACAGCAGGCATGGCCAGTTCCAGTCCTCTTAACTGGGTATTGGGTTGGGGTGTGTGAAGGATTCCAGGGCCAATTCAATAGCGAAAACAGAATACGTGGTTCGGGCATGTACAGCAGGCAGGGCCAGTTCCAGTCCTGTAACTGGGTATGGGGTTTGGGTGTGTGACAGCTGACAGGGTCAGTTCAAGGGTGAAAACTGGGTACAGGGTTGATGTGTGGACAGCAGGTATGCCCAGTTGTTGTTCGCAAACTGGAAACATTGATGCAGTATGGACAGTAGGGAGGGCCAGTTGAAATGCGCTCACAGGGTACAGGGTTGGGTTGTGGACAGCAGGCAGGGCCAGATGAAGAGCATAAACTGGATACAGTGATGGGGTCTGGACAGCAGACAGGGCCATTTCAAGTGCACTCAGGGGATATGGGGTTAGAGTGTAGACAGCTGACATTGCCAGTTCAAGAGCGACAATTGGGTATGAGGTTGGTGTGTCAACAGCATGCAGGGCCAGTTCAAGAGCATAAACTGGATACAGTGATAGGGTATAGGCAATATGCAGGGACAGTTCAAGAGCATAAACTGGATACAGTGATGGGATATGGACAGCAGGCAGGGCCAGTTCTGGTGCGCAAACTGTGAATGGTGATTGGGTGTGGACA